>NW_004949096.1:18858498-18864397 GCF_000317375.1 Microtus ochrogaster | reverse complement strand
ATCTATCTATCTATCTACCACTTGCATGCCCAAGATCTCACCACGTGGTTGCTGGGAATTGAACTCAGGACCTTTGGAAGAGCAGGCAATGCTCTTAACCTCTGAACCATCTCTCCAGCCCCTGGGAACTTTTTCTTTTGTTCCTACTGTCTTAATGGATAAGCAAGTGATCCATGGGTTTTGTTGACCCCTAGAAGTGGATGGAGGAATCATAATCTTCCTCTGCTCCCTTAGAACTATGAAGATTTGGTGACTTGGCCCATTCCCTATTGATGTACTGAGACTGTATGGTTGCTACGGTCTGTTCCTTCTAGCATATTCTCATTTTCATGATAGACAGAATGAGAATGCTGTGCTTCCTAGGAGGGAGATGTGCTGTTAGCACCTGTCATGTTCCAAAGCATTAGCTACAGCTAACGCAGGTGAAACCGAGACTTTCCAGACATGAGTCAGCGGTGCAGTTTTGTATGGTTTCTTGCACAGGATCCCCAGGTTCTCATAGTTCTCTTCCAGTATCCTAGAATTAGTGTAGTTCATGGGATGCCATTCTGTCGTGGGTCAGGAGGTTGGCAGATGACTGGCGTGACCTTTCACACTCCAGGGACTTCAGGACACTTGAAGAGTGTTAAGGAAACCTTTCTTTTCTTTTCTTTTCTTTTCCTTTCTTTCTTTCTTTCTTTCTTTCTTTCTTTCTTTCTTTCTTTCTTTTTTTTTTGCGGGGGGGGTTTGTTGGGTTGTTTTTTTTTTTGTTTTTTTTTTTTTTTTTTTTTTTTTTTTTTTTTTTGTTTTTTTTTGGTTTTTTGAGACAGGGTTTCTCTGTTAATAGCCCTAGGTGTTCTGGAACTAGCTCTTGTAGACCAGGCTGGCCTCAAACTCATAGAGTACCTGCCTCTGTCTCCCAGGTACTAGGATTAAAGGTGTGTGCCACCACTGCCCAGCTGGAAACCTTTTAACTTTATCTGTGGAACCTTAGCTGAGGCAAAGCTGTCTGCTACCTACACTGAATCAGATTGTTGGTGCAGGTGAACTTGATTCACAGAGCCCAACCCCGTCACAGTCTTGGAAGAGCCTCAGCCAAACTGGTTTATACAGACTATGACTGAAAAACCAGACATGGTTCAGGAGTAACTGGAGCTACCTAACCTTCTGTCAGTTTGGGGAAATTTTTGCCCAGATAATTTTCTCATCTCCAGGGCTTGATTACTTGTGAGACACATTTCTTCTCCATGAGGGACACTGAGAGCTATCTAGCTCTGGCCAGGGAAAGGGATAGAAAACCCTCCAACTCCTTAGATGGGGTCAGGCTCTCTCTGCTGAAGGGCCGTTAGGTTGCATAAATGTCTGAAAGGACCTAAGAGTCAGGAATCTTGTGTCCCTCCATCTTCTAGGTGCTCCTCTGCCCTGGCACTCTGTGCTCATCTCCTTCCGCTCACTCTCATGCTTCAGTGTGGTGGTCAGAAGCTGCAGGATGCGAGTGTCCATAGCACATTCTTCTAGCTTCCTGTCACAAATTAGGTTTAGCCTAATCTCCAAATGTTGCAGGTGACAGATGATTGGAGTTGCCCCTTTGGCTCTGCTTAAAGACTCGGGTTTGGGAAAGATAAGCTATAGCCAGAGGACGAATCCACATTCCCATGACTCTTAGGGCACAGCAGGCACTCTTAACCACCAAGCCATGTCCTTAGCCCCACATTTCTTTATTTAAAGGAAAAGTCTTGGCTGTGTGAACTGTCAAGATATGCCAAGTGTTCAGCAATAGCTCTGAGTGTGCTCAAAGCTCTGCCAAATGTTTGTATGAGGAGATTAATCCACAGGCCAGGAGGCCATATTCTGGATGATTAGAACTGAAGTTCATAAATTCTCCGGGCCTTTCCCCCCTCCTTAAGATAGGGCCTTACGTAGCCCAGGCTAGCCTCAGATTTGGAGAAGTTCTCCTGCTTCTCTCCCTTAAACACTAGTATTACAAAGATGTGTGTCACTGTACCTGATATCATTGGGCTGGATTTTAGTTAGAAAATTTGTGAGCTCTGACTAATTCTTTTTAATTGAGTCTCACTGGAAATATGTCTCTTCATTTACTTAATGTGTATGGGCATTTTACATATATGTGTGTGCGTCTGTCTGTCTATCTATCTATCTATCTATCTATCTATCTATCTATCTATCTATCTATCTATCTATCTACCACTTGCATGCCCAAGGAAACCAGGAGAGGATTTTGGATCCCTGGGACTAGAGTACAGATGGCTGTGACCCACCATCTGGATGCTGGGAATTGAACCCTGGCCCTCTAGGAGAGCAGCCTGTGCTCTTAACTACTGGGTCATCTTTACAGCCTGGCATAGGAGGTTTTTATCTTTGTTTTGGTTTGGCTTGGTGGTTTTTGTTTGTTTTTGTTTTTTAATTTTGTGCCTGCTTGTGTAAGTGCACTCATGTGTGGCGTGTATGGAGGTCAGAGGACAGTGGTCAGGAGTCACTTGTCTCCTGACACCTTGTGGGGTATAGAGGTCGGCAGGCCTGTGTGCAAGTTCCTCTGCCTGCTGAGCCACCTCTGCCCTTTGATTTGTTTTTGTTTTGAGGTGGTCTCAAAATGGCCTTGAGCTTCTGTTACTCACACCTCAGCTTCCAGGTGCTGTGTTCCTAGCTGTGTTCCATCATGCTAGATCAAGAGTTTCTTAGTTCAGTAAGCACAGTTAGAGCTCAAGCCAAAGCCAGGTATGTGTTGGTAAAGGCTCATTCAATCTGAGGACCATATCAGAGCTAGATACCTTTCTTAGTGCCACACCAGAAAAGTTAGTGATCTCAGGATTCTCGTTGTATGATAATGTATGGGATGTGCATGTCTTGGTGAAGGCTTTTCCAGTTGTATCCATATTCTCAAAACCAAGACTGCTTGCTTTGAGCAGATCAGGAAAGAGACTCTTCATTTGAATTTTATTTCTTTGGAGTGGGGCATTTAGGCAGGGTCACACCATATAGCCTAGGCTGATCTCAAAACTAAGGTCCTCTTGCCCAGCCTCAAGGGCTAGGCTTACAAGGCTGCACCACCATTCCCACTCCAGGTTTTAGCTTCAGTGCTTTTTTTTCTTTCAGTCTCTTTTTAAAATTTTTTTAAGTGTTCATACAAAATATTTTGAGCGTATTTTCTCTCCCCCCTTTTTATTTTTTTTTAAATATTTATTTATTTATTATGTATACAATATTCTGTCTGTGTGTATGTCTGCAGGCCAGAAGAGGGCACCAGACCTCATTACAGATGGTTGTGAGCCACCATGTGGTTGCCGGGAATTGAACTCAGGACCTTTCGAAGAGCAGGCAATGCTCTTAACCACTGAGCCATCTCTCCAGCTCCCTCTCCCCCCTTTTTAGTCTCTTATTAGAGTAGTCAGAAAATAATTACCAGGCCGGGCAATGGTGGCGCACGCCTTTAATCCCATCACTTGGGAGGCAGAGGCAGGCGGATCTCTGTGAGTTCGAGACCAGCCTGGTCTACAGAGCTAGTTCCAGGACAGGCTCCAAAGCTACAGAGAAACCCTGTCTCGAAAAACCAAAAATAAATAAATAAATAAATAAAAGAAAATAATTATCAGTTGGGTATGATAATACACAGCTTTAATCCCAACACTCTGGAGGCAGAGGCAGTCAGATCTCTGAGTCTGAGGCCAGCTTGGTCTACACAGGAAGCTCCAGAATAGCCAGGGCTACACACAGGGAAACCCTGTCTTGGGGAGGTAAGAAAAGAAAAGGAAAGGAAAGGAAAGGAAAGGAAAGGAAAGGAAAGGAAAGGAAAGGAAAGGAAAGGAAAGAAAAAAAAGAAAAGAGAAAGAATTATTAAATTAGATATGGCTAAGGTGGAAGGATCATTTGAACCCAAAAATTAAAGGACAGGTTGGGCAAGACCCTGTCTCTAGTATAATAATAATTTTATTAATTTTAGTTATCAAAGCACCTTAAATTCAGTCTATATGCACTGCTCAACTACCCTGCCTCTGCCATCCTTAGAAGCAAATGAAGGCAGAGGAAATCCATCCTACCTGACAATTTAAAGATCAAGGAGGCAGCTGGGCAGTGGTGGCGTATGCCTTTAATCCCAGCACTCAGGAGGCAGAGGCAGGCGGATCTCTGTAAGTTCGAGGCCAGCCTGGTCTACAAAGAGAGTTCCAGGACAGGCTCCAAAGCTACAGAGAAACCCTGTCTCGAAAAACAAAACAAAAAAAAAAAAAGTGGGAAAAAATGAGGAGAGTCTTACTCCTGCCCTTCCACGGGCCCTCTGTAGGGATCTGAAGCTCAGGCTCCTCGCCACAGTATCCACAGCTGCCATTTATAAGCTTATGCCATGCCAGGCCATTTTTATATCCCTCATTTCTTAAATTTTCCTATTTATTTGAATGCAAGTGTTTCTGTGGTAGTAGTGATTGGTTAGTCAGTTCCATCCCCGTCCCCCCCGTTGCCCTCCTGAGTGCTGGGATTTCAGGTGTGTATCACCACACACATGCGATGCTGGAGATCAAACAGAGGGCTTCATGAATGCGTAGGCAAGCACTCTGTCAGCTGAGCTGTATCCTCAGTCTTGAATGGGACGTTTTTAAGCTAAGATCTAGACAAGTTATTATGTAGTTACATCAGGGTTCAAAGTTAAGTTCAAGTAAATGCCCCTGTCTTTTCATTTTTCTCTTCCGTGCCCCAATCTCTGACTAAAGGTGAGTGTCAGAGACCTTGTCACTGAATTTCCCTTGAGCCCAAACTGTAGATGAAGCCAGGTGACCCTCAAGACAAAGTAGCTTTTGGAAAGATGACAGAAATTACTGAAATGGGAATTTCTGCCTTTGAGAAAGGAGATGGATCTAATGGTGGTTTATTAAGCCAGAAGGTAGTCATGGGCCTGCAAGTTGAAGATTCCCTCTACCCTGCTCCCCACATCTGAATATCTTTTGGATTTCCTTAACAATAGCAGCTTTAACAGTGCTTTTAATTAGATGAATTAAGAATGTTCTCTGATGTTATCACCCCCTCCCGCCCCCCTATCACCTCCAATTCCCCATTGCTGTGGGAGCTCTGGGGTTTCCATAGTAACAATACTACCAGCCCAGGTTGCCTTTCGCTGGTTCTATGCTGGTCACAGGAAAGTTATGGCCATTCCTTTCCAGTGTGGTGGGCTGTAGGTGAGGCCTTTCTGGCCCTTCTGTCAAAGCAGTGAGGTGAGGCATGCTGAGATTAAGTGTGCTCCCAGAAGAGACTTAGCTCTCTGGAGAGTAAGAGGACCCCCACTCCTCCTCCCCGGGTCTTAGCCCATTCCCAGTCTAAAGTCTCCTCCTTTCCCTGTGATTAATTTGATCCTCCTTGCATTTCTTATTTTTGGTAACAAGTTGTTTCTCCTCCCATTCTTTTCTCTGTCTCCCACCCAGAGAGTTTTCAACGTCCTTTACCCCATGCCTGCTGACCAGCGGAGACATGTCAGCATCAACTCTGCCCGTTGGCTACCTGAGCCAGGACTTGGTTTGGCCTATGGCACCAACAAAGGAGACCTGGTGATCTGCCGACCAGAGTGAGTTTCTCAAGGGGTGGGAATGGACACTGTCTGAACAGAGGCTTACATCAAACAGTGCTCACTTGTGGGCCTGGCCAACCAGGTAGGGCCTTCTACAAGGACAATGCAAACCCTGCTAGATAGGTATTGGAGGTAATACATGAAGGACATGAACAAAAGGATGAGGTTCAAAACTAGCCTTAACTGCATAGAAGGGGGAAGGGGCTTCTGTATTTTCATAGTGTTTCCACACGTAACTTCCCAGGCTGCTTAAAGAACCTTCTTCTCAGCCGGGCGGTGGTGGTGCACGCCTTTAATCCCAGCACTCGGGAGGCAGAGGCAGGCGGATCTCTGTGAGTTCGAGACCAGCCT
>NW_004949096.1:18853551-18858012 GCF_000317375.1 Microtus ochrogaster | reverse complement strand
TTTTTAAAAGCCTTTTTTGGAAAGTTTGACAAGTGGTCTCATGTTTATGTAAATGCAAAGGACATGAACTTAAGAAATAAAATTGGAAACAGTCTTGTTAAAACCTCAGTTTAGGGGCTGGAGAGATAGTCCAGCAGTCAAGTGTACTGTTTTTCTCGTTGAGACCTAGTTAGGTTCCTAGTACTCACATGGTGGTTCACAACCATTTGTAACTCTAGTTCAAGGGGATTTGATTCCCTCTTCTGATCTCCACAGGTGCCAGGATAAATGTGTTGCATATATACATGTAGACAAACATACACATAAAATAATATTTTTATCATTATAAAATTATATATTATATGTGTTATAAAATAGTATGTTTTATTATTTATATTATGCTTATAGTATATTATTATATGCTATAATGAATAGTAAAATAAAATAAACACACATAAAATAAATAAACCCATCAGTCAGGCTAATCTCTAATAGCATGTTTCTGTGTCCTGTCTGTTCCTTTTTACTTGAAGCCCTAGCTTATAATAGTGAAAACAGATTCAAAAACTCAATTTAAAGTTGCAGTGATTATTACCTGGACGTGAAGTAAGAGAGAGAAGAGGATTTCTGTCCTGATGACCCCTTTTCCCTTCCTCTGGCTTTCTGGAGGCTAGAGGTCTCTCCAGATGCTTACTCTAGACCCAGGAATCAGCCTGCTTTATTATCAGTTTCTATACTCAGCCAGGCAGAGCGTGTGAAGCCCTGCCTCACTGCAGATCAGGCTGATTGCTGCGTGGGACACTGTGGGGAGCCAGCTGACTAAATGCTACTTCTGCCTCCAGGCTGCCCTAATTCTATTCTTCACTTGGTGCAGTTTTCTAGAGTGTCGTATAGACCAGACTGCATGTTATAGCTGCTCTTGCAAAGTCTTTGGTATTTGGCCTTTGGATGAACCCACGTTGTTTATTTCTATTTATTTTATTTTTTGGAGACAAGATCTTATGTATCTCAGGCTAGCCTCAGACTTTGTTATCAGGGAGGATCTTGTGATCATCCTGCCTCCACCTTCCAGGTTCTGGGTCTATAGCCTGTCCCTTACAGCCAGTTTTTGCAGTACTGGGGTTTGAATCCAGGGCTTTGTACATTGATTTACTGGGCAAGCATTCTTCAACTGATCTGCATCCCCATCTTCCACATGCCTGTTTGGGATTTGGTGGGGCCTTCGTGTCTTTTCTAAGAATGTATTTGGATCTGTTCTTATGGCCGGGTAAGTGACTGGGGATTGACCCTGTCCATCATCAGCTACGTTAGAACAGTGGCACTTGGGAGAGAAAACCTAGTTTATTAGAACTAGTGGTGCCTTCATTCCATCTTGAATATTACTCACCCTCCCAAAGAGGCTGCTGTTTACATCTGACCCAGTAAAGGTGGTCTTGGAGCAGGGAGAGGCCTTGTTCTGGCAGTTACTTGCTCCTAAGTTTCTGTGTCCACAAAGCCTTTCTTACTACTTCCAGAGCAGAGCCCACCTCTTTGATGGCCCAGACACTGGACCTGTCCCTTTCTGGCCTTTCTCTGTGCTGTTCCTAGTCTAGGGTCTGTGTGGGATCTCCCCAAACCACATGACTCTAGTTATCTTTCTTCTCATTAGGAAGTCCTAAGAGAAATCTAGTATACCAAAACTGGTATAGAGTTCTGGACCATTTCACACATACCAACACTATAGTTATAGCCTTTCTTTTCCTGTTCTTCAGAGAGCTCATTCTTCTACCGTCTTGTTTTATCTATGGCTTCTACCACTTACTTTCATTCCTATCAAAGTACTCAAACCCTCTCCTTTATAGAGTGATGGCCTCCCAGAGACACTCTCTAACCTAAGCTGTTGTCACCCTCCCGATGTCGTGTCTGAACCCTAGCCCACATATCTGCTGAGAGTCACAGACTCCTCAGGTGAAGGGGACTTTGCCCTCTCTTTCCTCTCTCCTCCCCATATGTCGTCTTCAGCATCCTAGAGTCCCATTGAGCCCAAGCCATCTTGTAAGAAAGAAACTCTTACCTAAGTAAAATGGACACTGGGCTATGGGACAGTCCCATCCAAGGCCAAGTGGAGGTAACTTAGCCTACCAGTTTTGGTTCTGCTATTTATTCTGATTTCTTGGAATCCCATACTCTTAAGATAAGAAATTTTGGGTCTGCTATAAGTTTGAAATGAATGAGACAAAGTTTCCCCAGGGTCTCCCTATGTAGCCAAGGTTGGCCTTGACACGCTCTGTAGCCTGGACTTCCTCACACTCCTCATCATGAGCTCTTCCCTCTATGCCGAGCTCAGCCACCTTCATAGCTGGTTTTTTACTTCAGGCAAGGAAAGAAAATTATCAATTACCTAAGGCTTCCCCACAAATTGAGTCTCTGAATTTTCCAATCCAGATCTCTTTCCTATAACTGGTATTTAGCCCTTTACCTATGAAAAAAAAATCCCTCTAAAGCAGGAAATGGTGGTGCATGACTATAACCTCAGGAGGCTGAGGGAAAAGGACTGTTAGAGTTTGAAGCTACCTTGGGTTAGATAGTAAGACTCAAAAAAATGAAAAATAAAACAAGGCCTTTGAGGTGGCTCAAACAGTTAAAGGGCCTGAGTTTAATCCTCGGAACTCATGTGGTAGAGGGAAACAATCAAAGCCCTGAACTCCTTTTGACTTCAGATGAGTGTGACACACAAGTACACAAGATAAACGTGTTCTTTAAAAGTTGTTTGTTTTTTTTAATTTCTAAGAAAGAAGCATATTCTCTCCTGCATAAAAGTATATCACAGGAATGTGCTCATGCTTTTGTGGCTTCCTGGGTCCTATTTAGGTGAATCAGACAATTGGTCCATTGGAAAATGGGAGGGTAAGCTATAGTGTCTACATCTGTGATAGGCCTCTTGCCTCGACTGAAAACAGAGAAGTAGGAATTCAGGGTGCCTGTCTGTTTCATTGGCAGCTGCTTAAGCTTGCTGCCTGTCCCTGGGTGATGTAGTTCCCTGGCACACCCATTCCCAAGGGCACAGAATACAGCCCACCAGCTGGGCCAAGATTGTAGCCCTCCTCCAAAACAGGTGGCTGCCTGCCTTTGTCCAGGCGCAGGCAGCTGCGTTGCATTTTGTTCTCTCAATGCTGGTCTTGATTCTCTTCCATTGACTCAACCTCAGCACTCTTGCCAAGCACAAAGACTGGAAACAAGCTCCTTGGGTATCTCTTGGTGGTTGTAAATCCCCACTTGACAATAGACAAAGGCTTTAAAGAATATCCCATCTCACTCTGGGAAAGAAGTCTTAGGACAAGTGAAGACTGTCCCTTGAGGACCAGTACCAAGCTATCATGCCATGGTGGCCAATAGCCCAGCTTTCCCTTCCTAGTAATGTGGTGTTCCTCACTACTTCCAGGCTGCTGCTGCTGCTGTACCTCTGGCTTAGCCACCACCACTGATCCTCACAGTGAGTGTGAAGGACCACTGGCTTCATGGGTTTTCCCTGTTAATGAAGGTGTGGGGAGGTGTTACTAGACCATTGCTTCCAGAGTCAGGTCAGAAGGCAGATAGGAGATTGGCAGAAGAAAAGTAGCCTGACCATGGAGCACTGGGAACCTTGGCCAAGGGTGGTGCTCCTCACAAAGCCCCAGAAGGAGCTGCCGGTATAAATGGTCATTATAATCAACTGTTAACCAAGCAGGGGAAAGACACACTTGCAGTGAAAAGGAGAGAGCCAGAACTGCCACAGAGACTCCATCCTTCAGGAGAGCCAGGTGCCAACTTTCCCTCACCATAGAGAGAGTACAGATAAATGCCACTCTTCCTGGAAACAGTCCTTAGAGGCAGCCCTGAGACCAACAGATGAAGTGTGCTCTCAAGAAGCTAGGAAGCTCAGAGCCACAGATTGTGTGGACAGAATATTAGGGCCACTGAGAAAGCAAGACTGGCTCTTCCCTCTATCAAGGAGCCCAGGAGGGCGACTGATTGAGCCACACCCAGAAGCAGCTTAGAGAGACTGCTGAAGAGAGTCAGGTGCTCTGTAGAAACCCTTGATGACCTTCCCGGTCTTTATCCCTTTGTATGAAGGACCTAGAACAAACAGTGACTCATCCCTCTGTACCACAAGCTGGCTACAGATCATTCTTAGAACTTAAAGGGAGGGTATCTTCAACTCTGATCCTTCAGTACCCAAGCCTTGTCATAAGACTCACTGGCCACAGAAACAGAGCAGTATAGGCAGGGCTTAGAGTCAAGACCCTTCAGCTCTACAGGTGTGTGTTGAAATAGGAGCGGCGGGGCTGTGTCCCCAGCACCCGGCCGCCTGCATGGCTAGCTTTAGTTTATGCCCCAAAATAATTACACGGAAACTGTATTCTTTTAAACACTGCTTGACCCATTAGTTCCAGCCTCTTATTGGCTAGCTCTTACATATTGATCTAACCCATTTCTATTAATCTGTGTAGCTCACAAGCTGGC
>NW_004949096.1:18840807-18853405 GCF_000317375.1 Microtus ochrogaster | reverse complement strand
GGGCCTAGGCAGTTTCTTTATTCCTTAACCAATGAAATCAACAGATTGATATATGACACTCCCACATCAGGTGTGTGCCAATAGTCACACACACACACACACACACACACACACACACACACACACACACCCGTGATTCCTGTTGATTTGCAGTTGACCTCTTCAGTAAGGACTCAGTCCCCAGTTCTTAAGGGAGGGCACACGCTGCCTGATTATTTTGTGTGTGTGTGGGGGGGGGGTTGTCCTTGGCCTCTTGTGTCATGTTGATGGTCCCAGAACAGACTGGTTCTTCTAAAGGTTTCCTTCTCACACAGAAAGAAGCTTCCTGGTTACACAGTACATGGTTTGTTGTAGGTTAGGTGTGAACAGTTTGTTGTCACTAGCTAGCCCTGAGTAAGAGGAATTACAGAGGCGGGATTTGGCAGAGGTCCACATGGAATTGCAACCTGTCAATAAATCTTGACAAGTTTGTAAATCAAAGGCTTCTTGGCAGCTGGCTTCACGTAGACATAATGCAGCCAGGATTTGCTCCCCAGAAAGTGCCATTTGGGGAGGCTCTGCTGTTTGCTTCTGGACATTTGCCTTTCTCTAATGCGAGACTGTCTCTCACCTTTGCCTTCCAGTAGCCTTTAGACCCCACAGAATTAACTTTAGAGGAAGGAACCTGTACTGGATAAAGAGGGGTCTGAGGAAGAGTCCAGTGACCATGAGCTCTGCAGACAGATATGAGAACAGTTCTAGAGGCGGAGATGCCAAGATCAAGTACCATCAGGGGTTTCCTGAATGAGCTCTCTTCCTTGTTTATAGATGCCTACCATCTCACCATGCCAGGCTGTGTCTCTAGGGTCCTTGTAAGACCATAGTTCTAGGTTAAGGTCCATCTTGATGGCCTCCCTTAACCATGTTTACCTCCTAAATACTGGTGTTGGAGCTTAAGAATATGAAGTTGGAAGAACAGAGCTCTTCAAGCCAAACTCTTGAAGAACGTGGATTTCTTGACTTGTTCTGGAGCACTGTGAGATGTTTTAGATACACTCAGGCTATCTACCAGATCTAAATAGTAAATTTAAAACTGTTATTTGGAGCCGGGCGGTGGTGGCGCACGCCTTTAATCCCAGCACTTGGGAGGCAGAGGCAGGCAGATCTCTGTGAGTTCGAGACCAGCCTGGTCTACAGAGCTAGTTCCAGGACAGGCTCCAAAACCACAGAGAAACCCTGTCTCAAAAAAAAAAAACAAAACAACAACAACAAAACAACAACTGTTATTTGGTTGGTTAGATGTATCGGTGGGTGAAGGTGCCTGACTCCATGAGTGACAACATGAGTTTGATCTTAGGACCCATATGGTAAAAGGAGAGGACCAAGTCCTTAGACCTTCACATGCCTGTTGTACCATATGTGACACACACACTAAATAAATATTTAATAATATTTAGTAAATATAAAATGTCTTGTTTTAGGAGGTGTTAGAGCGATGTTAGTGCTCAGTGGTTAAGAGCATTTGCTATTCCTTTTCTCCCTTTTTAATTGAAAAAATTTTTATATATTCTGATCACACTTTTCCTCTCCCCCAACTCTTTCCAGTTCCTCTCCGTGCCTTTTTTTTTCCTCTCTTAAAAAACAAAACAAAATAGGAAACACTTAGAAAACTACATAAATGGAAGCCATAATATGCAAGCAAAAGATCAGTAAAAACATAATTGTGCCCAAACAAAGCAATATGAGACAAAAGTCTGCAGAAATGCCATTGAGTTTGTTTTGTATTGACTCAACTAGTGGGCATGGGACCTACCCTGAAGTGTGACTAATACACTCAGTGAAATTTCATTGGAGAAAATGATTTTTTCCTTTGCAAGCAGGTATCCAGTTGCAGGTGGCTTCTTGGTTAGAAAGTGGTAACCCACATTCACTTTCTACTCTTAGCCCTGGGACCCTCTTGGGCTAGAACCTGTGCAGGCCCTGCGCGTGCTACCGTAGTCTCTTTGAGCTCACATGTGAATCAGTCCTGTAGTCCTTGCAGTCATCCACCACTTCTAGTTCTTAGAATGTTTCTGCCTTCTCTTCTGCATGGCTCTCTGAGGCCTGAAGGGAGGGCTTTGATGAAGACATCCCATTTAAGACGGAGTTTTCCAAAGTCTTATTCTCTGCACATTGTCCAGTGTGAGTCTCTGTGTTAATTACCGTCTACTGCACGAAGCAAAGCACTGATCTGTGGGCACGGTGGAATGTCATTAGGAGTCTTTTTATTGCTATGTTCCTTTAACAGGACAGTAGTGTTGGTTTTCTCCTAGGCTCCTGACCTGTTCAGTCTCAGTTTTTTGGCTACCCTAGTCGTGTTAGATAGAGATTACATCTCATGGAGTGGACTCATCCAGAGAATGGTTGCACCAGCATGTCCTGATGACAGTGTGTAACTCCAGTTCTAGAAGATCAGACATCCTTGTTTGGCTTTCACAGGCACCAAGCATACATGTGGTACACGTGCATGCATGCAAGCACTCACATATACACATAAAATAAAACTAAGTAAGTCTTTAAAACAAACCCTGTCCCTTTCCCCCTTCCTGTTCTCACACGTGACAGCAATCACCAGCACCCTACTCTCAACCATCGTGTCTGCTACAAGGTAATACTTTATCAGAGAAAGACCTTTATTTTGCTTATTCGCTTGATGAGACAGTTTCACATAGCCTAACTAGCCTTCAATTCTTGATCCTTCTGCCTCTGCCTCCCAAGTTGCTAGCACTATTGTTATTTGCCATTCTGCCTAGATAGGGAGGGATCTTACCCTGTGTGTGTGCGCTAGAGATTTTATGTAGACAGGTCCTGTGTCACTGCTGATGCCCCAGCAGCAGTTCTCCTTAGGGATCCACATTGCTGTCCAGGACTGTAGCTTGTGACAAGCCAGTAAAGAGAGATGAGATGACCACCACTTCGCTCTGGCATGGCGAGAGGCTGCCTGATAACAGTTGGCAGTCCAGGGAGTCCTGGAGTGTTCTCCGCAGATAGAACACTGCAGAAGATCTACCTCAACTACAGTTTTTGCCTGTCTCGCTGAACCTGGCCAGGGAGACTCTAGGCCCAGAAAAGAAAACAGTATAGCCATTCAGCTCCAGGCAGATAAGATTGTTGAGGTACCTCCATTCTTCCTCTTAGCATCTTGGCAATAGGAAAGGGCTCAGGGCATGACCCTCTGCTTCTGAAGACTCAGTGGTCCCTTCTGACAGCTGTCCATAGCACATATCTTTCCAGGAAGTCTACCTCTTGTTCACCATGTGTGTCTGAATAACACTTGGAACCTGGTGCATATCTGGTATTGGTGGGTTTTTTTTTTTTTTTTGACTCTAAGGGAAGCCTACTGAAAGCATTTGGGATATTCAGAATATCTGAGACACTCTGTCTTAGGGTTTCTATTGCTGTGAAAAGACACCATGGCCAAGGCAACTCTTATAAAGAGAAGCATTTAATGGGGTGGCTTCCAGTTTCAGAGGTTTAGTCCATTATCATTGTGGCATGCAGGCAGACTTGGTGCTGAAGATAGAACTGGACATTCCTACATCTTGACCTGCATTTTACAGGATGTAAACTGAAACACAAGTCATGGCTTAAGCATATATAAGACTTCAATTGGGGGAGGGGGAAGGGAAATGGGAGGCGGTGGCAGGGAGGAGGCAGAAACCTTTAATAAATAAATAAATTTAAAAAAAGACTTCAAAGCCTGCCTCTCCAGTGACATACTTTGTCCAACAAGGCCACAAAAGCCACACCTCCTAATAGTGTCTTCCTATGAGCTTATGGGGGCCAATTACATTCAAACTACCACATGCTCAGACGCTGAGCACCCTAATAAGGGAGCATTTCTGGACCTAGTCTCCCATCCCAGAAGAGGGGCAGCATGAACCACCCCACCACAGCTCCCAAGCCCAGGACTTGTCAAGAGTTCTTTTTTTTTGTTTGTTTGTTTTTTTTTGTTTTTTTTCGAGACAGGGTTTCTCTGTAGTTTTTGGTGCCTGTCCTGGAACTAGCTCTTGTAGACCAGGCTGTTGTCAAGAGTTCTTAAGCGCCTTTTTAACACCTCTCCCAATGGATCTTTAGGGCCTTAAACTCTGGTGTTGAGTACTACTGGGACCAGCTAAATGAGACGGTCTTCACTGTCCACTCCAACAGCAGGAGCAGCGAGCGGCCTGGGTAAGCTGAAGTCAGAAGACTCCTGGGTTTGAGGGTCTCTGGGTCTTTCATCAACCAGAACAACTTTTCATTGATCTGTTACTTGTCTTGACATACAGTCAGAAGAAGACAGGGGCTAGAGCTATTGCTCAGTGGTTAAGAGTGCATACTGCTCTGAAGGAAGACCTGAGTTTGGTTCCCAACACCTACATCAGGCAACTCAAAGCCACCTGCAACTCCAGCCATAAGGAGTTGTGATGCTCTGGTCTCTGGATACTTATACGTTCACTCACATACCCATACCCATACACAGATACACACATCACATAATTACCAAAGAAGAGAAGACCCTTGCTCTTAGAGTCCCATCATAGAACGCATGCCTTCTCTAATCCTGGCCATGGCGTCTGAGCACACTTGGAGTAAGAATAAAGAGAAAATACTGCCCCATGAACTCTTGTCTGTTGCCCATAGAAAACTGCGGAGTGGGTATCTTCCGATGACTAGGACCATAGGACTCAAGTTGCCAATGGCTGTAGCTCAGGGGCCACTGAGACTAGGAATCTGGCTCTCATCTTCTTTTTCACTGAATCCACTGATGAGACCTGGAGCATTGTGTAGAAACAAAATTCTGGTTCAACGTGAGACCTGAGGCAGGTCTTGCTTCCTGTAGGAATCACAGGGTACAGTTGGAGCGGTAATCCCAGAAGAAGCTAAAAGTGAGTAATTGGTCAGCCCCAGAAGTTGGGGACCCAGCTTTGCTGCCTGTCATAACTATCTGTCTGAAAAGTCTGTGTCTAGGGAATTACCCAGGGAAAGGAGGGCATTAGCCTTGGGCCTTGGCCTTACTTGTGGATAGTTAATCATAGCTGCATGAGGAGATACTTGTAGTGTCATGGCTCTTCCTTTTAAGGCTGTGGGCCAAGATGGACCACCCACCCATCCAAGTATGATCCAAGACTTCTGTGAAGGGTCTGTCCCAAGCCCCTTCTGACTTCAGTCTGTCTTTTTTGCCTTAGAACCAGTAGAGCCACATGGAGGACAGACAGAGACATGGGCTTGATGAATGCAATTGGGCTACAACCTCGGAACCCTACCACCTCTGTGACATCTCAGGGCACCCAGACTCTGGCCCTCCAGTTGCAGAATGCTGAAACACAGACCGAGAGGGAGGAAGAGGAACCAGGAACAGCATCTTCAGGTCCTGGTGAAGGTAGGAGCCTTGAACTGCTGGCAGGGGACATCTGACTGGAAATCTGCCTTCTCAGGGCAAGTTAGACCTGTGCTCCTGGAGGATCCAGGCTGTTTACCAAAGAGCGGGCATGAAAAGTGAGATTCCATAGGAAGTGCCCGTTCCAGAGCTGGGCCAGCTACCTGGGGCTCTAGTTTGTCTCCTCTCAGCTGGCATGGCATATTGGGACTGCTACAGCGAGGCTTTTGGTGCTCCTGTTGTGCCAGTGTTGGGATGCTGTTGTGTCTGCAGCTGGGCACAACAGCAGTCCCCCTTCTCACCTACTCCAGGGGACACTGCCTGCCTCCGCCCTGGCTCTCTGCTGGCCTCACACTTTAAAGAACCAATTAGCACTTCCCAGTGGTAGGGCTCAAGCCACTTTGGAACCCATCAGCAGCTGCGTTAAGCAGGCTGTTCTCACTCTCCTTACCTCCTACCTCCAGCCCCCATGCTGCTCCTAGCTCCAAACACAGCAGTATCTAAACAGACTTTTTTGAAATCTGGTTGAGCCATTTGCTTGAAAGACCATGGAAGGAGAAGCTCTGATGTGCATCAGGCCAAGAGTAACAAATTTGCTTTGTTGCCTCCAGGAAATGACTTTCCTTTTTTTTTTTTTTTTGGTTTTTCGAGACAGGGTTTCTCTGTGGCTTTGGAGCCTGTCCTGGAACTAGCTCTGTAGATCAGGCTGGTCTCGAACTCACAGAGATCCGCCTGCCTCTGCCTCCTGAGTGCTGGGATTAAAGGCGTGCGCCACCACCGCCCGGCTAGGAAATGACTTTCCTTAAGTAACTCTCCATGCCTATCCCATGGCTCTGATGCCAGATTCCTTACTGGAAAACCAGTTGTCAGTGTTTTCCTTGTCCACACTTTCTCATTCAAGGCAGGCAGAACAAGGGGGTTCCTGCCTCCTTGTGTTGACTAAACTGGTAACCAGGTCTCCAGGAGCACGCACAGGAGAAGTCTAGGAAAGGTTAGCCCTTCTGGACTTGGCTGTTACCACCCCCACCCCTAATCACTGTCACCAGGGCCTGGATTTGTTAGTTTGAGAAGCAGGTCTGGTTCATTGTCCACCCTTCCTTAGTATAAACCCAACAGCCGGTCCACTTCTCCTTTTCTTCCTCTAAAGATCTGAAGCTAGAGCACGTGCTCATGTGAGGTCCTGGTTCTGTGGCCTGCACACCCACCTCTCCACACAGCTAACATGATAGCTATTTCTGAGACTTTTTGAGAAGCTCTCCACAAGGGGGATTTGTTCATCTTTGTTTTTCTGCTTCTCAGGCTTCAGTCAAGAAGTTTGAGCTGCCTTAGGGCTAGAGCGTGACTCTGCCGTAAGTTGCCCTACTCTCTGTGCAGGAGGCAGCTCAGAAATGAGAGAAGCTCACTGTTCCTCCTAGCACTGTTCCAGTGCATGCCTGGCATGCGGCTGCCGTTTAAGAAGTGCATTGAACAAGGGAGCTCCCTGCCTCCCTGCTTCTAGGAGAACCATGTGGCTCTGCCCCCTAGTCTTTTTGTGAAGACACAAGTTAGAGCAGCAGGCCCCAGGCCTGGGAAGCAAGTGCTGCTCTGAAAGGGCTGGAGCACAGCACACAGTGGGTGGCCGTGCCCATAATACCCTTCAGCTGCCTTGAGTTTACATGGGAAATGAGGAGGGTACAGTCTTTAGTTCTTGCTCTTCTCTTCTGGAGAATAAAACCCCCAAAATTAAATAGAGCTGAAGGGCATTGTGGGAAATTGCCAATTCCACCTGTCTTCTGCATTCAGAATGTACCTTAGAATTTGCCAAGGAAACAGCCTGCCAACAGCACTAAACCAGTTTCTTATTTTTTCTAACTAAAAGAAATACTTTAGTACAGGGAAGAACAGAGTTCCTCCCTGTGGTCACTACTGCTCCTGGATCCATATCCTTTGGGCTTCAGTATTTCTTTCCTCATGAGAATATGCCAGCTGCCTCTAGCGACTCCTAGCCTCCGCTTCGCATTCTAGGAGAGAAGCACAGCTCAGCAACAGGAGCCAGCTATGCCCATCTCTGACTCTCCCATTCATTCATTCTCAGCACTGGGTGTCCCATTGTATGCGGCACTGTGAACCCAAAGGCTGTGTGCAGTATCCAGCCCATCGTCCATAGGAGCCCATGGACATACATGTATTTGGCAAATAAACATTTCATCCCAGACCATGTGTTACACTGCCCAGAGATGAGTAAGACCTCCAGGAAGGTCCAGCAGCAAGAGATGTTGTATCCACTGGTAACCGAGCCAGAGAGAAGTATGTAGCGCTACTGAAGTTCCAGGTGCTACAGCCTCTATCTTAAGTGAATGACATGGAGTTTATAGCAGTTTCTGAGCCTGAGCTGACGAGACTAAAGGGATAGGTGAGAGCCTGTGTAATATGTCTCCAGTATGCACAGGCAGGGAGCAGAGCTAGGTCACTTTAGCAAAGACTGTTGCGTGCATTAGATAGGTCAAGGGTTATGGCCAAGAAAATGACTAGAACCCACCTAGTCAGAAGGCCCTCAGCTGTCAAAGGGACTTTGAACACTCGGGAGCTGCTGAACTTTGAGTAAGATGTGGGCTTAACCAGAGCTCAGTTAACTAAGAATTAGAACAGTATTGGCAACAGCAAGAAGATAGGCTGGGAAGAGAGAGGAGAATAGTTAGGACATAGCCAGATCAGAGGTGCAGTGGAAGGGTGCGCAGCTGTGGACGGGCATCTGAGGAAGACAGTCTCAGACTTGAGTGCTGGCCACAGGGCACTCTGGGCCTGAGCTGTATAGCACCTTTGGGCTCCAAAGTAGTTTTTCCTCCCCTGGAAACAACCACTGGGATGTTCTGGGAGTTGAGCAGGCACAGTTGACATGATGGGTTCAATGCCCACAGGACCTAGGTAAGCCTACTGCAGACCCCCACAGAGCAGAAGAGGTCCCCAGAGAGCTCTTAGGAAGCAGTGGGGACTACCCAGAGCAGAGCAAAGTCCCCAGCAGCAGCTCCTAGGATAGAGGCTTCAGTGGCACTGAGGTCCTAGGTTGGTCTTCCCTCTTGCCCTGCTCTATTTGAAGGTGTGGCCCTGGGGACTCAGAGCCCTTCAGGTTTTCTGTCTTCTGCATGCAGAGCTGAGGCTTAGCTGTTCAGGGCAGAGTAGGTGAAGGCACCGTCATGAGGGTTAAGAGCATAGTTTCCCAGGGACTTTGGGAAAAGCCAGCTGGCTAAAAGTCAAAGCCTGGATAGAATCCTCACTAGTTAGTACTGAGAAAAAATGGATCAAGACCTGAAGGGAGGATATGAGCAAGTACCGCCAGGTCCCATGCAAAACAGATCTGCTAAGTCATAAAAGTGACTGTCCTGGAAATCTGACTCAACAGGCAGAGAAAGGACTCCGGGAAGGGGACAAAGGAAGCCTTGTTAAAACAGCTATTGACAAGTAACCTTGAAATAAATATCTCATCCATGGGTACACCAAAACCAAAGAATCCCAAACTGGGCAGGAGCTAGCCAAAACAGATCAGCCCTGCAGTGAAGCTGTGCCTGGTGGCTGGGAGCCTTAACCAGAGCTGCTCAGCTTGGTCAGGAGTGGGGAAGACTTGGGATAGAACTACTGCTGTTGCCCTGATATATGGGCTCTCATTTCCTCTCCAATACTATGCAAATGCTGAGTCTTGACCAAGCCCAGCCAGCCAGTGACTGAATGGCAGAAGTGTGATTTGAGCCCAGATCTTGTCTGTTCTTTCAGGGAATACCCATGTTCCATGGGGGAACAGACCCATGCTCCCCCTACTTAGAGCTGCAGGCTGGAGTCACAGGCCCAGGCAGGCAGCTGGTTCTCAACTGTAGTGTCAAGCATGTATCCCAGGAAGAGCGATGACTAGGGAAGGCGTGAAGACCTATGGGTAAAGGGAGAGGACAGGAGATAGGGCATCTAGGGAGCACTTAAGCCAGGCTTCTAGGAAATAAGAAAAACAACACAGTGAAGGAAGATAGTGCTGAAATAAAGCATGACACACGGTGTGCCTTTGAGCCACGCCCTGCAGGGTACTGTTTCTTCCCGAAGATTAGGTGACATATCCCAGTCCAGGACTAGGTCTGAAAGTCATCCTAGATGGGGAGAGTATAGACAGAGCAGCCGACACTCTGGCTGGGGCTGAAACAGATGAGTAGCCTTGGCCACTTCCTCCCAGGTAAAGCAGAGGAGGAACAATAGTACTTGGGACCTTTCTCCTGTTTTCAGAACTCCAATTTTCAGTGTGTAGCATCTGCTAGCTTCTGCTGCCTGGCTCAGAGGCTCAGACCAGCAACTAACTCCTTCTTTCCTCTGCTTTGTACCTGCCAGGCGAGGGCTCAGACTATGGTGGCAGTGGGGAAGATGCCCTCAGCCGGATCCAGCGGCTAATGGCCGAGGGTGGCATGACAGCTGTGGTACAGCGAGAACAGAGCACCACCATGGCTTCCATGGGTGGCTTTGGCAACAACATCATCGTCAGCCACCGCATTCACCGCAGCTCCCAGACAGGCACAGAGTCAGGGGCTGCTCGTACCTCCTCACCCCAGCCCTCCACCTCTCGGGGACTGCTCTCAGAACCTGGGCAACAGGCAGAGCGAGGCCTAAGCCCCCGGACAGCCTCCTGGGACCAGCCTAGTACCTCTGGGAGAGAACCACCTCAGCCAGCCCTGCCGTCTTCCTCCCCTGACCCCATTCCAGTCCCCCTTGCCAGTAATGAGGGACCAACCATGCACTGCGATGTGACCAATAACAGTCACCTTCCTGAGGGTGATGGCAACAGCAGGGGGGAAGCTGCAGACCCTAGTGGGGAGCCACAGAACCGGTAGAGTCCCAAACAGGCGCTGGTGCCTCCCCTCAACCCGCTGAACAGAAGCTGGACCTCACAGCTGGCTGGGAACTGAACACACAGAAGAGCTGATGCCTGCATCCGGGAACAGGAGGAATGAGAGGGTGGGTCGTGGAGCCAGCTGGGCAGGGGCAGTCCAAAGGGCAAGACTAGCCTGGGGAATAGAGTCCTCCAGGATCTGGAGCCGAGAAGAGCCACACTGCTGGGCCTGGTATGAATTAAGAAGCAAGTGGGTGTCTCTTCCACAAACCCCCCTTTCTCCTAGGGTCACTGGCCTAGGGGACTCAGCCCTGGGCAGGAGCCCCAGAAGAATGAAGTCTTCCAGATCTAGACTACACCATCCTGGACGGAACAGTGGGACAGTTCTTCCTTGCTGACTCCTAGGGGCAGAACCACCAGGAGCAGAGGAGCAGCCTACCCCATACCCACATTGCCTCCGACTCTAAACCTTCTAGAGTTCCAGCCTCTCTGTCCTCTCAGCCCGCAAAGACAGAAAAGTTGGCCCAGCTTCCATGTAGGGGACTTCCTATACTCACAGCGTGGACATCTGTAGAGTGAAGGAAGCAGCCTGCTTGCCTGACACAGGATGGAGCCAATGCACGGTGGTGGACGGGCCCTCAGGAGTGGGGAGTGTAGGCTGGCCCACCCCCAGCTTGTCCACCAAGCTCCCCCCTCTCCCCAAAGCCCTTCATGCAGCACCTATAGGTGTCAGTATTACCTAAGCCCAGGCCAAAGCCAGCCCAAGGCTGGAGGGAGAGATTCCAGGCCAGAATGTGAGGTGCTGGTCTGTGATTCGAGGTGTCGCATGCGGAATCCTGAACTGTGCGTGTAGTTGTAGTGGAGAAATCAAGGCTCTGATCATTTTGTTTTTAGTATGAAAATGTGATTTCCTTTCTGTTTGTCACTCATCATAGAAACATTGTGGAGGGAGGAGAGGGGATAGTCTACTGCTAATGAGGGAGACACCAAAGATCTGCATCATTAAAGTGATGACATGCCCCTCGCAAGGCTCCTGCTTGTTTCCGCGGAGACGGGGGAGGGAGAAGGTTTGGGACTGAGATGTGGAATGCACCAAACTGGGCAGCCTGGCTTCCCTAGGCATCTCAGTAAACCTAGCAGTGGGATCTTCTCCAACTCATTAGCCCAAGTCAACTGCTTGAGGGTTGCTTACTGGAACCTGTTGAGATTGGGGTAACCTCTCAGTGGAACGATGGAGGAAGTCATCCTAATTGTTCCCTATCCAGGACTGTGGGCCTAAGTGATGATTGTGGACCAAAAGCTGCGCTCTCCAGTCCTGGTGACCACTGCGACAGGTTCTGGGAATGTGCCATGGTTGACTGGGGGACCGGCCCTGTCCGTGGCTTTTGCTTCTTCACATGCCAAGCCTGTTTAGAAAGTAAGAGAGGCCTTATGCCTCTTAATAGGAAATCACAGGTGGGACACTCTGGAAGAGGTGGAGGTGGGGTGGGAAATTGCAGGTTCTATTCCAAAGAGATGAAACCAAAAGTGGGCAAGCAAGTAAAGCACACCTGCGAGGCTGCTTGGGAACACACACGCGTGAGCAGCGTGTGCACTCTGCCTGTGCATGCTGTCGGTGAGTTGTATCAGTAGGCACTGGCTAGCTGTGGCTTAGGACAGATTTGCCTCTTCTGAACTCCCATTTCCCTTGCAGAAGTGCACTATGGGACTGCTTCAAGTTACGCTTAGCCCTGCAATCTCAAACTATTCCAACTCACAGAGCACAGGTGTGAAACTGGTTTTCCTCTAAGGGAAAGGGATTTGAGCTAAATATTGAAGGATGGAAGGACCCCACTGCAAAGCACATTACCACTGCCACGAGAACCAGCCTTCAGCTCAGGGATTGAGGGGGCCCATGGAGCCATTGAACTAATCACTCGACTTTTCTGAGGAAGTAAAAATTCTCTGGGGTCAGCAAGTGAGGCAAAACTTAACTCTGGGGCTGGCAAAAAAGGAAAGCACACACATACCTTTAGGGTCTGTCATCTCTCCTATCTAATTCTTTCCTTTCTATCCAGATGTTTCCCTTCTGTCTCTTCCTAATTTTCCCTCACAGCTTATATACCCCAGCAAAATCTTTCAAGCAGTGTAAAAATTATAATAATGATTACATTCTATTTTTAAGTGAATGATTACAATGAATATAAGTTTTTTTTAAATCTTTTCCATGTCCCTCCTGTGGCTAAATGTGTTACAGATGAAAAACAAATTATCCCCAAGAACCCACATGCATTCATGCCCAAGCAGCTTGATAAAGATTAACAGGGTGTAAGCAAGCAAGGTTTTTTTCCTTTTCCTTCCTTCCTTCCTTCCTTCCTTCCTTCCTTCCTTCCTTCCTTCCT
>NW_004949096.1:18780068-18840707 GCF_000317375.1 Microtus ochrogaster | reverse complement strand
AACTCACTTTGTAGACCAGGCTGGCCTCAAATTCAGAGATAGGCCTGAGTCTGCCTCTCGAGTGCTGGGATTAAAGGCGTGTGCAACCACTGCCCTATTTGCAAGGTATTTTTTCAGCCAGTTCTTTTACTTGCAGACTGCATTTTGTGGTTACAAAGAATGGATCACTTTATCTCAAAAAATAATCTTATGAAAAATCTTAAAAGAATCACAAATCCAAAGTTACATATATGAAAAACAATCATTTCTAAATTCTTAGGGTGCATATCCACTCACCAATAATTTCTTTTTATTCTATCAGATCAGAAAGCTGAGGGCAGAAATGGGAACAAGGAATTAACCATCACCTTCGTCACCAACCCAGCCTAACAAGGCACAGCAGCCGGCAATGGCCAGGCTGCCTTTGTTTTGTCCCCTGACCTCAATGAGGCCCTCCCTCAGCTCTTAAAATTATGCCTTTCTAAACTTTAAATTGTTCCCCAAGATTTTCTACCTCAAAGCCATTAACAAAAATTTCTTAACCTTATTAACATTTCTGCTTGTCTAAATTCTTTCTAAGAGTGGTGGTTTGCATCATTACTCTCCAGCAGCAATGCTCAGAAAAAGTCAATCACTGTATTTTAAGCAGCAGTAAGGGACTCGAACCCCCTGAGAGTTTTCATCCAACCCAAAGATTATGAGGGGTGTGGTGACAACAGCCGGCTGTGCTCAGTAACAGCATGAGGTCCTCAGGTCAAGTAGTCTTTGGGGCTTTGCCAGCTGCAGCCGTGTTCCCAGTGCTTGTTGGTCCCCTTGAATGACCCCCAACATACTCTTTCCCACCTACTACTACTACAAACAGGAAGAAGTGTGCCTTGGTTTGACAATAGAGACTGAATTTGAGTGTAAACCATGTGCTAAATGTGCACGATCTACCCCTTCCAAAAACCATGAAGTGATTCCTTCAGTTACCTTGGGCCACATGACTAAGCCAAGGCATACACATCCGCCGTCTTCAGCACAGAAGTCCAGGCGTAGGGGAAACTGAATGGATCTGGACGTGCTCTCTAACTGGTTGGGAAAGGATATGAAGAAGGCTTGTGATAAAGCAGTTCAAATATCAAATGTGAGCATGTCTCGTCCACCTCTACTACCTGGCAAAGGATGCACGCCCAGGGAGAGCCGCCTTTGCAGGGCAACTTACACATCATAGATGCGTTATCAGCAGGGCAAGGACTGGGAGTCCCTAAGAGATAAGGAAAATGTTCAGAGGCCATTAGGTCAAAGAAAGAACAGATAAACTGTGTCCCCCAGTTCCAGTTCAGCTTCTCAGGGTTCATCTGTGAGTGCTGAGATGTGGGTGGGTGAGGTAACAGCCCAAGCCTCACTGGATTAGTGTTTGGAGGCATTTCTGGTTTCTGGAACCTTCTGTTCTTAACAAACCTGGCTTGTTTCTTCATGTGACTGCTCACCATTCTGCCCTCTCCCATACACACACCACTTCCACTCCTGGAAGTGTCTTCCTGGGCCCCAGGGAGTGGGGTATGGCCAAGTGGAAGGAGTTGATTTCATGTGTCTCAGTTGAGCTGCCCCTCATCTATAAACTGGGGTCAAGAACAATGTACTTATGAGAATCATGGGAGACCAAAGCGCCCATGGGGAGAAAGATGGCTTCTCACACCGTCCCACCCAGCCAGCCCTAGCCTTCAACTCTCATCAGAGCAGACCTCCACTTCTTCAGCAGTAAATCCCTCTCACCGGCTTTAACTCGGCTCCCCACCTCTTCACACACACACACCCCCCCCTCACTTTTGTTTCTCCACGTCTCAGGTTGTTTTTCCAAGAAAAGGAGTCAGCTGGCTTAGGGTTGGCTGTTGACACTCAAGAAGCTTTGTGGGTGACGGGGCCCAGGCGCGAAGAGTTAGTTGCTTCCAACCCTGGCAGGAAGAAAGCAACTCGACCTGCGGGCAAAGGCCATGGCAGAGCTGTCCGAGGTGCTGAATCTACTTTGGGCCTTAGCCTAACACAGTTGCAGCAAGTCTGAAAGACCCGGATAGGCGTGGGGGGGGGGGGTCTCTTCTGTCCCGGGTGACCTTGGGCACCTGGCTTCCCCCTCGACGGCAGCGAGGAACTCATTCCTCGTGTCGCGGCTGGATAGGAGGCTCGTGCCATTTTCGGTCTCACAACTGGTGCGCGCCCCTTTCCGGGCCTGGAGAGGGACAAGGTCTTCTGCCAGCGTAGATGTTCGCCTGCCCTCTTATTCTCTTCCCCAGTCCCCGACGGCTCCAATCTTTTGACTGCCCGGCGGCCAACAAGCAGCCCTCTGCCCCGACAGAGCTATGTTGGCCGAATCCGCCCCGCCACACACCACCTGCTGCTGGGACCAAACCCTCAAGACCGCGGTTAAACCTCAAGCGGGACAATGGAGGGGCTGAAGCCATGGAGAGGCGCGAAAACACTTCGGGGTCCGGAGTGTGTGGTTAGGGCGGAGGCGGGGCGCATAGCCAGACTTGGCCGCCTTGTTCCCTCCCAGCCCGCGAGGGGGCGCCTTGTCCCCATGACAACGCGGACAACCCCCCTCACCCCCTCCCCCGGAGGGCAGCGCCCGAGGCTAATCCACCCTGGAGGTTGTGGGCGGTGCCCACGGTGCTGGAGCCCCGAGTCGCGGGCGAATTCCCGGGAGGGGCGCAAGCATTAAGGGTGTCCGACGCTCCAGGTGGTGACCCCCGCGCGTCGCCGCTGGGTGACCGGCCCCGAGCGGGCGGTGCGTCCCCACCACGATTGGCTGCTTCCCTGTGACATCACGCGGCTCGGGGAAAAGTGCGAGCGTGAGCGCGAGTCGGAGCCACAGCGCCAGGAGCTGCAGGCGAAGCAGGGGCCGCCCCTTGACACCCCGTCCTCGCCCCCGGTCTACGGCCCATTCGCCCACCTCGCCGACTCGCGAGGCCTCTAGCTTGTCCCGCCGTCTGTCCGACGCCAGCGGACCAAGACAGAAGCAGCGGGTGAGTAACTCCGCGGGGGCGAGGGGCTCCTGTGCAAGACGACGATGTGAGGCCCCGGGACCCGCTGGGGGTCTCCAGAGGTGGCTCCCAGACCCCCGCAAGTGTCAAGCGCGGTGCAGAAGGACCGGGGAGCTCAGGGGTTGGGGGGCCCCTCTGAAAGAAGGGCTCTGGGTCTCTGAAAGGTTTCTCCAGGTGCGCCTCCAGAGACAGATGATCATCCAGGAGGCTAGGGGCAGAAGAGTTTCAGCCCACAGCCCCAGCCCTAAAGCCAGGCAGCCGTCGGGTCAGGACCCACACTCCCTCATTCCCTCCGGTTGGCTGCTCTATAGAGCGCCGGAAGAAGCCCCAAGGCGCCCTTTTCCCGCCCGTCCCTCCGCCCTCCCTAACCACCTTGGCCCACCCGGATCTACCAGCACATTCTCGCCAGTAGAGTCCTCTGTCCGCGACCTTGAGCCCCGACGGAAAACACCCCTGTTTTCTCCTGGCACCCTTCCTCCTCTCCAGGACTAAATCTTGCTTTTACCCATCCGGGGAGATAGTCTCCTGGTTCCCCACCCTCCCAGCTCTCAGAGGAAGTGTTGGGCACAATGACTTGGCCCAATATCCTGCGCCCCTCTCCCTTCCCCTTAAGTACGTAGGCTTCTCTCCGCCCCAGGGACAGATCTGGGGCCATAGCTCTCCTAAAGTGATCGCTTAATAATCGAAAACCTACCCCACGAGCCACCCCACGGGCGCCCAAACCACCCTTTCCCATCTTGTCCCCAGCAGGGAAAGGGGCTCGAGGACCCACGGAAGCACAGCCCACGCCCAGAGACTACAGGAACTGCGTGCCTGGGGGGGTTGATGGGAGGGCGGGGCATCCGAGAATCTTGGCCCTTTCAACCCGGACCCAGAGGGACCCAGACGTGGAGGAGAGGCGAGGTGGGCAAAGGATAATAAGCTCTGAGGTGGCCCCTTAGGTATACTTGAGTCCACGGCTTGTGAACTCGGTGCCTATTTTGACTGATGGGACTAGATAGGGCCTTTCCAGCGGGTGCGGGTTGGAGAGTGAACCTCTGCTGGCTCCCCATTTGGAGGTTCTGCCCTGCCTTCAATGCATGGGGTACTCTGAACTGAGCCCGGTGACCCTCACGGCTCTATTGGGCGACTATCGCAGAGGCTTCTCGTCAGAAGTCCACGGCTGGGACTGCATGCTCTCTATTCTTGAGAATGCAGACAGGGCCAGGCGCACAGGCCACTAAGATAGTGGTTCCAAAGTAAGGGTTTCCTCGCAACCAAAATTTTGATCTTTTCTCGACCCTTTCCCCATCCACAGGCCGGGCGCTTCCCGGCCGTTCCCGCCATAGGCTTTGGATGTGACTGATCACTCGCTGATGGGTACACCGACCCAAGCCGTGAGCTTGGGCCAGCCCATAGCACCCTAAGCACGCACACACATGCATATGCACGTGTCCACATGGCGCTGGCATGCTCACGCGCTCAAAGGCACACCGGTATCCAGGCGTGGCGGTGCGCACACTGGCACATGCAGGAAGCTACGAGTGTCTACTCGCACTCTCGGGTAGTCACACACAAACAGAACTTGCAGTCGCGTTCCCACCTACACGTTCCTTGATGGGTGCCTTGCAAGATGCTGATGGAATCCCGACGCCCTAAAGTTTCTCATCCTTGAGCCTCCGGTCGAACCTAGGGAACCTTTGTGGCGGCTTAGAGCTACGGAGTCTGTCGGTGTTCCCTTCCCTTTGGTCCCTTGCTGGAGAAGCCCTGCCCTGAGGCTTTTCTGTATTCGCGATTTGCACTGGGACTTGGGGACATGTCGAACACGGCCACTGACTCGGGGTCCGGATCTGGCACCCGGGGACCGACATTGCCATCTAGCGGTGCGCACAGGTCAGGGCGACGGCTGCGAGCCTTCCCAGATCCTAGTTGGACCGGGTTCTGGGAAAATTGTGTCCACGGGTGTTGCAGTGTGAACGTCTGAGAGAGAATCAAAGAGGTCCTGAAAGAAAACTGGGACCGAGTTGAGAAAACTGGATTTTACCCAACCTGCATCTGGCAGGGCCTGGGAAAACCAAGCCACCCAGCATTTATCTGGTCACTTACTTATCCAGGCTGTGTCTGGTTCCAGGAGGACGAAAGGTCAAACCCAAGCTGGATGGAATATGAGGGTTCCACACCTGAGATGCATCTGGTGGGCTTCTCTCTGGTGTGGTTTGGGAGGTACCTTGGAGATAAGAAAGTGTCTTTGGGTGCTAATCCTGACCCAACTCTTCTTGAACGGGATGGCTTTCACCAAGTTTATTAACAGGAAGCCCCTCTGTAAGACGAGGCTAGCAATAGTGCAACGCCTTTTCTGGCTGCTGTAGGCATTAAACGTGACCATCTATAGGAAAAGCTCCAAGGGGCTCCTAACTCAGGTTAACACTCAATAAACAAGACTTTTGCTGTGTTTTCTTGTGTCACATCTTCTCCCCACCCCTACCTGCTTCCTAACCTGCTGGCTGCTGCCTTTTGTTCTGGCCCTGAGAGAGTGGTGAGGTTTTCCTTGGTATGCACTAGTGTCTCCCTCCTGGCTTACGCCTGCCTCTGCCACCAAGTGCCCTGGGAAAGGTGGCTCTGCTTGATGCTACTACCGTTCTAGCTCCTAAACTGACGCTTGGAGCTCCATTTTGGGGTTCTTGGCGCTGAAGGGCACTGTGGAGACTCTTAGAGGGACCCATCTGTCTTACCCTTGACTCCTTGGGTGACCTTGGAGGGATCATTACCCCCTCTCCTCCTGTCCTTCTTTGACCCAAGGATTTAGAGCAGGAGAATTTAATTTTGAAGTTAACGGCAGGGTCTTGTGTCTTCTGTGCCGGGGAGGGGGCACTGGAGGACTGGGGCCAAGCTTGGCATGTGTCTGCAGCCTGCAGCACCATCTCCAGGTGGAGAGCAAACTGTGGCGCTGACAGGATCACCTGGCTATTCAAAGACTGTGATGGGATGAGATCCTGTTTTGTAAATGAGGGAGTTAAGTCCTAGGAGCACAGATGACTCTCCTCAGACAGTCCAGCTAGGCCTTGCTGGCCTTCCACTGAACCAGGCTGCAGACGGGGTGCATCTTCCTCCACAGCCGGCTGCTGTACCCTCGTTTCCTCGTTCACACACACAGACAGACGCACAGAATTGCGTATACAACCTGCGTGTGGCTGAGATGGGGCCTGTGTGCGTATGTGGAATGGTTGTGTGTTGGCGGGTGTGAAGGAGGCTGGGCTGAGCTGCTGCCCTGGCACAGTGTGCTGGGCGTGGGCCTCCCTCACATGTATGGAAGAGGAAGGGGGGGGGGAGCTGAAGGGAGCCTGGTGGGAGGGAAGCAGACTCAGGAGGGCCTTGTCGGACCTCAGCCGGGTCATTCTCTGTGTGGAATGTGAACTCAGAGGCTGGCTGCAGGATGACTCCCAGGGGAGGTTAGACTGGCCTGGGTTCTGAGGAAATCAGGAAGACCATTCCTCAGCTTCTGAGTCCTTTAAATTTCTGATTTCTTGTGTTTGGAGCCCTGGGACGCTGAGAGCCTACCACTGCCCCTGCAGTGGCCACTCATCCCCTGGGGCTGGGCTGGGGAGGCAACGCTGAGCTTGAATCTTCTTACTCCTCTCCTGGCATCCCAGCTCGCACCTCACCTCCTGAGAGCATCAGGATCTGTGTCTTAGTTCTAGGACCATCTTCTTTGCCCCTCAAATGCACTCTACCAGCAGCGGGACATCAAGGAAACACGGAACCCCATTTATTCAAATAACTACAGAGGTTATTTAACACGCCTGTGCCATTTCCTCAGCATCTGCCCCAGGTTCGTTGTGACGATGCCCGTCACAGAATGTAGGAACTTAGGAGACCGCTGACACCGCTCCTGCATTGTTGCCTGCATCTGCAGTGTAGATGTGGGGGTCGAGAACAAGCCTCCAGAGCTCGGCCATATTTGGTTAAGACACACCCAAGTGGCTGGATGTGGTGGTACATGCCCTTAATTCCAGCCCTCTAGAGACAGACAGGAAGATCAAACTCTGTGAGTTTGAGGTCAGC
The DNA here is from genome assembly GCF_000317375.1 of Microtus ochrogaster. Lineage (NCBI taxonomy): Eukaryota > Metazoa > Chordata > Mammalia > Rodentia > Cricetidae > Microtus > Microtus ochrogaster. The sequence continues at coordinate 18,833,667 of NW_004949096.1, read as the reverse complement.
CTGTTAGTTAAGACCCTATCTCAAGAAAGAAAGAAAGAAGCCGGGCGGTGGTGGCGCATGCCTTTAATCCCAGCACTCGGGAGGCAGAGGCAGGCGGATCTCTGTGAGTTCGAGACCAGCCTGGTCTACAGAGCTAGTTCCAGGATAGGCTCCAAAACCACAGAGAAACCCTGTCTCGAAAAAAAAAAAAAAAAAGAAAGAAAGAAAGAAGAAAGAAAGAAAGGGAAAAGAAAAGAAAGGAAGAAAAAAGAAAAGAAATGGCCAAGCAGGGCTGACTATGTGGGCGAGAGGTCTGTGCGTGTGGTGCACGTCTACCACGTGTGGTCTGTGCGTGTGGTGCTCGTCTACTGTGTGTGGTCTGTGCGTGCACGTCTACTGCATGTGGTCTGTGCATGAACGTTTACTGCGTGTGGTCTGTGTGTGCACGTCTACCATGTGTGGTCTGTGCTTGTGGTCTGTGCATGTGGTGCACGTCTACCGCGTGTGGTCTGTGCGTACACGTCTACTGCGTGTGGTCTGCGCGTGCACGTCTACCGCGTGTGGTCTGTGTGTGCACGTCTACCGCGTGTGGTCTGTGTGTGCACGTCTACCATGTGTGGCGCTGGGCACAATCCTCGGTACCCAAGAAGCAGGCTTGGAAGGACATGAGTGAGGGAGCAAATGATCCAACACTTCACTCCGTCTCCACCTTGCAGTCTGGGACATTCCTCACACTGCCTTTGCTTTCCTGGGCTCCATATACTGGCCTGTCCATGTCTTATCCCGGCCATGTGCCACAGCTCTTCGCATGGCCGTCCCCTTGTCGTTGTTCCGTCATCTCCCAGGGGAGGCACACGATCACCCACAAGGAACAACCCCTCTCCTGTCTTCTGACTCACTTCTGTTACCCTTCTCTGCCTTATTTTCCTTTCCTCACGCTTCCATCTCTCCCCAAACTGGGTTATCCATTCTGTGGGAACCATGAGTGTTTCATCTGCTTCTGATCTCAGCCCTGAGCTGACGCCAGCACTGGGCCCCCAGGAGGCTCTCAGTTCTACTCACTTTATGAGTGAAAACTGCGGGACAGTGTGCTGGAGCGCCCTAACTTCTTCCCGGGTGACCTCCCTCCTGCCATGTGGCCCCCTCACCCTCTTCAACAACTCACCCCTTCCTGTCTCCTTCCCCTCCAGCCACTGCCTACCTGTACCCAGCTGGGCTCAGCATGGCGAACTTCACACCTGGCAATGGCAGCTCAGCCAATCAGTCTGTGCGCCTGGTCACAGCCACCCATAACCACCTGGAGACAGTGGAGATGGTGTTCATCGCCACAGTGACAGGCTCACTGAGCCTGGTGACTGTTGTGGGTAACATCCTGGTGATGCTGTCCATCAAAGTCAACAGGCAGCTGCAGACAGTCAACAACTACTTCCTGTTCAGCCTGGCATGCGCGGATCTCATCATAGGTGCGTTCTCCATGAATCTCTACACCGTGTACATCATCAAGGGCTACTGGCCCCTGGGCGCGGTGGTCTGTGACCTGTGGCTGGCCCTGGACTATGTAGTGAGCAATGCCTCCGTCATGAACCTTCTCATCATCAGCTTTGACCGCTACTTCTGCGTCACCAAACCCCTTACCTACCCTGCCCGCCGCACTACTAAAATGGCAGGCCTCATGATTGCGGCTGCCTGGGTCCTGTCCTTTGTGCTCTGGGCCCCCGCCATCTTGTTCTGGCAGTTTGTGGTGGGCAAGAGGACAGTGCCTGATAACCAGTGTTTCATCCAGTTCTTATCCAACCCGGCAGTGACCTTCGGCACAGCCATTGCTGCCTTCTATCTGCCCGTGGTCATCATGACGGTGCTGTACATTCACATCTCACTCGCAAGTCGTAGTCGAGTTCACAAGCATCGACCTGAGGGCCCCAAGGAGAAGAAGGCCAAGACTCTGGCTTTCCTCAAGAGCCCCCTGATGAAGCCGAGTATCAAGAAACCTCCACCAGGGGGCGCTTCTCGAGAGGAACTGCGCAACGGGAAGCTAGAAGAGGCCCCTCCGCCAGCCCTGCCCCCGCCTCCACGCCCGGTGACCGACAAGGACACTTCCAATGAGTCGAGCTCTGGCAGTGCCACCCAGAACACCAAGGAACGGCCACCCACAGAGCTGTCCACCACAGAGGCCACCACACCAGCCCTGCCCGCCCCTACCCTGCAGCCACGAACCCTCAACCCAGCCTCTAAATGGTCCAAGATTCAGATTGTAACCAAGCAGACAGGCAATGAGTGTGTGACAGCCATTGAGATTGTACCGGCCACTCCAGCTGGCATGCGCCCAGCAGCTAATGTGGCCCGAAAGTTCGCCAGCATTGCTCGCAACCAGGTGCGGAAGAAGCGACAGATGGCGGCCCGCGAGCGCAAAGTGACTCGGACCATCTTTGCCATCCTGCTGGCCTTCATCCTCACCTGGACACCCTACAATGTCATGGTCCTGGTGAACACCTTTTGCCAGAGCTGTATCCCTGAGAGGGTGTGGTCCATTGGCTACTGGCTCTGCTACGTCAACAGCACCATCAACCCTGCCTGCTATGCACTTTGCAATGCCACTTTCAAAAAGACCTTCCGGCACCTCCTGCTATGCCAGTATCGGAACATCGGCACGGCCAGGTAGACAGGCAGGTGCCCTAGGAGGTGCTGGTGTCATGAGTGTGTACCGGGGAACCACATGGGCTCACCGGCTGTGGAGGAACAAGTAGGTGGCCCCATTCTGAGTTCGCATCTGCTAAAGAGAACAGGTCTCTTTACAGTGAGGCACAAGAAGCTCTTTGCTGGGTTTGGAGGGTAGATCTCTACCGAAGCCCGGAGCTCAGCCCCGGACGGTCTGAACTGGCACCACCTGGCCCCTATCTGTCACCCTGCCTCAGGAGGATGGGACAGGAGGATGGATGACTGGATGTGGGCAGCGGCTCTGTCAAGGCCGGCCATCAGCAGAGATGGAAGAGCCAATAGGAGAGCAGAGGCCAGGAGCAAAGGAGCCAGGCTTGGAGGGGTGGGGCTTGGAGGGGTGGGGTACCCCGTTCTGCTGGAATCGGTGCTTTCCGCCTCCCTGCACCCCCTCCCCCTGCATGTAGGCTCGGCCCTTCCCTGCCCCCAATTCCCTCTCCAGGGTGAGAGATTCAGCCAGGCTGAGGTGCCCACTGACACTTGGTCCCTTCCCTGGCCAGCAGTCACATCTGGATGGGGCAACTGGGAAACCAAGCTAAGAAGCTGATACAGACTACAGGGGACCAGGACTTAGTCAGACAGTAGTGAATCTTACTGTAAAGAGCACCCCCCCATAGGCTTCAAACGAAGGGCGGTATTCTCCACCTCTGCAGGAGGGAGGCCCAAGAGAAAGAAGAAAGTGTGGTGTGGGGGGTGAACTTGGCGATGGTGCAGGTGAGGTAAGCACCTTCATCTCCCCGGGGAGAACCCTCCAGACTGGCAGGAGGCGGGACCAAGACTCTTAACTAGGTGAGGCATCTGGGTTCTCTTCCCTAACCCCAGCCCTGTGGTTCCCGGGAGAGATGACACCCAGGGGGCTCTGGAAGACATTCTCATAAATGTTCTGCTCTTTCCTGAGCTGTTGGGACACTTCCTAGTAGGCCTCAACTCCCTTCAGCCCGTCTTTCCCCACCCCAACCCCAACAAAACTCTATGGCAAACTCCCTGGGAAGGGACTTTTATATATTAAAAAAGAAGCTTTTATTGGACAAAAAAAATGAGTTTATTTTATTCATTTCTTAACATAACAGGGTGGGAGAACAAAATGGGGTGCTGGGAATCAGATCCCTCTGGGGAGGCTCAAGCTTCCTAGAATCCCTTGTGCTTGTCCCTCCCCACTTTGGGCACTTGGTGTGGGGTGAGAAGGCAGAGGCAGGGCGTGATTGACAAGGCTGTGGAAGACAAAAGGCACTGGTGGGTTCTATTTTGGGCCCGTGGGAGAGAAGTCTCCTTCAGGGACCCAGGTAGGCCAGAGGCTCTCCAGCATCCTGAGATCAATCTTTTCCTTTCCCTTTCTTGGCTGGAAAACAAGAAACGCTCTAGTTAGGTGATGGGGTGAGACCTGCCCACAACAAGTAAGTACAACGAGAGAAGATCCTGCCCCCTAGTGGTCTTTGATCAGTTAACCTGGAAGTGGATGGAAAGGGCAGCCATTGTGATGCCAACTAAGCCTTTTCTCATTCCTGCAACTTTTTACCCCCTTCCCCCCACCTCTTCTTCTTCTTCTTTTTTTTTTTTTTTTTTTTTTTAACAGAGTCTTACTCTGTAGCCTTGAAGTCACGGCTATCTTACTGCTTCAGCCCGGCCTGGTTTTCATCCAGGATCAGAGTATATCTGTGTTTCTCACCTGGGAAGTGGGCAGACTGACCTCTGCCCTGTTGGCCTCAATGATAATTGTGGGTCAGGCAGCAGCATGGCCCTTTGGGACATCTTTCCTATAGTTTTAAGGGCACCCTACCCAACCCTCCTCAGGTGACAAAGACAGGCCTTTTCCAGGACGAAAATCGGACGATCCAACAGGAAGAGTAGCTCCTACTTGGGCAAAGAGGTTTAGCGCCTCCTTCGAGTACCGGCCCATTTCCAACTCTAAGACCGCTCTGAAAAGATGGCGCAAAGTCCCTAACCAGATCCACAGCCCCACCGTATTCACTGACCTTTGGTCTTCGCCTTGGTCTTCGAGGTGCAGGGCTTGGTCACGCGGATGGTCTCCTGGCACTGGGCATTGTAGCGAGCCTTCTTCAGGGTCCCTTGGCGTGCTCTGGTGCCGGTGCTTCCATCACACGACCCCCAGTTCTCAAACTTGTACTTGCAGTCGGCTGATGGGAGAGTGGCCCCACGGGGTGAGAAACAGGAGGCTTGTGGCTGCCCCCTGCCTTCCTGCCCTCCTCCAGTGCCCCACCTCACCTCCAAATTCCTTCTTCCAGTTGCAGGGCACCTTGCAATGGATGCGCTGGGTCTGGGCTCCACAGGTACCCTCGCGGAAACCCATGCCGCAGTCTTTGCTGCTGGGGATGCAGGGCCCCCAGGTCCACTCCGAACACTCGCTCCCCAGGCTGCCCTTCTTCACCTTGTCTATAAAGTGCAAGGAACAGAGTTAAGACTTGGCTTACACAGAAACTCCCTGGGAGACTAATCCCTAGGTCCTGCGGCCTCACTTGCCCTCCCGGCCTTTTCCTCCTGAGCCCACCCTATCCCATCACCTTTCTTTTTGGCCACGGCGGACGTGAGCGCCAGGAGGGCAAGAAGGGCTAGAAGGAAGAAGCCTCGGTGCTGCATCCTAGAGGAAAAGTTTGGGTTAGTTTCCTGCCCATTCCCTTCCCCGATGGGGACAACACCTTCCACCCCGACTTGGCCCACTTTCCAGGCCCAAGGGGTCCGGCCGACAAGGGGCCGACGGAGGGAGGACTTGAAGCCGCAATTCCGGGACTCAGCGTAGCCCCCCACCCCCGCCTCAGTCTCCTTGGTGGCTGCAGCCTAGAGGGACTGAGGCCGCGGCTGCTGTGCGCGCTCACTCGCTCACTGTCGGTGGATGCTTCGCTCCCTCCCGCTACAGCTACGGTCCGCCAAGACCGCTGCGGCCCCTTTTGTCTCCAGAACCGGTCTGAGCCGGTCACATGGGCCCCCGCCCCTCCCCCCACTCCCATGGAAGGACCCGCCCGCCCCCTCCCCTCAAACCCGCACCTCCTTAGACCCCCCTAGTCCCCGCCTCCACTCCCGCCCCTAGCTGCTCTCCCGCGCCTGCCCCTCACCTCTGATCTCTGAGTCTCTGGCCCAGGAGCTCCATCTTGCCCCTCCACTCCTGGCTCAAAGTCCTCTCATGGGCTCTGGAGCCACAGCACTCTTCCTCCTCCCGCCTCCCCCTTCCCTGGTTTGGACTTGTCCCCTTTGCCGACAGCTCTTAGGACACCCCTTCGCTTGCCCTCTGCGGGCACCGAGTCTGCCTGGTGTCACAGACCCAGGAAGGCCTCTGCATCCATGATGCTAACCTTCGGGGCCTGGCTCACCTCCTACTTGTTGGGGATCAGATCACTCAGAGGGCAAGGAGGGGCTTTGATGTGTACGGGAGCTGAGTATCCGGGACCCCAGTTGGCTGGGGACGAGCAAAGCTCAAGACCCTTTTTCTAGTGAGGTTAGGAGGGGGTGGGGGCGCAGGCCTGAGATTGGTAAACCTTGTAGCTGACAGGGCCTGTCTGAGAAGTTCCAGACCAGGCTTCACTGAAGGTGATAACCGCCCACCCCTGACCCTGGGGCCTCAGGCTCACCTCAACCAGTTGTTCCCCCTGCCCCCCCCCCACTACAGGCCAGGGGGAGGGGGCTGCGGTACTGCTCCAGGGCACAGGGCCAAGGGACCGGAGAACCCCCGCCCGCCCCCGCCCCGCCCCTTTTACTTTCATTGTTATCGCCCCAGCAGGAGCGGGAAGCAGAGGAAATCAGCTCCCCCTCTGGCCCTGGGAGCCTAAGCCACTAGGCAGAGGTCAGGAGCCGGGCATACCCATCCCAGCTAGGCACCCCTGTAACGGTCTGAGATACTGGTGACCATTCCCCAACTCTAAGTTAACCAGGCACACGCCGCTGCTTATCAGAGACCCACACAAGGAAAAAGAAAACAAGAAAGGAAAAAAAATTCACTTTACTGAGTCACACCCAGCTGTAAACAAGTCACCGTGGGAGCCCCACCCCCCACCCCAGGCCATACAGTCTGAAATGAAATGACTGGGTACATGAGGATCACCAGGGTAGGCGCCAAGCAGGGCCGCGGGCAGGTGAATACAGCAGGCTCTTCAGTTTCTGGGAGGCCCTGGTGGGTGGGTCAGAGCGAAGGGCTAGGCACCCCAAGCCTCCTGACAGTCCAAAGGGCCAGGCAGCTAGCAAATGGCCTGCTGCGAGCAGGCCTTCCTATCGGTGCTTTCTGTCCTGCCTTCCATCTGCCATGGTGAGGGGAAGGCTGCCTGAAGGGATCCGCCAGCCCATCTCCTGTTCCCCATGAACACAGGGACAGGCGAGAGTCCAGCTCCTCAGAGTCCAGCCCTAGATCTGAGTGGCTTCTCGGGGGTGGCACGGGGCTCTTTCCCTGGGGCAGGGTCCCCCCATGGCCACCCGACAGGAATGTGGCAGTGAGGGGGGCAAAGGACACTGTGGTCCTCTGTGGTGCCCTGCACTACACAGCCGTCTCCTGGTCCTCACGCTGGATCATCTGGTAGTGCTGTCTGTTCTCCAGGTAGGCAGCCAACTCTGTGTCCTGAGCCTTCTCAGCTCGCTGCCGGGGAGTGTCGCCCTGGAAAAGGGTGGAAGGGCCCCACGGCCTTCAGAGAGGGCCTGTGGGGGAGGGGTAACCTCACAGGTTACAAAGTTTTCCCTTCCCAGCTCAGGTTTCTCAAGGCCTGGATTACTTGGAAACAGCTTCAAGTTTCGTAGCCCTGCCCCCAATTTCTGGAAAAGGGCGGGTTTGGGTTCTGCCAGGCTCACCTGCTGGTCTGTCTTCATGAGGGAGGCCCCAGCTTCCACGATGTAGTGGCAGATGGTGCGCTGGCCCAGGGCAGCTGCCTGGTGGAGACAGGTCTCCCCACTGGGGGGCAGGGGCTGCTTGTGGACACTTTCCAACAGCCAGCAGAAAGGGCAGGAGTTTGACAAGAGGGGGAGGGGTACCCCATGCTGGTCAAAAAGGGTTCTTGGGCTTTGGGTGACCAGATGGTTAGGACTGAAGGAAGGTGGTTTTCAGGCGGGCCAGGGGCTCTGTCCCAGTACTCACTTCTCCTCCACAGCATCAAGGATCTCTGGAGGTGCTGAAGGAGGAAAGGCACTCAGAGCCTGACAGCCCCTTTCTTCCCACCCAGGCCCAGGCCCAGGCCCAGGAGCACAGCTTACCATGGTCCAGCAGATAGCGGACCACTTCCTTACTGCCAGTGCTGACTGCGTGGTGCAAGAGTGTGCGGCTCTGCTGGTCCCGGTGCATGAGGTCACCTCCTGCTCGGTGTAGCTCCTGGAGCTGAGGATAATGGGCAAGGCAGAGCAGAGCTGGGTCTCCCTCCCTCCACAAGCATGGACCCAGGCATAGGCTCACACAGATCACACTAGGAGCCTTTGAGGGTTTTGCTGTTTTGAGACAGGTCTCTATGTAGTCCTGGCTGTCCTGGAACTATGTAGACCAGACTGGTCTTGAATTCACAGAGATCCTCCTGCCTCTGCCTCCTGAGAGCTGGGATTAAAGGTATATGTCACCACAGGTGGCTTCTGAGGTGTCATTAGAGATACAAGTCTTCTCATCTGACATGTGAGGACTCCCCCAAAATGTACAGCCAACCAAGCTCTGGAGCCTGCAATCCCTTTAAGATTGACTCTGGTCCAAGTACGAGGGACAGGAAGACTGGGTGAGTAGCCCCTAGCAGCAAGTCACCTAGACAGGGCAATCCCATATGGAGGACCAGCTGATGACAAGTGCCTAATACCGCCCAAGGTGAGGGCTCCAGGGGCAAGGCTAAGCTCTGACTGGTACCTTGCAGAAGTCATTCCTCTTGGCAGCTTCAATCAGCTCTTCACCTGCACAGAACATCTGTCCATCAGACCCTGAGGTCAGTGGCCTGGGCATGGCTTGATGTGTGAACAGTGTGTGTGATGATGGACCACTGTCCAGGGTAGGAACCACTCACTGTCCAGGGTAGGAACCACTCACTGTCCAGGGTAGGAACCACTCACTGTCCAGGGTAGGAACCACTGTCCAGGGTAGGAACCACTGTCCAGGGTAGGAACCCGCTGGGGCATATGATAACACGGGACTCAATGGCTGACTCCCACTGAACCTCACACATAGACCAAGGAAAGGAGAGTGGCAGGACCCTAGGGAAAGACCTCACCTTGAGGTGGTGCAGCATCCCCCTGCAGTGACCTGCAAACAGAACAGGGTGAGTTGTGACCCAGCGCACATATTGGCCTTCATTTTTTCAAGTCTATTGAGTGCTTCCTGCACATCACACACTGTGGAGAACAAGCAGGGAGCCATACGGCTCCCATCCGAGCTCAGAGACATAAGCCAACCAGGAAATAAGGAATCTGGAAGTGCTACTGAACACAACGGGGCAGGGTGACCAAGCAGATGGTAACTGGAGACTAGATACTTCCCAACCTTCAGGTGGCATTCCTGGAAAAGATCCCCCTGAGAGGGAGAAGCCAAGCTGAGACTGAGGTGGGGTGTCTGAAAAGGGGCAAGTAGGAGGCAGCAAGTCCAAAGTCCAGAGGATGGCCTGGGACCTCAGGGGACAATGGACAGACAGGCCAGGAGGCTCAGGACTGAAGGGCTGCTGAGGAAGAGGGATTCTGGGCTGGGGAGTGGCCTGTGTGGCCCTGCACTTGTTCAGACGGTAGGGAGCATCCTAGCAGAGGGACAGAGCCTGCCCCTGAGTGCTCACGCTGTGTCTAAAGGCAGGGAATTCCAAGCCTGCAGCCAGCAGACAGGGTTTAAAGCTGGGGGAGTGGTGGTCAGGGGGGCTCTGGGACTCACCGGGGTATGGGGGAACACGGGGAGGCAGGGAGCGGGGAGGTAGGGGTGGGGAGGTCAGGCTGTGCCGATGCCCCCAGCAGCTCAGGGTCTAGGATATAAATCTCATCCTGGGCAATCTCTGTCACATAGTTGAGATGCTCCTGTGGGGGAGGGTTAGAACTGAAGGTCAGTGCCAGCATGTATGGCCTTAGTCCCCAGTGGTGGGGGTGGGGGTGGGGCAGCAAGCAAGGCAGCAGACCTAGAGAAACCTCTCTCAGAGCAGGAACCTCGGGGGAGGTGGCAGGGAGAGTGGGGTAGTCCGTCTTCCTGTTCAGCCCGGTCCCTCACCTCTATATGTGGCGTTCACCAGCACAACAACTACTTCCCACTGCTAAGCCAGGTGATCTAGCCCTGGCTATTTTCTTCTGCTTCCCTGGATAGCACTGTGCTTCGAGGCCCTCCCTTCCTTCCACCCACCCAGAAAGCCTTTTCTGGGTATGCCAGCTTTTTCTGTTGGCACCATCCCTGTGCATTCCTGGAGGGTGGGGGCATGTGATCCACAGCCACAGGCATGTGAGGATATTATGGCCGAGAGGCTGTGGTGAGCATGCTTGGCTTGTGGGGCTAACCCTGAAGCTTGCCTGCAGAGGTGCGAGTGTGCAGGGTACAGAAACTGGCTGTGGAGGAGGAGGGCCTGTAATGCTTACCTGCGCCCTGTCGATCCTGTAGAAGCGGCTGGCAGTGGTAGCTGGAGAAGAGATGCCTCGCTGAGAATGGGGAACATCCTTGGCCCAGCCCAGGTTCCCCCAAAGGAGGGCTAGCGGGACAGAGCCCAGCGCTGCCTAGAATTGACCCTTCAAGGCAGACTCACCATCCAAGAAACACCACTTAGAGGATAGTTGGTGGCATGTCGGGGACTTGGCTCCAGCGCCATCGGGCTCCTGTGACAGAAGCAGAAGTCAGAGTGGGCCACGGATAGTCTGGGGAGGAAGCTCGGGTGCCCCCACCTCGTCCTGCTTACACCACTTTCCTGCTGGAGTCTCTCAATGTGGGCACGGCAGAGCTCCAGGTCGCTGTCCCCAGGGACCACCACAGTGCCCAGAGGCACAGCTAGAAGACAGAGGAGCCTTTCAGCAGCTGGCTGAATGTCCCTGCTGCATGTCTGCAGGCAGCCCAGCAGCTGCTCACTCCTCCCTGCCCCAGCCCTGCTGCCACTCACAGGCCTCCTTGAGCTGCTCCTTGTCGTAGTGCAGAGCCTCATAGTCGTGCATGCTGACCCTGCTCACCTGGATCCGCAGCTGCTCGGGGACTGGCTGCTGACTGTAGGGTAGGACCAACGACAAGGAACTCAGCCAGGACCCTGCCTAGGACACCAGTCCTCAGCTGGGCACAAGACCGGATGCTAAGAGGACCATGCCAAGCAAGTGCTCTCTTATCACCAGACTACAAGTCCCCTTTGCAGGGCAGGAAACCAAAGCTCAAGTAGATCAGTGCTTGGTTCCAGGCCCCTCGGTACATGATGGCTACCATGGACCTACTCGCTGTGCAGTGGGGCAGCACTCCGGCGCTTGGCCTTCTGCACCATGGTGGCCTGGTTGCGCAGGGCGATTCGAATACGTGATGCCGCAAGCTTGCAGGGCTCACCGTCCACCTGCACAGGGATGGCCTTGGCTGTGGTGAGCAGCACTTCTCGGCACTGGGTCAGCCGCTCTCCATGCCCACCCACCTGCAGTGCTGCCTGTGGGCAAAGAATGCTCAGGTCAAGTGGTGGGTGGGGCAAGATAAACACACGAGGGAACCCCAGACAATGCAGACGAGAGGGGAAGAGGAAGAAGGCCAAGATGTCCAGCTAGGGGACTCAGGCCAAGAACAAAGCAGAGGTGAGCACCCAACCCTGGCTGGTGAAGGGAAAAGAACAAACAGTTTAGGACAAGGAGCACTCACGAGGGATGTCATGGTGAAGCCGATGACTTCGAGGTAGCCATCATCATGCCTCTGGGGCTCAAAGTCATGGTGCTCCCCAGGGTGGCCCCAGGGCATGGTGCCTGCACAGTACCTAAGGGGAGGGAACAGAAGGGCTCTGGCATGGACTCAGCAGGATGGAACAGCAGGGTCCACAGGAGCCCCATTTCCTCACCTGGGGATGTTCAGAAAAACGATGCACTGGGGTTTCAGGTCCTGGATCTTGGGGGTTAGGTCTATTCCATCACACTGGACACAGGAACAGGGGAGTATTGGAGAACACGTGTACCCTAATGGCCTCCCTCCTACTGGGCTCCACTGTGTGTCCGCCAGCCCTCCTTACCACCACGCGGATATGCTTGGCTAAGTCCTTGGAGCTGCCCATCAGGAAGTCAGAGAAAGCCGTCTGTTGGAGACAGAGGGTGTGATAAACCACTGTGTCTGTCACAGGGGTCCTGTGAGTTGCACACGGGGCTGGGGGCTGGCTATCCCCAGACTTACCCCAGCGTAGAACATCTTATTCCGAAAGCGGCTGTTGAACTTCTCTGGGTTGGCTTCTGTAGAGAAAGGGAAGGTGATATCAGTCAACCTGCTGGAGCTTCCCAGGAGGAAGACTAAGAGAGCAAGATCTGGCCCACCTTGGAACACTCTTGAACCTCCCGTGCCTGCCCTGGCCCCCAGGTCCCCTCAACAGGAGGATGCTAACCTCGGGACTCATGGAACTCCAGGGTGACGTGGGCATCAAAGCCCAGACTGAAGTAGTTGTTGAAGACATCCAGGGGCAGCTAGAAAAATGTCAAGGTGTGGAAACGAGGAGGTGACTCCCAGGTGCCAGCCATAGTCGTTATTACCCCTGCTCAGTCCATCTACTTCTGAAGGCCTCTGTGTCAAGTCAACAGTGTGCCAAAGCTTCCCCAGCACCCCTGCAGCGCTGCTGGGAGGCCCTGCTCTTCTAGCTGGGAGCGGGGAGGCCAGCTCCTTGGATGACCTGCTGGATCCTTGCCAACACTGCACCCCACATGCCATGTACTGCATCAACTCCAGAACAGAGGCTGACATACAGGAGGCCCTCCCTAATCATGCACCAGGAGGCTGAGTAAGAAACCAGCCTGCAGTGGGCACCACTACGCTCCTGGGACAGTAAAAGGCCAGAATGTGTAGAACTGGAAACTCAGCTTTCTAGAACCCCGGAGATAGTAAATGTGCAGAGTCCAGCCAGATCCTTAAGAATCCAGGCTCAGCCAGCACTTGGGAGGCAGAAGCAGGTGAATCCCTGTGAGTTTGAGACCAGCCTGGTCTACAGAGCTAGTTCCAGGACAGGCTCCAAAACTACACAGAGAAATCCTGTCTCGAAAAACCAAAAAAAAAAAAAAATCCCAGGCTCACAAAGCCTTGCCCGGTAGCCCTAGCTGACCTACCTGGTCAGTGGCTCCATCATCTCGCTCCTCAGGGCCTGCCTCAGGGTTGGGCTCTGCTCGGAGGTCCCAGCGGTCCAGCTGTACCACATTACCCTCCTCTACATGGGAAAGGATCTTTGACACAGGCTCATCGGTGTAACCCTGGTGGAAAGAGGCTGAGACTGAGCTTTCTCTGTGGTCAATGGATATACTTCCCCTCTGGCAACCCTGTTCTAAAGGGCACTTACCCCACCCCAGTTGAGGGTGCGGGCCAGGTCATTGCCGGTACCCAGGGGCAGGATGGCCACAGGGGGCGGTGGCTTTAAGCGCAGTTGGTCCAGGGTGGACAGAATCCAGCCAACCTGGAGGAGGACAGAGCACAGTGGATCAGTCAGGTCCGCAACGGGGGAGGAGTGCAGCAGGCATGAGGCCCACTTACAGAACTCACCGTGCCGTCACCCCCACAAGCCAGAATCCTCAAATTATGCACTTTGCGGTACATTTCCAGCCTGGGCCAGGGGAGGACAGGAATAGAGTCAGGAGACATGTGACATACCAAGAGCGAGGCAAGCCTCCACTGTCCTGGAGAACCTGGTAGAGTACTTACGCCTCCTTGGGTCCCCCCTGGCTCAGGTCAAAGACTTGTCGAGGATTCAGATACCACAAGAAAGACTGGATGATCTTAGCGCCCTGTAGGGACAGCCACGGGACAATGAGAGGAGGGGGATGGGGGCAGAGAGAGGGGACACGATCGTGGGAACCAGTTACAATAAACAGTGAGATGGGACAAGGTCCTCTCAGGGTTCCTGGAAAAGCAAGGTAGGAGCTGAAGCCCCAATGGTTGCTGAGAACCACTATGGACAGGTGGGTATACTACTGGCCCCCTAATCACTTGTGGCTCGTGGGTGGAAAGCTTATGCCTACCTGGTTGCCCCCACTCTTAGGGTTCACAAACACCAGCAGGGGCTTCATGAGGGGGGATGGGGTAGGCCTGATGATGAAGGGTTTCCAGCGGCCTTCCTGGGAGACAGAGAACCTATAAGGCGCTTTCCTGTCCTGGAGGCCCTAGCCTACATCCCCCTCAGCATCCCCTGCCATAAGTGAGCACACCCACCCTCAATAGCAGACCTTCCACGGGCCTGTCTACAAGGAACCTCCTCAGACCTCCAGAGCCAAACTGAGTCAGGCTAAACTGGCGGTATGGTCCAAGGCCCTGAACTGGTTCCTGGTCCCAACCACCCCAGCCCAGGCCTAACCTCGGGTCCTTTCTTGCTAGATCTCCTCTTGAAGGATGCTCTCTTTTTCTTCTTGCTGGCCTTGAGGGTATTCTGCAAAGGAATCAGGTGTGGATGAGCCGTGACTGGTGGGTCCCATGGGGAGAGGTGCTAAGAATAAAGGAAGGACTCACCTGGGGCCTCCGCGCCCGTAGGATCCAGGTGGGTGGGATGACCACAGCTGCGTGCACCCCCAGGGAGCAGGGCTCCTCAATCTGCTGCAGCATGAAGCAGGACACCTTGCTGTGGTACTGCAAGACAGCATTGGCAGGCTGAGCTGTGCCAGGCTGAGACTGGGGACCCACCAGACGCTCAGCTCAAGCTCACAGAGGCCACTTACCGCCTGCTTGCACCAGGAGCAACTGATGGCCACAATCTCCTTGCTGTGGAAGGTAAACTTCTGCTGGAAGCCCTGTGTGGACAAGGTGGCCCAGTAGAGACCCAGCTGTACTGCCGCCGCCGGCCTCTCCTCACCCATCCTATCTGTGCCATGTCCACAAATCATTGTCAATGGCTACTGTGTGTAGGGCATGGGGAAAGTATGGAGGGCTGAGCCCATTCTTGAGAGTCTGTCTTACTGAGGGAGACAGTCCAGCAGTCAACAAGTGGGTGAGCAACAGGGCTGTGTAAGGAAGATGTCCTGAGCACCCAGTCCACAGGCCACTGTCCTCAGGAGGCAGGGAGCCTGCTGCCTAACTCAAGACATCACACATGACACTTCCTAAGTAACCACTGAATTAATGAATGAAAAGTCAATATAGAAAAGGACCTCAAAGGGTCCCTTGCTAGTTCAAAAGTCAAACCCCCCATCTCCCCTCCCTCGCTTACTTCAAAGACTGACTGAGTGACAGCACACCAGAGACTCCACTCTGGAGCTACTGTCAGTGCCCACACTGGATGCACAGGGCAGTGAGCAGCATGTAGCTGGTGCCTTCACACACGGCCCTTACCTTTCCACAATGCCGACACTTGCCATCCTGGCGTCGCCTGTGTACCCAGTGGTGTCTTACGAAGGTTGGCTGGGGGAAGGGAGAAAGGTCATGGGAACAAGTGAGGGATTGGGCAGGTGCAGCCCTGAATTCAGTCCACAGGAAGCCCTCTACAGTCCCTTGTAGAAAGACGAAAGGGGCTGTAGACTTTTCTCCATGGCCTGGAGGGAAGGCTGAACCCCTTAATGCACATTCTGAACCCTATCCCTCTGCAGACAGGACCCCAGAACCTCAGCCTAGAAGCTGAACACCCTGGTGGCACTCATCCCTCAGGAGCCTGGGCCGCCCTGCTCCTCACGGCTGCACACTCACCTCACGGACATTTCTGGAGCCTGATTCACGGAAGGATGGCTTACAGCGAAAATTGATCTGTGAAATATTGCAGTGAGCACTAAAATGTCAGAGCCTTCTTTGGACAAGGTCTCCTAGAGTCAACCTCACAGGCAGGTAGAGGCCCAAATCACCCCAAGAGCCCCTTGGAACACGACTACCCCCTCTTAGAAGCCCTCCTGACCACTGACCATAGGGTCTTTCCTGTTTTTTTTACTTAGGATACAAGGATGGAGAGGCTAGGGTGGAGGTGGGGGTTCATGTCCCCCTCACACGGTAGTGAGTGGGAGCACTATTTGATCATCTATTTCTCTCTCACCCTCCAGCATTCCCAGCCCAAGTGAAGGCAGGAACCAATCCCTCCTGTGGCTGTGCAGACTGACCCCTGGAGACCCTTAGCCAATATTCTAAGCCCAGGTTCATGGTCACTTCCATAACAGGGTTGCATTTTCCTCCTCTCTCTCCCTCCTTCTATCTGTCTGTCTGTCTGTCTCTCTCTCTCTCTCACACACACACACACACACACACACACACACACACACACACACACACACACACACACACACCACAAACCAGGTTGGCTTTGAACTTGAAGAGATTGTCTTGCCTTCTAAATGCTGGGATTACAGGCATGCCCCACTATGCCCAGCCAGGAACACGTGTCTACTTTTCTCCCCACCAGTGCCTGCTTTAGTCTCAGAAGAACCATAGAAAAACATCACTGTACAATTCAGGGACTGGAGGAATCAGCCTAAACTAGCCTTGCTGGGGCATTTATGTTCTTAAAGACTTTGTCACATGATGGCCTGGACTTCCTCAAACATGGGAGCGCTTGTCTTCCACTTCAGGCCTAGTCCCTGTCTTGACAGGCACCTGGTCTGGCATTCCCCTTTCCTCCCACAGACACGCTTGGAAAATGGTCCTTGGGACATATCTCCCAGCAGTAGCACAGCAGGAACACAGGTGGGCCCACCACAGCTGAGCATCTGGAAGTTTGACTGTTTTGTTTTTATTTTCTAGAACTGGAGACTGAAGCTAGGACATTGCACATACAAGACAGCTGCTGGAGCCCATGCCCACAATGGCCCCTTTGAATGTTAGGCTGGATGTGGTAAAATGACACACTGGTCACCACCTGTTAACTCATGCTATTGGGTAATAGTCAATGAACCGCACTTGTAGGCCATGCTCACTCTAGAGTAGGGTAGGACAGCTAACAAATGGGGAGAGGCAGGGCTAAAAGCAAGCACCTGACTCAGGGGCTTTGCTACTGTGCTTGGTGGGTCATTCCTGGCACGCCATGCTTGTGTAACCTGGATGTACGTGGAGCTACAGGTGTGTATGTCAAGAATGCATCAGCATCCCAAGGCGAGGGCACAGAAGGCTGAGCAGCTGCACGTACCTTCTCCAATTGTTCAATGCATGGGGTGTGCACCACAATCTTACAGGCTGCACACTTTCTTCTGGGCACTGACTTCTGCTGCAGGACAGAAAGAGGGGAGGCCCTGAGGCACCAGGTAACTTTACCTGAGATACCACCTCAGAGCAAGCAAAGAACACATTCAATGTGTGGGGGGATTCCAGTCCCAGCACCTGTCATTAGACATGACCCCCTTCCTCTCATCCCGGAGCAGCCCACAGCAAGTGCAAGCAGGTGAGAGCAGTGCCCACCAAGGGCTGCAGCTGTTGCCTTGGAGGTCTAGACCCACTCCACCACCAGGGGGCAGCAGGCCCCACTGAGCTCACTCACCAGCATCCTAGCTACGCAGTACTGCTCCCCGACATAGCAGAAGTCACCGGACACGTTGGTCTCAAACCAGATGTGCTCCCCATACGCTGCTGACTCCTAACCCATGGGATGAGCAGGCTCAGTGCTTATCTGTCGCCCCAATCCTACCCATCACCTCCCGAGAAAAGCCTGCTATAGCCACCACAGTCTGCTTTCATCTCTTGTTTTCCAAACTGCTTTAAGCCTGGCTCAAAGGCTGCTGCCTCCCCCTTGGAAGTCTGCCCAGACATGGGGACTTCTCTCCCAGTGGCCCACAAGCCCTGGGTCCTGACTGCTCAGGAGGATCAGAAGCCAGCAGGACTGGCACTGAGGAGTAGCTTCCTACCCTGCCTAGTACACAGATACTCACACTCCAGTCCACAGTGCTCCGGATCTGCCGCTCAGATTCACCACACGGGGCCCCAGGCGTGGGAGGAGGGGGTGCCAGGTGCTGGAGGCCTGACTTAGTGATGGCTTTCCTACAGAAAGAGGGACAACTGAAGGCCCAGGGCCAGCTACCCAGAAAAACGGCTTACAGCGACTGCCACAAAGTACAAGAAAGAAGTCCACAGAGGTCTGAGGCTCTTCAGCTCCTTTCAGCACTGCCCCAAGCTGCTTCCAAGAGGGCCACCCCCAGACGAGGTAGAGCTTCAAAGCCCTTCCTCTGAGCTAGCCCCACACCCTGATGACCACTGCTATACCTACATAAGCAGGGTGTTCCAGGGCTGGGGTCCAGCTGACTTCCGCCTTAGAGCTACCTGGCGTCTGCGTGACAGTGGGCGCACACGGGCAGGTACCATGAGGCCTGATGCAGTGCCCGAGGCTCTTTGGCTTCGGCCCCCAACACTAGGGTGTTGGCCTGAGGGCCACCTTTGGCTGAGGCGACGATAGTGCCCATGCAGGCCCCAAAGAGTATGGCCATACACCACATCGGCAGGGAGCAGGTGGGAGGAAGCTCTGCGCAGGCACCGGGGTATGGGAAGCAATGGGCAGGTGCCCTGGTGCAAAGAGGGCCTTGGTGTCCTGGAGCCCAGTTTGGCATCACTTGATGCCCCAGGTGTCTCATCTCCCTCCTGGGCACCTTCCTCCTCTTTCATGCCCACAAGCCCAGCCAACAGCACAGGTGCACCCAGAAGCTGGGCCCCAACAGTGGCAGGCTGTAGGATGGGCACCATATCCACCATGAAGCGGGGATTGCAGGCAGGGGGTGCAGTGCTGGAGCGCCTGCGGCTAGCACTTTGGGTGCCCACCCCGCAGCTGGGGAAACAGCCCTGGAGCTGTGCACTGGAGCGGCGCCTCTGGGCCAGTGAGGAGGAGGCCTGCCCCGCAGGAGAGCGGCGTCGAGCCTTGCCTGTGGGCAGCCCCATACCACTGGACGGCTGCAGCCTCTGTCCAGGACCTGGTGCCTTCTGCTGGAAATGCCTCCTAAAGAAGGGCTCCATACCAGGGGCTGTTGGGCATACAGACTCGGAATGTCAGGAGCTGGGCCAAGCTGAAGCCCATCTGTGCCCCACGAGCAAAGAAGGGACACTTAGGTGCTAGGGATGAGGACAGTCTGGCCTCCATTAAAATGCTTGCAGGTATCAGATGAGCAGGGAACCCAGGCTTACAGCTACGGGAAAGCAGACACTGTTCCTGGCTAGGATTCCCCAAATTCTACCCCAGGAGTTTTTGGGAGATGGGGCTTTACCTGCCTAGGCACTAGAACCAACAGAGACCTGAGCCCAAAGGGTCTTCATCTACCTTGCCAGAAATGAAAACAAAAGGCAATCTGGGACCCAGACCATGCCTACATGGACCATAGGGCCCTGGAGTCTTCTCCCTCTCATCTGACCTTCCTTTTGCCCCAACATGGAACAGGTTGGGCTCCTCTCCTGGGATACAGTGCAACTAAATGCAACTAAATGAATGAATGAATAAACCAACAAACTCAGGCTATCTGCGAAGGATCTCGGTCCTGAGAAAATCTGTATCCTCAGCGTCAACCTTGGGTCCAGACATTGGGAAACCAGGCTTCAGAGAGTTAGAAAGGCATGCCCTCTCCATCCCCAGGAAAGAGTGCTCTGTCTTAACTTGGTAGATGCAGTAAGAGGCTTAGGCTAAAAGAAGAGCCTTCTGAATCCTGGATGCGATGTATATACATCTCTAAGAACTTCCTGGTACTGAGTGGCTGTCTCCCTTTTCTAGAAAGCAGAGTGTGGACATCCCAAAGTGTGATGCCTGAAAACCTCTAAGTCTTCCTGCCGAGGGACCCAGTGCACCATTGTCCCAGGCTTGAAGCCTCAGGCTAATAATTCTAAGCTTGAGATGACCCAGACTGCCTCCTGCAGGAAGGCGGGGGCCTTGGTCTCCACCCCTGGTGTGGACCAGACCATGCGAGCTCTCCGAGACCCTTCTTTTCACCTGCTTCCTATTCTTTTTTCCCTCCTTCCCAGGCCACTGGGATCAGCGTCCTCTGCTTACACCTCTTCTACACTTGAGGATGGCAGGAAGCTCCCAGTCAGCTGAGGGTGATAGTTCCAAAGAACAGCCATGGAAGCCCAAGACACAGTCATGGAACAAGTCACAGACATGAACGAGTGACAGACAGTTTCTGCTGAAGCCCAGAGCAGAGGCGAAGTACCCTTAACCATTAATGGGCAAGGGGAAGGACAGTCTGGGAGCACAGTCTCTCCTGATATATGTAGCACCTGATCTCCCCAATCCTCCATCCATCCTTGTCATGGGTCTTGGGCAAGCAGCTTCAAGGCCGGTACAGGGTCTAACAGAGAAGGAAGTGGACCCAGGGACGGAGCTCCCGCAATCAGTGAGCTGTGCTGGGAAAGCAGCATTAAGACTGCACAGGAGGTGAGTTCCAGAAATGAAAGAGCAGACACTAAGGGCTGCTTTCCTCCCAAACACAGGGACATCCAGCTAATACTGACTGAGTCCACTATGCGCACGCGCGCACGCGCGCGCGCGCGCACACACACACACACACACAGTGCCTGATGAGGAAACTAAGCCACAAAAGGGAAGAATACACAAAGCCCACAGGCAGACAGTACAGAGTAGATGTGGGACCCTGGATCTGTCCCCAGGGATGGGTAGAATACAAGGTTCTCTTGGACCCTGGGACAGGGTGAGATGGGCTAGAGAAAGGGCCCACAATATTAGTGCCCATCCTGCTCATCCAGCATCTACTATGACAGGCCTTGGTAAGCCCTTTACTATCTCACTGACTCCACTGCACCCTCTGAGGTAAGAACGAGGTTCAGTGGTGAGAGCATGCCCAGAGTCTGGGCCCTGTGACCATGCCTACTTGAGTTAGGGTCTACTTTCTGTCCCAGGAAGAGGAAGCTGCAGGCCTCACTGCCTGCTGCTGCCAGGGCCCTTGCCTGCTGCCGCCAGGGCCCTTGCCTGCCAGGTCTCCACTAGGGTGTCAGCTTTCCCCAGCACTACAGGCCCCGCTGTGACAGCTGCCCAGCCTGGAGGAGATTAGTCACCCGGACACATCACACCGCCTGATGCTAGTGTCACCCAGAAAACAAAAGGCCACAGTTGGTGTGGGGGAGGTACTGCTATGCTCTCTGGGCAGTGGTAAAGGCTGGGCCCTCCCTGCAGACCTGCATGACAAGATAAGAAGGAAGCAGCTCTTGTTAGGACACATGGCAGTTTACACGCATGACTTTAGAACCCACACGCTGCTAGGTGCTCCAAGACACACCTGTAACAAGTGTTTCCTCAGCTGCCCAGGGATGCAGCCTCCCAGTGGAACACAAGGCCAAGCCAGTACAAATGACCACAAACCATGGACTGTTTGTTTAAGACTGTTAAGATTGTTTGACATCTTAGGAGAAGCTCCCTGCTGGGCACTACCACCACCAAACACCACTGGGTTCCCACAGCCCCTCCTGCGGGTCCCATGTTTCCTGTTCATCTCATCTCTATAGAAACTTTGGTCTACTGGCCAGAGATTGCCTGACTCCTCACTTCCTATCTCTGAGAGGCTCCTCCAGGACCTAACCAGAGGCCCAGCTGGGCCTGGCAGCTGCTGCCTATTATCCCTGCACTTGGGAGGCTGAAACAGGAAGCGGTAAGTTTGAAGCCAACCTAGGCTACACAGTGAACCCACGTCAGCCTGGGCTCCAGTACGTAACTGTCTTAAAAAGAGATTATAACAACAATAGAGCTCAGCACGGTGGTGCATACCTTTAATCCCAGTGCACTTCTGTAAGCTAGAGCCACCCTGGTCAACAAAGAGTTCCAAGACAGCCAGGGCTATACAGTGTGACTCCATCTCAACTGATGAATTTAATTAGGAAACAAAACAAAACAAATAAAAGAAGCCCTGTTTGGGCCTGAGTTCTCCCAAGGTTCAGCTATGAATGACCACTTCTCACCTCATTCTGTATCACCTCCACACACCACATGGTACATGCAAAGGTCTTGGGGAGATCCAGGAAGATTCACATATAGCAAAATGGGTCCCCCCCCTGCCCTGCCCAGGCTGCCAGGTCTTGTCTGGAGCAGCCAGCCACACTCAAGGAGGACAGCACAAAAATGGCTCAGAGGGCTCCACTAATCTCCACCTGACCCCGAGGATCCTGATGAGGACGGGGCCGATGGGAGGGGGTGCCATGAGTGGAGAGCGGCATGGTGGCGCCAGGCCGTGTGCCCTTGATGAGCAGAGCTGCAGCAGAGCTAAGGCAGCCCCTGTGCAGTTCTTCCTCAGTCACCAGGTAGGCCAGGGTGATGTCTCACACTGATGCCAGCTACACTATGCAAAATCTGGTGTAGTGGTGCAACCTTGTCATCCCCAGCTCTCGGGGGCAAGGTCATCCTGGACTACATGGCAAGTTTACTGTCAGCCTGGGTTACATGAGACATGTCTGAAAATAAATAAATAAATAAATAAACAAACAAACAAACAAACAAACAAGCAAGCAAGCACCACTTCAGAACCTAGTGTCTACCACCATGCCCTTCAGCAGATCAACTAGCCCTTCCAAATCTCCTTTCCCATGGACAAGATGGGGTCCCACCGCCCAACTTCAAAGGCTAGCATAAGGGACATTCTGCTACAGTGATGTACACAAAGTGCTTCATGCTATCTGGCAGACCTGGACCACAGTGGAACCCCAGGGCCTGGGGAACCCAGAAAAGGAAGCAGGAGCACCCAGCGTGGCCACCACCACCACATGAGGAACAAAGCCCTGCACCAGGCCACCTGGGCGTCCTCTCCTCCTGAGGAGTGCCCTCCGCACTCGGCAACAGGCTGGTCCTCAGGGACTCTGCCGCCAGAGGAGCCTGCACAGGACACAACTGGGTCCTGCCACAGTGGCTGTGTCATGCCATGGGAAGGATCCCACAGACCTGGTCTATGAATCCTGGGCCTGGGGCAGGGCACTTGTACTCTGGAAGTCCCAGAATTGGGGTAGGGGAGAGAGCTGGGAAGGGAGCCTGCTTCATCTAGGCTTGCCTGGGCTGGTTAGTCAAGGTGCCGACTTTACCACATCTTCTCAGTAAAGAGATTCTGCCCAAACAAATCAGAAACACACATGTGAACAGGTAGGCCAGTGCTGGAGGATATAAGTGTGGCTAGATAGCCAATCGGCCATTTTAGATTCTGCCCAGGCTTGGTGGGCCCTCCAAGCCCTGTTCCTTTCCTATCAGATGCAGGGAGGGCTGGCAGGGGAGGCCCTCATCTAGAGATGGTGGCGCCTGGGCCCACCCTTATCTACCCTCCCCAAATGCACCCAGATAGTCGTAGGAGGGAGCAGGAGGTAAGTAAGAGAGGGGAGTCCCCCTCTGACCTGATCTGAAGATTGTGGTGCCTGGGCCCACCCTGATCTACCCTCCCCAAATGCACCCAGATAGTCGTAGGAGGGAGCAGGAGGTAAGTAAGAGAGGGGAGTCCCCTTTGACCTGATCTGGAAGGCAAGGCGGCAGGCAAGAAGCGGACAAGCAGGTTGGGGCTGGGGGTCCCCAGCGCCTGGGCTCTCTCTCCAGTTTGCTCTGGCTGCCGGACTCTGCGGAGCAAGTCCTAGTTTGGAGAGCTAGCTGCAGTGGCTGCTCCTCTGCCCCCTCCCCCTCACCACCCTCCTCCCCCAAGCCGGAGACAGCGTTATGAAAATAGCCCGATTGGTAACCAACTGCACTTCCTCTCCCAGTGGTGGCTCCTGGCCCTGCAGCAGGCAGGCAGCAGGAGGTGGGTGGGTGGGCGGTGCACAGAACAGCACAGGAGCCTGGCCTCCTGGCACCTCTTCCCCAAGGCCCAAGCCAGGCTGAGTGACAGCATCAATACACTCTCCTCCAGGAACAGGACAGCCCATACCGTGTCTGATTAAGGCAGACGAGGTATGCAGAAGGGTATGTAGGAGTGGCGACCCTTTTAAGGAAAGGGGAGCAATCCCTTACTGTCCTCCTATGTCCATGGGACAGGCTTTATGGGGTCTTGGGCAGCTAAACACACTGGTTCCAGACAAAACAACCACAAAAATAATTATCTATGGAGAGCGTCACAACTCAGACAGCCTCTTCTCACCAGCACTATTAGCCAGGAGGCTGGTGATTCCCTGTGCGGGAGCCTCCTGTCCCTGCTGAACAGATGGTGCAACCCGAGGCTCCTGGGAGCCTGTGACTCCTGTCTCCAGAGCCTGACTCTTCTAGCCCTGTCAAGGGGGCCAGTAGTCTTTCTGAGTGCCTGGGTCCATGCCAGCTAAAGAATATTTAAGAGAGATCAGCTGGTGTCACAACCTGGTATGCCAACACCGGCTCCTCCAACTTACGTTCCTGCCGTGGCTCACTAGGGAATGGCAGCTACCAAGCTTTTCCAGAATCATTTCTACTCTTAACAAAATAATTACTGAAAAGAATTTTGAAAAGAATCCTAGAAGAATTTTGTCTGGCGAGCGGGTGATAGCTATTAACATTTAACCAAATACATTCTAAATTACACCTGAGAGCATTCAGAAGGCAGAGGCAGGCGGATCTCTGAGTTCAACGTCAGCCAGGGCAACTGGAAGAAAGGAAGAGAAGGGAGGAAGGGAAGGGGGGGAGGATGGGCGGGCAAGCAATAGTGCATAAAACAAAAATCAGTGAAAAGGCAGTTTAACTTGAAAAATAACATGTGTTCTGAGTGTGTTTGCAAGTCCCGCAGAGCATGCGTGGCCGCCATCACCTTCTCCCATGTGAGCCCGAGGGTCAAATTCAGTAGTCCAACTTGGAGGCAAGGCTCTACCTGCTGAACCACTTTGCTGGCTCATTTATGTTTCCTCTGCTGCACTCATCCTGCACGAGTTCCGTGCATGTGGGTTGTTCTGGTGGAGGAACATGGAGGATGAGTCTCACCTCTCCGAGTGGAGTTAGGAAAGAGAGGGCAGCACACCAAGCCTCCAGGTGAGTGAGCATCACCTGAAAATATGACAAGTAATATTTCTTTCTTTTCCTTTTTTTTTTTTGGACACACAGTTTCTCTGTGTAGTTCTGGCTGTCTTGGAACTCACTCTGTAGAGCAGGCTGGCCTCAAACTAAGAGATCCACCTGGACGTGCTGAGATTAAGGGCATGCGTCACCACTACCTGGCTGAACCCAAAGTTGGTTTTTGTTTGTTTGTTTTTTGGTTTCTCAAGACAGGGTTTCTCTGTAGTTTTGGTTCCTGTCCTGGAACTAGCTCTTGTAGATCAGGCTGGCCTCAAACTCACAGAGTTCCACCTGCCTCTGCTTCCTGAGTGCTGGGATTAAAGGCCTGTGCCACCACCGCCCAAAGTTTTATCTTGCAAGGTTTTGGTTTTCTTTTTCAAGGTGAGGTGACCCTTTTAAGACAGGGTTCTCATTATTAAGTATCTCAGGCTGGTCTGGCGCTCCTGGGTAGGAGCACAGGCTGTATGGTATTTTATGACAGCAAGTGTAGGACAGTGGAAAACACTGTGGCACTAAGTTATATTGACCTTTGCTGTCTTCACTGCTCTCAACAGTGTCCTGTCCTAGGAAGCCCTTCCCTCCACCAGAAGATAGGTAATGTCTCTAAAATTCTGAGTCCTGCTCAAAAGTCCTGCTAAAAACTTAGTTTCTCATTGAGAACAAATGTTGATACTGGGTTTTGAAGTGGCAGGCTCACTCATTCATATTTGGGGAATGTCTGCAAGAAAGCAGGACTCTGACTACTTCTGTCAGCTGTTCAGGATAAAGGTTACTGGCAGGTTGGATGTGGAGGCACACACCTTGTTTGAGGCCAGCATGGTCTACATAGTGACATAGGGCAGACAGGGCTATGTAGAGAGACCCAGTCTCAAAAGGGAAAGCAAAAAAGGAAGAGCGAGCAGGCCATTAGCAGACCACAGCTTGGACTTAGCTGAGAGTTTTAGCACATTCTAGTTTAGCGGGCAGCAAAAATCTTAGGCAAACTCCATTTCATCACACAAATACTAAAAAGACATATATACACACAAGGATCTTACTGCTGTTAGCTCAGGCCAGTCTTAAACACCATTCTCTGGTTTCAGACTCCTCAATGCTGTGATTACAGCATCTAGCATTGCAAATCACTAATTTCCGTCCTCTCTTCTCTGACAGTCTCACACAGCCCAAACTGCCCTCGAAGCCCCCTACCGAGCTGTGCTGAGGCTGGACTCTCTACTGTTTTCTAAAGAAGCATTAGTACCTAGAGCAGGCTTCAGTGGCTGAGACAGCAGCGCAGAGAACAGGAACACACCAGGGCCACTCAGAAGTGATTGCTAGGAAACTGCTTTGTCCGCAGTCTGCGGTACCACACTTAGAGAACCTCTGATTCAGGGTGGATCCTTACAGCCACCACGGCGTGACAGACGGAGCCCACCTCCAGTGCCACGTCCCTACACCTGGCATACCTCCCTTCCCCTGCTCACTTGTGCCACCCCACTCCAGCTGACCACTCATCTGGCTCTTTAGCTGCAGAAACCCTGGATGACCCTTTTTTCTTAGGTCCCCATGCCTTATTCTTTCATCAGGCAACCAGCTCCTGGGGGTGGGGCCTAGTCAGTTTATCTGGGTGTGGTCTGTCCAGCACAGGGCTGGCAAGGAGCTATGTTTACTGTGGGTCAGCTCAGGAGGAAGGAATAGGGAATTCTGTGGGGGGAGGGATCAGAGCTTTCAGAGATTGGAAGCGCTTCCTGCTGGGTACCCCACCAAGGGCTGGCCACAGGCCCAGGCCACTTCTCTTTGTTTGGGCACAAGAGGATGGTAACAGCCTTTGTTTTGGTGGCCAGCTACATCTCCTCTTCAGGAGATCTGGTAAGTGACACTTAGAGGCCCCTTTCCCGGTTGGGAAGCCATTGCTTACTCCACAGACATTGGGGGAGGAGGGGATACCCAGATGCTTGGGGGCCAGGCCAGGACCCTAAATGAATTCTTTGATGAAATGTCCCTAGCTTATTCCTTCATGTTCAGGGAACACGCTAGAGTCTGAGAGGTAGAGTTTCCTCTTCAGACCCCTGCTGCTCCCAGAGTCATCTGGGAGCATTCACTTCTGCATGACTGCTTCTCACTGGCAACTGACAAGAACCTGGGCCTGGCAGCCAACAGCTTTCCCTCCTATTTTCCTTTGAAAAATTTAACATAATTTTGTGTGTGTGAGCACACACAAGTCTTCACGTGAATGTGGGTGGGTACATATATGTCATCATACCATAACACACAAGTAAATGTCAGAGAACAACTTTCGGAAGTTGGCTCTCCTACCATATGAGTTCTGGGGATGAACTCAGCTCATCAGCTTAGCAGCAAGTACCTTTAACCTCCGTGCCTCTCCCTAGCCCACTTTCCTACTTTTATATGTTTACAACTATGTACTTCACTTGACCACTGATGATCTATTTTCTTATCTGAGACAGTGTCTCGTGTAGCACGGGATGGCCCTGAACTTCGGATCCTCCTACCTCTACCTCCCAAGTGCTGGGAATCACAGGCAATCACAACCATACAGGGTAAGCAAATCTTATCCTATTAATGCTGACTGAATTAATAGTTGGTACTATGGATCCCATTGTCTGTCCTCACATTATAGATGAGGGAGCGAGGCACAATGCAGGGCAGTGGCTAGCCCAAGGCCTACAGCTGACAAGTGGCAGAGCGTCAATGAAAACCCACTGGCAAGCCCTTATCTGCCGCTTCTGGCTGCTTCTGGCACACAGACACCTCTATGCTTGGTCCCTTTAAAATGGAGTCTCTCTAATGGAGACCAGGCCCCTCTCCTTACCAACCTCAAACTCTGTTTTCTTTCTCAATTTTTTAAAATAAATCTTTATTTATTTATTATATATAGTGTTCTGTCTGTCTGTATGCTTGTACACCAGTAGAGGGCACCAGATCTCATTATAAATGGCTGTGAATGGTTGTGGTTGCTGGGAATTAAACTGAGGTCCTCTGAAAGAGCAGCCAGTACTCTTAACTCTGAGCCATCTCTCCAGCCCTCCTTCCCACCAGAGCTGGCTCAGACACTGGCTCTGCCAGAAAACTTTCCCTCGGACACTCTCCCCTGGAAGAGTGGGGATGAGCTGCTCTTGCACTCAGCCCCCCTCCTGGTTATTTTAGGCTAACAGTACTGACCTGCTAGGCTGCATCCCCCAAGAGACTACAGGCCCTGAGACCTTGTATCACTAGTAATCACACCCCCAAGTGTTGAGCATGGCCTGAAGAGAGAAGAGATAGCTAATGAATGGTCCCTCCTCAGCAGAGGCTTCAGGCTGGCTGGCCAGCTCCTAAGGCCTTGCTGCTAGCACTGGGTAGCACCTTGTGTTTTACAGGCAGCCCTGAGACTGACCCCTTACAGGAATGCTAATGTGTCTTCTTCCAGGTCTCCCAACGGGACTCCTTTGTGGTACCTGTGTCTGGGTCCATTTCCTTCTCAAGTATATGAAGCAAATTCCAATTCTTCACCTGCTAGGAGGAGATGAACCCACTACTTAAAATTTAACCTCTCACAACCTCTGAATCCTCTAGCCCAGTCCGAAAAATATCCAACACTCTCCCCTCTCCTACCCGCAACCTCACTGACCACCGTCACCTTGTGACTGTGGGTTCCAACCCCGCTGTCTGGGTTTCATAAACAAAGTCAGAAAACATGGAGTGGGTGATGGCTCCTAGCCTAGAAAGAAGCCTCCGCTATCACTTCCTTAGAATAGCTCTCAGCTCCCAGATCCCCACCTGTCCCCAGACCGCCATGCATGCTACCAAGGACTTCTCCTACTGCTAAAGCAAGAACTCTGCCAGAATAAAGGTGGCTGGCCACCGCGTACTTGGAAATGTTTAGAGTTCTGCCTCTGACCAGCTCTACAATGCCCGGCAAAGGTGCTTCACCTGCCTGAGCCTCAGTCTCCCCATCTGATAACTGGGGCTCCAAGGGCTCTGTGGACTGCTATGGGCTAGAAAGAGAAAGTTCATGGTAAATATTTCGTCAGTTTAATGAGTGCTTCAAGAAAGGAAATACCTCCAGAGGCCCAAAAATTACGGTAAATGCTTAACAAGACAATTTGGTAACATCTATCTAAGTCAAGACACGTGGGCCAGGGACAGAACACTGGTGTGGAGGATACTCAGGGAGCCACGTACAGGAGTCTCTGGTGACCAGCAAGGGTGAAAGATGAAAATGTTCAGCTCATACCTAGGTATTTGGGAGGCTAAGGGTGGAAGTTCAAGACTCTGACTCAAAAAACAAATCAAACCAACAAAACAAAATAGACACCCCCCCCCAATATTATCCTTTTTTTGCAACATGGTCTGCTATATAGCCCAGAACTCATTATGTAGCCCAGGCTGACCTCAAACTCAGTATCCTCCTGGCCCAGCCTTCAAAGTGCTAAAATGACATTCAAGTACCACTATGCCCAAGTAAGGCACACCATTCAAATCAAAGGGAAAAGCAGACAGGGTCTGGAGAGATGCTGAGCTCAGTAAAGCATGCAAACACAAGGACCTGTCTACAGACCCTAGCGCTGGCTCACAGGAGTCTTAGTCTCTTTAAAAGATTTCCAGAAGAGCTAGGCATGGTAGCTCATGCCTCTAATCTCAACACTTAAGAGGCTACAGCAGAATTGCCGTGGGTTCTAAGACAGTTCTGGGCTACAGAGTGTGAGACCTTGTCTCAACCCCCATCTTCACTCCCCAACCCCACCGAAACTAAAAAAGGCTGTGAGAGGGTGGCCAGCTGCCCAGTGTTGTCTTGGGTCTCCCAGACTGGGTTCAACAATGTGTCACTCATATTGAGGCCTAACAGGCAGACCTCAGCTTTATTTTCCCAGCAGGTCAGACAGCAGGGCTCTCCTACAGGATGCCTTCCAGAGCTAGGTGGGCAGCGGCAGGTTGTATCAGTGGGTTGTCTGTGTGGGCTAGGGAGCAGGAACCAACTTGCCCCTTTCACAACCACCCCCGGCTCTCTGTAAAATGTCAGCAAGCTAGGGAAGGGGGGGGGCGGAGAGACAGACAAGCTGTTAACCCGCAAGATGCTGGGGTGTGGGTGGTGCAGCCCAGGCTCCCAGACAGCTATTTTGGCTTGTGCTATGATGGTGTTCAGCCCTGGCAGGGGAGAGGGCTTTCTGTGGGAGCTTTGAACTGGCACTCTTCCAGAAGGGAGGAGGAGGAGATCTCTGCAAATAGAGGGAGAGAGTTCTGGGTACAAGTGGGGTTCACTCTCTTCCTCAGGCTGTTCACAGACCCCAGGCTTACAGGGTCCTCTGAACCCAACCTCTGAATATTCTTCCCCTGGCACCTAATAAAAGGTCACAGAAGGACCCCTCTTCTCCAGGTCCAGCCATCAAGTACCCTGATGGGTTTTTTTCTGGGCGCAGGCTGCCCACCTAGTATCTTTACAGCTGGCCTGCTCCTGCTGAACGGACCCTGAGGATCTCATCCATCATGGCAACCCCTTGTGAGATACAACCTCTCACAAACCCATGGAATACCTAAGGCCTCTTGAGGCTCTGCAAGGAAGGATGGAGAGACATGGCAGTCAGGTACCGTGCCAAGGCTTTTGGGCTGAGGTCCAGGGTGGACTTCAAGACCTTTCTTAGCCTTGATCTT
The DNA here is from genome assembly GCF_000317375.1 of Microtus ochrogaster. Taxonomy (NCBI): domain Eukaryota; kingdom Metazoa; phylum Chordata; class Mammalia; order Rodentia; family Cricetidae; genus Microtus; species Microtus ochrogaster. Next base: position 18,803,428 of record NW_004949096.1, on the reverse strand, counting down.
TTTCATCTATAAAATGGCCTCTGCACTCGGGAGGCAGAGGCAGGTGGATCTCTGTGAGTTCGAGGCCAGCCTGGTCTACAAGAGCTAGTTGCTGGACAGGCTCCAAAACTACAGAGAAACCCTGTCTCAAAAAACAAAACAAAACAAACAAACAAACAAACAAACAAAAAACAAGAAAAAAAACCATGCAGGCCACTACAGTGATGATTCTATGCCATTGGAGGGCTTATAAGCCTGTCGTTAATGGCCAGAGGAAAGATGGTCTGGGTATCACTCACCTGGACACAGTGAGCGGAGGGACAGCACGAGTGCTCTTTTCAGTTCCCTCGTCCACCCCCCCTCCCGGCACAGCTCTAGGTGTACACACCACTCTCGCAGGCCTTAGCGGTCCATGTTCTGGCCTAGACTTTCCTGCCTGGGCTGAGAGGACATTGGCACTCTAAGGACACCCAGGGCCCTCACATGAAACAGAGGTAGAGGCTGAGACAATGCACCAGGAATGGCTCCAGGAAGGAGGGGAGCTGTGAACCTTGGGCAGAGGTGCACCTTCCCAGCGCTGTGACCCTTTAATATAGTTCGCCATGTTGTAGGACCCCCAACTATACAATTATTTTTATTGACACTTCCTAACTATAATTCTGATACTGTGATAAATTAGATGTAAATATTTGTGTTTTCCTATGGTCTTAGTCGAACCCTGTAAAAGGGTCAGGTTGGGAGTGTCAGGTGAGGACCTCAGAAGCAGGAAAGGCTTGGGGTCCTGATGTGGCACAAATACACATGACCCTGGCTGGCTGTGAGACCTTCGCTGAGTCAAGGTTGTTTCTCTGAGCCTCAGCCTTCAGGGACCTGGAAGGGTGGAGCCAAGTGATATGAAAACACAGACCCCTTATTCCAGCTGGAGTCTTCAGGTAGCTCACCAAGTGAAGGTGTCTGGGTCCACACACAGCAGGTGCCAACGGCCTGGCAGAAGGGAACTTTCTGGCGCTGCCCTTCCCCACGGTAGTCCTGGTCCCCTGCTGCTGCCACAGTGATATTGCAGGCAGCTTCCTGGGTCACTCAAGGACCTTGAAGTCTTCTGACCCACTATGGCAGATGAAGGGACCAGCTCAGCCCAAGTCTCAAAGCTAGCCAACCTCTGGGGGAACATGGGGAAGTCTGGAAAGGCTTCCCGGAAGACAGGGGCAGGCCTGCTGCTCTCATGCCCAGCCCCAGGTCCCAAGCCTAGGCTTTCTCTGCCAGGGATCAGAGTCCTCTCTCTGCCCTTGACTGGAAGGGTACCTTCTCTCATATTTTCTTGTAATAAGCACAAATCCTGGTCAGTCCACACGCTGGAGTTTGACCTTTCCATGGTGACCAAATGACAGGAACTGCCCATTCCCTCCCCTGACCTGCAAGCCAGAAACTGGTCCATGTGGCAGTAGACAGAGACCAGGAGAATTTATCCTTCACTTCCAACAGGAGCCAGCTCCATACCTGGGCACACGGCTGTGTGAGGAGCAGAGAGCAGGGTGCACCCAGCTGAGGCACCGAGGTCCCTTCTTCTCCAAACTGGCAAGAATCCAAGGCTTCTACAGCCACCTGGGCTGTTCCCAGCAATAGCCTGAGCAAGACAATTGATTCACTCAGAGAGGTTCCTTTTGCCCCCAGACATCCTGGCGCCAAGGACAGGGGTTCTCGCCTCTGAAAGAGCAGCATCCCTCACCGTGTCCCTCCCCATTCATTACAAAACCACCTCAAACAGGGGCTCTTTCTGCTCATGCTGCATAGCAGGCACCTCTGCCAGCCTTGTCTTCAGGACTGTGCTCATAGGTCCCAGGTGGCACGGCCTCTAAATGAGACCTATTGTGTCAAACTTGCTCCACAGGTGTGTCTCCTGCCCTCTGGGAGCTGATGACTTTGAGACTAATGAAGGGCAGGAATGGCAGAACAGACGCTCCGGCTCCCAGGGGGTTGGATGGCCAAAGCTCCTTCTGTAGACATGTGAGTGATGCCAGGCACTTTCCGATGCCCCTGGGGTGCAAAACCAGCTAATCCACAAACTGAGTGACCTGCCTAGGACCAAGCTGCTGGCAAAAGGCCAGAGGATGAGTCGATCCCTCTCCTTAGACCCTGGACTGGTTCTGGGAAACCGTCCTCCCACTGGAGACTGACCAACCTTTAGGTTCAGAGAGCCGGAGTGTAAAGATTCCACCAGCTCCACGCAGGGTAGAGGAGAACCAGATGACCCGGGGTCACAGCAGACCCTTCTCTCCTCCAGGGGGGAGCCGAGGGCTCCAGCATGAAGCAGTAGAGTGGGACAGAGACAGAGGAAGGAAGACTCTGTATGCTGAGAAAGTTATAGCTCAGCTCTGTGTCTCACTGGACTAAGAAGAGGTAGGTGGCAAAGTGGTCCCCAGATCCCAACCCAGTGATGCCAACTGTATAGGGCAGGGGTAGGATTGAAGGAAGACACCACAGATACTGTTCTTTCTGACTTGACCACAAGTGACACACATGTGCCCCACCCCACCCCACCCCCGCCAAGCCCACAGTAGACACTGCTAAGTGAGCCAAGGTCCAAATACAGCGCCCAACATGGCTTGAGCAGTCCCCACTCCGCTGGTTGTCACTTGTTGACCTGTCTTCTGGCCCATTCACTTAGGAGGCCCCTCTGGCCCAAGGCATAAGGTGTAAGTGGGGTGATAAAAGCAGTGGGGTAAAACACAAAGTTGAATGTCCAAGGAGAAACAAGAGCTGGGTTATAAATAAGCATGGAGCCTGGGAAAAGATGGGAAGAATGGTTCCATCTTGGGCACTGAAGACAGCAGTATACATTAAAATGACAGAACCCAAAGCAGAGGCACTAATCCTAACATCTATTCCCACTGTCACCTGGCATCAGATGAAGGGAACGGAGGCTAGCCTCCCTGGTCTGCCAGAGGACCCCTTTCCCCAGCAGTATCTCCCAGTCTCTTCATTTTTTAAGAGCACCATTGCCCTGGTGCAGGCCTCCAGAGCTCAGGCCACTGCATCTATGTTTCTAGAAGTGTTCTGATTTTCTTCTCAATAAGCATCCTAGGAAATCACTTCCCATCCCAGGGTGGTGTGATCCTGTACTTCTCCGGTTGTGCGCTCTAGAGAAATGCCCAGGCTCACTTCTGGAGCTGAAGAGCTAGATACACAATACAATGGTAAGATCTAAGAATCCGACTTTCTTAAAGCTCCCCTGGGCCTCTGTGATGTTGTATTTGGGATCCCGGTACAGAGAAAGGGATGTGGATTTTGGAGTCGGACCAACCTGAGTTCAAATGCTGTCTCGGCCTCTTATGTGCTGTGTGACTCTGGATAAATGGCTCCTTTCTGATACTGTGTTTATTTCATCTATAAAAATGGAAAAATAGAACCTATCCTGCTTATTTTAGAGATTATATAAAGGGACTCATCATTCTGCTTGTTCTTCCTGCTGAATGTGCCCAAAGCTCATGCCTGCATCCACAAGCCTGTGCTCTTCGAAATGGGCACAGCCACAGGTCAGAAGCACTCAACACTTGGTGCCCCATGGGCAGCAACAGGAAGCCTTCAGGGGAGCCCCTCCCCCCAAGAGCCTGTGAACACTGGAGGCTACATCCTGCAGAGCTGGGTGTCAGCTGCTCTGATCTTGCAGGGCTGTGGGTGATGAAACAGAAGTATTGGAAGCTTCACTGCCTGCCCTGCCTGATGTGATACTGAGCCTGCGTGGCTTCACAGAAGTCTACCAAGCTCCATCTGCCAGTGCAAGCATCCAGATCTCTTGTGGTGTACGCTCAGCAACACACTGCAGGTGCAAAGAGCAGGGCCCTGGCTAGGTTAAGCCAAGCAGAGGGCATAGATCAGCACCACAGGCACACCACCCACACAGCAGAGGAAAACCACACAGGTTATTAGTAGGTAAATCTACCCTGGAAAGGGCCCAGGGAAAGCTCAGAAGGGGCCAAATACAGCAAAGCCTTAAACAGCCACAAAAAGTAAGAGGGAGGCCCTGGGCAGAGTCCAAGAGGTCAGAGTCCAATCAGCTAAGGCTCTAGGGTCCTTAGCTGATTGGCTGCAAACTCTTGAGCCACCAAAGAAATCCGAGGTCAGAAAGAAATCAATCCGAGAGCTAGGTAGGATACTCCTCGGTGGTCCCTTCTACCAGGGCTTTGCGGGTAGGCACACATGAGCACACATGCCATGAAATGCCCGCACTCAGTCTCTCCACCACAGACGTGGTCAAAGCTCTGTCACAGGTACAATATGGTGATATTTGGAGTACTTTGGAAGGGGGCAAGATGAAGCCTCAACAGTCAACCCTGATTCAAAACTATAGCCCACTCCGTCCCTTTCCAAAGCAAGAACTGGAATTAGGTGGGGGAAGAGAGGATGACTGCCTAGCTGAGGGAGAAGGGGTATCTTCATGCTGTTTACGAGGAGAGTAGAACAAAACGCTAGACACCCACTGTTCCAAGAAGTTTAAAACATTGTGTAATTTAATCAGTGACCTGGAGACAGCCATGTGCTCTGGCAAATCACAGTGACCACAATCAGCAGATGCCAAACAGTGGTAGCTGGCAGATAGGTTCCAGAGAACACGAAGGGGGGTGTGATCGCCCCCACCACGCTGGAAAAAGGCTCAGGAAGACTGGCAAAAAGGAGTGGTGGCCAGTCGTAGGGTTCCTGACCGCTGGTGTCAAGGAGTTGGGGAGACTCTCCCTGCGGGAAGGTTTAGGAGCTGACCCTACCACGGCACTAAGGACGAAGCGCACGACACAGCCAGTACCAGCTCGCGCACCACCTGGACCGCCTGTGCCGGGCGCCTGGACACCCACGCCGTCACCCCGCTCACCTGTGCCCAAAGAGCCGCAGCCCCGGGAAGCGCCGCTTGGTCAGGCGCCGCGGCGCCTTGTCCGGCTCGGGACCCGCGTCGCGCTCGGAGTCGCTAGACGAGGCAGAGGCCGACTCCGAGTCGCTGCTCCGGGCCTCCGGGCTGGGGTCCCGCGGCTCCATCCGGCCCTAGCCCCGGCCGGCGGTGGGCCCGCGGGAGACGCCCATGCCGGGCCGGCGGCCGGGGCTCAGCACGCCCGCTCCGCACCGCCCGCCAACCTCATGGCGAGCGCGCGCTCGGCCCGCCCTGTGCTGCGCGTCCCCGCGCCCCGCTCCCAGGTGCCGGGGAAGCGGCCTCCGCTCCAGGAAGTGCCGACAGCCGCGGTCGCAGGACCCCGCATAGCTGGCCGGGCCTCTGCCTGCCCGCCCGCGCCGAGCACGCCCCCTCGGCCGCACAGCCGCGCTCGCCCTACGGCGCCCTCTGCCGGCCTCAGGCCGTGCCTCAGCCGGTCGAGGCGGCCTGGGGGCGGGACTTACGGAGGTACCACCCACCCCCGGCTCGGCTACCGGCCCGCCGGCAGGGGACCCACTTCCTGCGAGCCGCTCAAGCTGTTCCCAGATGTCTGATCTCCTCCCGCTCTCCTCAGTCCTCCTCCATCAAGCAGCCTACATGACCAAAGTATACACACTCGAGGGCGCTGTCACCACCTCTCCTCCCGCACCCACAAGTTATATATTGCTCTCTTGTACCCACTCAGCCACTCGTGGCGCCCTCCACTCTTACCCCTTGACTCTCCGAAAGAACAACTACCAACAAAAGTCACACAAGGCTCTCCCTGCACACAGCAGCCACGCCCCTCACATTTAATCACCCTCAGTCAGTACTGGACTTACACTTTCCTCTCACATTCAAGACACCAAAGTCATTCAGTGACCTTCACGCACTTACAAAGAACCTCAGTGTTCCTCAGACAAAGTCACCCCTCCACAGCTGCTCACATGGCTTCCGTCCCTTACCCATTCCTAATGTATGGAATTTTCCCCAGCACAATGTCCAACATTCTCTTGAGCTCTTATACTTCCTGCACATTCTAATACACATAAGGATAACAGTCACAACCTACACATTCCTTCCCATAAACACCCATATAGAATGAAATGTCTCCTACACACGGATATCTCTGAGGGCAACAATTACAGGACCTCAACTTTCCCTCATACACACACATCCAGAAATATCCTTAAGTTTTGACACACATTCTCCTCCAGAAATGAGACCAATTGGAACCAGAAGTCACCAGGAGACACCCCATCACACATGTTTGGGGATCCACAACTCAGGTGGTCTCTAGATGTTGCAGAGCTATGGGAGGCCTGGAAGCCTTGGTCCGCCTCCTTCCCAAATCATGCCACCCTGATGCCTAGTGTTTCAGTGTGCCCTCCCTTCTAGAAAGCCACATCCTGTCGCCTTCACTTTTACCCTCTCTTCTGGGGCTCTGACAGCATGTTTTCCAGGCTGAGTCTTCCACAAACAGCCAAAGCAAGGGGGCTGTGACCCCTAAACAAGCCCGTGATTTTGAGCAACAGCCAACACCCAGAGGCCCAGAACCCTCTCTGATACAGTTTCCAGTCCATCTGGAGAAGCCGGACCCCAGATCTCCAGCCAGCAATGGGGATTAGGATGGAAGACAGCCTGACCCTGGCCTCCTGGGTCCGAAGACTTTGAGGAAGTTTTCGGGTGGTTATCAACAAGCTCTACGGGAAAAGCTGGAGGCAGCCTGAAGATCCCCCGAGTTTACACAGGCATTGGACTGGGAAAACCCAGCAGCACACCACATAGTGTTCCTACAGTCAGTGCTGGGAGGGATTCTCTCCTCACAACTCCTATCCTGGAGTGAAGCCCTGTACCATGTTACCCCAAGCCTGGAAACATCAGCTTTGTTCTCAGACCTCTTTCGTTTGTGCCTCCGAGGAACTACTGGAAAATGGACGGGTGAGCCCACCTCTGCCATTCTTCCACACCAGTTAGAAAGTGCATAGAGAGATGGAGGACTCTGTGCCCATCCCAGGCCACCCTTGTACCTACTGTGTCTGGGGAACCTCAGCAGGGATCTGTGGCACATCCCAGGAGCGGGAGCGCCACATCTGCCTCAGTGCCCTGGGCAGTTCGGCTTCTTTCGTCCCCAGCACCTTCGCGGGGCCCAGAGCTGCAGCCACATCACAGCCTCCCCCGGCGCTGTGGCCAGCCCCCAGTGCGCTCATCCTGCCCAGGGACTCTCTTCCTCTTTCCGCACTTCCTGACTGGGGGGGGGGGGTGCAAGAGGCCGGCTGGAGGCTCAAGCTGAGGACCACAGGGCTTGTCGGCGCCTTCCGCTGACTGGGGCAGAAGACTGGCAGGGCACAGAGCTGCATGGAGTTCAGGGGGCAGGTGGGGACAAGTCCAGCCTAGCAGTCAAGAGAGAAACCCAAGCAAGAGTCAAAAGCTGCCAGGCAGACACTAGACCTGCCTGGACTGGAATCTGCACCCCAGCTCCAGTATGCCTTTCCTTTCCAAATAACTTCTCTGAATTTCATCTCTTGGTCCCGCTAACGTCTCTCACTTCATGACATTCCCCGAGGCACACTGGCTCCAGGGTACTAAGCCTGTCTGTATCCAGCTTTCTTAGCATCTTGTTTGCACCATACCATCCTTCAGAGCTAGGCACACAGAGCCGTGGTGTGTTGAAAAGGGCAGTGGGACCTGGACCAGGTCATAAATCTCCTAATGTCACTTTACTTGGAAACAAGACTATAAACAATTAACCAGTAAATATGTTTTTCAGAGAGTTTTGGAAAACCTGTTTTCTCATCTGTAGAATGAACTATAATTTGGACTCATTGGGCTGTAAGTGGATTAAATAAGAGGCAAAAGGATTTATAGACTATTTAGAAAATATTTATTGGTTCATTGTATCCATGGGATGATGTATTAGAGCAGGGAGCTAAGAAGCAAGTTCTACCTTCATGGAACTTAGAGTCCAGTAGGGGAAGACAGTCAGGAAACAAGCAATCCATGCTTGTCAGACAATGAGATGTACTATTAAAGAGAGAGAGGGAGGGAGGCAAAATGAAGGGGGAAGAGAGTGATAATCGGGGGACTGGGTAAGGAGGTGACATTTGAGAGTAGACCCAAATGAATCAAGAGAGTGGACGATGTGACCATCTGGAGAACAGCATTGTGGATAGAGAGAGCAGAAAGGGAAGAGGCATGTGGCTGAGAAACTGGCAGGCGGGAGAATACGGGAAGGTCTGGAAAAATCTTGAGGCTAGACTGGGCTGGAGATAGAGGCCACCGTGAAGGCCTAGCGAACATAAAAAGGGCCAAGGCTTATTCTTCTTACTCTTTTATCCTTCAGGCTGCCGAGGGAGAAAACTGGGCCTTTCTCAAGCATTCGTTAACCATGCTGCTTTATAACTAGTTCCTTAGTTGTGTGTGTGACTCTGAATTCCTGGAGGACAGAAACAGTGTCAATCCCACAAAGCATGCATGCTGCAGAGTCCGCTGACAGTCTACCTGACCTCCATGCAGCTCTGTGCCCCGTGCGCCTGTGACTAGAACAGAGCTGCTTTCTGTAACTCACCCGGTGAATGGACACCTCCGGTAAAGCTTACTAATATATAATCATCTCATTGAATTCTTTTTTTATATTTATTTATTTATTACATATACAATATTCTGTCTGTGTGTATGCCTGCAGGCCAGAAGAGGGCATCAGATCTCATTACAGATGATTGTGAGCCACCATGTGGTTGCTGGGAATTGAACTCAGGACCTCTGGAAGAGCAGCCAGTGCTCTTAACCACTGAGCCATCTCTCCAGCCCCCTCACTGAATTCTTTAATGACCCTATGAGGTATAGCTTGTTATTTTCCTCTTTTTTAATTAAAAAAAATAAAAGAAACTAGGCATGATGGTGCATGCCTTTAGTTTTATCACTTGGGAAGCCGAGGCAGGTGGATTTCTATGAGGGCCAGCCTTCTCTATACAGCAAGTTTCACACCAGCCAGAGCTACATAGCCTGATCTTAAAAACAACGCTGGTCAGTGATGGCACGCCATTAATCCCAGCATTGGGGAGGCAGAGGCAGGCGGATCTCTGTGAGTTTGAGGCCAGCCTGGTCTACAGAGTGAGTTCCAAGACAGTCAGGGCTGTTACACAGAGAAACCCTGTCTCAAAAAAATCAATCAAACAAACAAACAAAAAACCCACCACCAACAACAAAACACACACAAATTACATTTATTTATGTGTGTTTGTATATATGCATGTGTGTACTTGTGCCACATGGATGGAGGGCAGAAGACTATTTGTGAGAGTTGGTTCTCTCCTTCCAGCATGTAGGTCCTGAAAATCAAACTCATGGCATTAGGCTTCAAGCAAGCATCTTCACTCTCTGAACCATCTTGTCAGACCTGTTTTCCTCCTTTCACATGGGAAAACAGAGACACAAACCTGCCAATCTAAATCCCTCAAAAAAAAAGGAAAAACAAAACAAACAAACCCACAGACAAATAATAATCTGGCCAGTGGTAGTGGTGCACATCTTTAATCCCAGCACTTGGGAGGCAAAGGCAAGTGGATCTCTGAGTTTGAGGCCAACCTGGTTTACAGAGTGAGTTCCAAGACAGCCAGAACTATACAGAGAAACCTTGTCTCAAAAACTGAAAAACAAACAAACAAAAAAAAAAAACCAAACCAAACAAAGACTCTAACCCCAGGTCTATGGGATCTTACTGCCTTCCTGAGGTCTGAATGCCTGTCAGACTCTGCACCTGTTTTTCCAATCGCTGTCCCTTGAACACGAACATGTTACCTCTGAGTCCTTCAACATGGACTCTTTGTGCTGAGGTCTCCCGGAGACTTTCCCCGCCAGGCCAAGATCTATTCTAACAGGAGGCGGTGGCAGGGCCCAGCCTTCCTCCCAGGCATTCTGCAAGAAGCTGCAGCAGTTAAACAGAGGAAATGGGGCTGGGCTTGTTTTCCATCTGGACAGCAGAGGCAGGAAATGGAGCTCCTGGAGGGGAAGTCAGGCTTTGAGCTGCAGGGTAACTATGACTGTTCAGCCAGAGACACTCTGGTTGAGTGGAGAGGACAAGGCTGGGGAAGATGCTCTTGTTAGTTTATAGGCCATGTGCCAGCACTGGGGAGCTGGGGAGCCCTCAGCATCCACCCAGGTACACACAGGAAGAGGAATCTGGGTAAGGAGATTATTCTGGTCTTTGCTGAAGCCCCTGAGGATGAGGTGTTCTACTTTCTCTGGCCTGGATAAGCAAGTGGGAGCTGGGGAAAAGAAATGTACCAGGCCACCAAATACTCAATCCACAACCTGGACATCCTCTGCCCTCAAAACCTGCCTTCTTGGTCTGACCTTCGGGCTCTTTGTGTCCCGATTGCTCTTGCTTTCTTGCCTCCTGGCCCAGGCTTTCCCTGTGGAGGTGTTCTTTCAGCTTACATCATGGAAGGGATGCTTTTTGTAGTAGAGGCTCAGTAAACAAAATTTCCTTCTTTTTTCATGCTTTCTCAGTTGTGGACCTAACCCCTGAATTTCATTCTGGCTATGCTGCTGGATGCTTGTCTTGCTGGCATGGTGGTCCTTGCTGTCTTGTCAATTGGAGTCTTCATCCTTCATACCCCGACCCAAGCAACAGCCCTGAGGAAGTGGAAAGAACCCAGGACAGAGTCACTTAGCTCACATCCAGCCCTTGCTGTGTGACTCTGCACTACCCATTAGCCTTAAATTGGACTTGATGATTCCTTTCTATTTTATTTTATATTTATGTATTTATTTTTGCAGTTCCAGGGATGGGGATTGAACCTGGGTCCTCTTGCATGCTAGTGTTCTACCACACTAAACTATACCCTCAGCTCTGTACTGGGTGACAAGGTCTTAGTCTGCAGCCCATGACAGCCTCAAAACTATGTATCCCAGTGCTGCAGGTGACAGAGGCTCCACCAGAAGGTCCTCCTGGGTGGCTTCCTGAAAGCTATGAACAGAAAGGAGACTGACATGGAAGAGGTAGGACTCTAACCATGGTGGTGGGGAGGGGGGCAAGGGAGACAGCCCCAGCATGAGCAGCTTAGCAGAAAAAGGTAGTTCTTCAGACCATCATCATTTGGAAGTCACTCTTTGGCTCTTTCCCCAGTCCCCACACTGAAGGTCAGAGGGGAGTTTGGATGGTTCTCTCTTAGGTTCAGCAGGATCTGCCTCTAGACATAACTCCCTTTTGCCCCCAATTTGGATTATACAAACCCCTAGAGCAGGACAGCAGATACATGACGATCCTCCTATAACCCGGTAGAGTCACAAACTTGGAATGCAGAGAAAACCTTCAGTGCCCACTCCCCTCACTCCCCCTCCCAATACCAGCATTCAGTACGGAGTCCAAAGGCAAACTGAAAGGCGGCCCTGGGAAGTCCACAAGGTTGGGGCTTTGGGATGAAACAGATCAGATTAAGTTTCCCGTTGTGTGGTCTTGACTTCTCTGAAGCTTCATAGATTGAGTCAGTGATCTTGAGGGAACTCCAAGCCTGCTGTGCACCCCATTCCCCAATCATCTGTAGCCTAAAAGCCTGGAATCTATTCCCAGTCTTTCCCCAAACTTCCATGCCACTAGAGAGGTTTCCCAGCCGGCATTGACCCTTGTCCTTGGGCCCTGGCCCTTAAAGCTCTTCTGAATGTCCCATTGTGAAAATGTACCAACTCAGACAAAAACTAGAGACTTTCTGGTGCCCTCACTTCTTCGCAGCACCCCTGGGAACTTCCTCAAAACCGCAGCGACCTCTTAGCCACCTTGGACATACCCAAATGGCTTATGCTATGTGGCCTTTGAGCTGCTGGGGACACATGCCAAAGTCTTTATGCCAAAACGAAGTCTGATGAAACCCTCTTCAGGAGAGCTAACTGCTGCTCAAAGGCCTTAGTCTATTCCCGCCTCTGGACTCTGCGGGCCCTGGCATTTCACTCCCTCTTCTGCGCAACCCTCCAACTGGAGGAAGGAGTTCCTGTCAGGGCCTGGGCTCTGACAAAGGAAGGAAAATGGAAGGACCCCCGGCTTCCGGTTTCCTCTGCCAGCGGTCCCCTCCCTCCCCCTGCTCCAGCTCAGCTCTCTGCCCCCGGTTTTTGCATTTTTAATTCGGGACAGAATGTGATCTCTAGCAAGCTTCTTGCTTTATCCTGTTGCTATTTAAATTACAAATCGGCCCCATCTCCCTGTCACTCTAGGGCTATTTTTAGCTTCTGGTAAATAGCAGCAGGGAGAGTAGCATGGGTGCCCCTCCCTCGAGGAGCTGTGTCCCCGAGGCTGCGTGCTCGTCACAGGGGGCACCCTCCCTGAGGGATAAGGGGGCAACGGGGACTGGGACCTGCTCGTTCCTGCTCTTAGCGACGGCTGGCTTTGCTATCTCCAGTTCCCACCTTTAGCATTGCTCCAGTCTGCTTCCACCATCCTTCTTGGACCACCCTAACCCGACCAGCCCTAAGGAAGATCTAGCTCGCGTTTTTTACTAGTTCACCTAGAGTCGGGAACTGTATGCCCGTAGTCTGTGTCATCATCCTTTACCCACACTATAAAGTGGGTATCATTGTTCCCATTTTTTCATGTGAGGAAACAGGGTTAGAGGTGAAAGAATCACAACTCAGAAAGGTCAGAGCTGGCTTCCACCGGGACTCTCAGCCCCTAAGCCAGTGTGCAGATCTCTCTTGGAATGCAGGAGCCACACCTATGTCTCTGTGCTCAGGTAAATGGATGCATCAGAGTGTTGCCATAAGGCTTGAGGGGTCCCATCTCCTGGATCAGGAGTAACAGCCCATAGCTCCTGGGCCTCATCTGGCCCAGTGCCTGATTGTATAGGGTCCTTCAGAGCTATGAATGGTTTTTCCATTTCTCAAAACAGGAAGAAACCAAAGAATAAGATTTTGTGACAGTGAGATGATATGAGATGTAAAGTTCAGGGTCTATAAGCAAAGCTTTAGAGGAAACCGGACATGCTCACTCAGCCACACATTGTCTACGCTGCCTTTGCACCATGGTCAGGACTGAGTAGCCATGACAAGGAACTCAGGTCTTGCAAAGCCTAAAATATTTACTGTCTGGCCTTGTACAAGATCCGGCTTCTGTTGAGGAAAAAGACCAGAAATCCAGGACCATGGCAGCATGTACAGGGACACCTCCTACCTGTAATCATCTCCGCTTCACTCTCTTAGCCATATCTTTCTCTTTGACTTCTCCATAGGTGAGGCCAGTGGTTTTCAAACTGGCTGAACTATCAGAATTACAAGAGAGGTTTACAGATTGAGACTCTAACCCCAGTTGACCTAGGGGAAGATGTCCAAGGGTAGGGTTTAAGAAACCATTCTTTTGGGAAAAGATCTTCACTAACCTCACATCAGACAGAGGTCTGATCTCCAAAATATACAAAGAACTCAAGAAATTGGCACCAAAAGATCACATAATCCAATAAAACAAAAAAACAAACAAAAACGGAGTACAGACCTAAACAGAGAACTCTCAACAGAGGAATCTAAAATAGCTGAAAGATACTTTAGGAAATGCTCAACATCCTTAGTCATCAGAGAAATGCAAATCAAAACAACTCTGAGATTCCATCTTACACCTGTAAGAATGGCCAAGATCCAAAACACTCATGACAACTTATGCTGGAGAGATTGTGGGGAAAAGGGAACACTTCTGCAAGCTGACACAGCCCCTTTGGATGTCAGCATGGTGATTTCAAAGAAAATTAGGAAACAACCTTCCTCAAGACCCAGTAATACCACTTTTGGGTATATATCCAAAGGATGCTTAATTGTGCCACAAGGACATGTGCTCAACTATGTTCATAGCAGCTTTGTTTGTCATAGTCAGAACCTGGAAACAACCTAAATGCCCCTTGACCAAAGAATGAATAAGGAAAATGTGGTACATTTACGCAATGGAGTACTACACAGCAGAAAAAAATAATGATAGCTTGAATTTTGCAGGAAAATGGATAGAACTAGAAAACATTATTTTGAGTGAGGTAACCCAGACATAGAAAGACAATTATCACATGTACTCACTCATAGGTGGTTTTTAAACATAAAGCAAAGAAAGCCAGCCTACAAACCACAATCCCAGAGAAGTTAGACAACAACACGGATGCTAAGAGATACTTAAATAAATATAATTTACATAGGAAGTAGAAAGTATAAAAAAACAAGATCTCCTGAGTAAATTGGAAGCATGGGGACCTTGGGGGAGGGTTGAAGGGGGAAGGAGAGAGGCAGGGAGGGGAGCAGAGAAAAATGTAGAGCTCAATAATATCAATAAAAGAAAAAGAAACCATTCTTTATTTTTATTTTTATTTGTTTGAGACAGGGTTTCTCTGTGTAGCTTTGGAACCTGTCTTAGCACTTGTTCTGTAGACAAGGTTGGCCTCAAACTCACAGAAATCCACCTGCCTCTGCCTCCCGAGTCCTGCCACCACCATCCAGCTAAGAAACCATTCTATTGTTTTATTTTTTTCCTGATGTCTTACCAGAATTGAACCTAGGTTCTCACACATGCTCGGCAAGCACTCTGTCACTGAGCTACAACTTCAGCCTTAAAGATATTCTTTAGGTGACTGGAGAAATGGTTCAGCAGTTAAGAGTGTGTACTGGCCTTGCACAGGAGCCAGGCTTGGTTCCCAGTACACATGCGGCGGCTCACAACCACCTGTAAATCCGGTTCCAGGACATCTGACCCCTTTTCTGGCCTCTGTAGGATCCTCTACACACCTGGAGTGTAGGTTCACACACATGCACATAAATAAAAAAAATATATTTTTTTAAATCATTTAAAAAGACACACCAGGTGATTTGGTTTGGTAACTACTGGGCGTAGCACTAGAGGTGGGCATAACACTAAAGGTGGCCCACAAACAACAAACCCAGCATCCCTCACTCCTTTCTGGTTCCTTATCACTCCAAGTCTCTCAAGCCGTGTTGGGGATACCTTCTCCCCTGTCCAGATGTGGATGGGAGATGTGAGGCTCTACATTTCCGCCTGCTCCTTTTGATGGGGATTTGTTGAAAACCAGGTCACTTTTAACCCAAGCAAGAGCCTACCGCATTCTAATGGGCTCTGTTTTCCAGCCTGTGGCAACTCTGAGGCTACTTCTCAGCAGGCCCCTCCTCCCTAGAAGCCTCTAAAGTCCTGCTGAAAGCCCCTGTGGTCCTCTCTTGCGTCAGAAGCAGCCAGGCCTCTGTCCTGCTTCCGCTTGCACCCCGTCTCTTGCCCTCATATTTCTATGCCCCCGCATTTCTGCCTGAAAGCCTTTTCTCTCAGTGAAGGGCTTTCAACTGCTTTTCTTAGCAACTCCTCACAGCAGGACTGGAGGTTTAGCTGTGAGCCAGAGTTTTGTGGAACTGAGGCGGGCAGAGAATGTGAAAAGGGCCACGGTGGGTCCGAGCTCCTGAGAGCCAGGGGACAGCAGCCTGCGTCAGCTGGCCTCTCAAGACTTCCCACATGCCTCTGCCTCCTCTTTGTCTCCTCTGAAGGCTTAAAGGGCCCCCAAGCTACTTCCTCCTTCCAGACCTCTACCTAGCGGCCGTCCTTGCCTTAATGCCTGGCTCAGCTCTAGTGTTAAGATTAGACCCCTGGCTGACCTCAGCATGTAATGATCTGTCCTGCCCAGGTACGAGCCTCAGAATAAGAGACCTAACTTGGTTCTATGCATACTTGATGGCTAGGGACCTCCATGCTGGGCTGTGGAAGAGTGTCTACATGGGGGAGTTTTGGTCCTTACAGCTGCCTCGCCACCCCCTATGTGTGTTCATGCACACCCAGCATCTTCTATGTCAACCCTTTAAGGATGCTCTCTGTTCACTGTGCTCCAAGCTCTACCTGACCCTGCCTCCTTTCTAGTGGAGATGCTATATTTCCCTGACTTGCATCTAGAGAAAATCCTGGGTGGTGCATTTTGTAAAGAGCTAAGATAGTTAAGCATGGATGTCTTTGACCAGATCTCCTGACTCCCAAATCAATATTTCTTCCAGGATTCCAGACTCTGCTCTTCCCCCAGGGGTACTTTCAGGAACTCCTCTATCTCAGCCAGAAGCCCCGGCAGATACTTTCTTCTTAGCAGGGCTCTGGAAGATCTTGGTAATGGAGCCAAGCATGCTCACACTTCTCAGAGTGAAGGTAGGGCCCTTGGGAATCTAACCTATTTCCATTTTCTCCGAGCATCCATCCCACTGCAGGATGGTGGTTAAGTTCCCTCTCCACCCTTCCTCAAGTGATGGATCCAGGCCTAATGGCTTCATAGCTCTCGGGGCTGAACCAATTTTATGCTCTTTCTTCCCAGAAGGTTTGAAGAGAACCAGGGCACTCACTGTCAGACATGCCCAAGCCCCTTGCGGGCCAGCAGACTTGTCTTCTCCCATCAGGTTAATGGCTTTAAGGGATGCAGATGGACCTTGGGATCTCTCTAATGGGCCCTCCAAAGAATGCCACTCTGTGCCAAGGGCTTGATGGGGAAGTGGAAACTGAAGACTGCCCATCTCCTCCCTTCCACCTGGGCCCCACCTTTGTTGTGAAGAACAGCACTCTCTTTCACAGATCTCACCCCAGGTCATTATAACGGCCTCCAGCTGTTTCTGCCAGGGGACCCTTTGAACAGAGGTGGCAGGATCAAAGAAGTGGGCAGTTGATAGCGTAATTAAGAGGCTGGATGGACAATGGGGTGGGTTCTGCTACTGCAGACACTAGTGCAGGTACGCTGTGTTCGAGGGGCTTGGTGGGATGCTCTTCTCCATTTCTGGGCAGTAGGTTTCCAGTTGTTGTGGCAGGAGGCAATTCCTGCACACCAGCTTGTGCTTAACACAGGGGCAGCCACAGGAGGGCACAGAGGAGGAGGCTGCTGTGCCTAATTCTCCTGGAAGAAAGGCCAGTACACAGACGTCTGTACGGACCACATCTCTGTGGGCTTTCAGAGACACAGCACTAGGCACACAACTGTCACTCAACAAATAGATGCCGAATGAACAGAGCCTTCACATTTCACAGCCCAGGAGGGGAAAGCATCCTTACTGCTTTTCTGAATCCCAGCCCCTACAACAGGACCAGGCAAGCGGCAGGTGGGCGCGTCGTGAATGCTGATAGCGCAGTGACCGGTGATCCGCGCTCAGTGTCCCCTCAGTCCCCATCCTCCTTACCTGTAAGACACCTGCTTTCGGAGGTGCATATGGCGAAATCGCTCTTCCACCGGGGTTCCGGCAGCCACACTTCGGGTACCCTCGGGCCAGGGTTGAAAGACTTCGGCCTCCTCACCCCGCCGGCAGCGCCGCCTCACCACCTCCTCCTCCATAGCACGGCCGCCGGCGGGCCTGTCACCGCGCGGTCCTCCTCCCCCTAGCCCCTCTGCCATCCTTTGGCGGACCGCGTCCGTGCTCCCGAGGCCTGGCGGGAATCCCACCAAAGTTCAGAGTCTCGAGCGCTCCCCTGATGGGGGCGCCAGGCAGGGAGCAAGGCAAAGAGGAGCCGGATCTTGCACGTCCGTGGCAACGCTGAGCCCAGACGACAGGGTCCCGGAGCTGCAGAACTCAGCTCCTGAGAAAGGCCGGCGGAGATGTTCCTGAGCCCTGGAGAGATTGTGTCCTTGGAAGGGTCGCGATGCTGCGTGGGATGCTGCCGGGGCGAACCCCGGACCCCTAGGACGAGCCCATCCGGAGCCTTGTAGCTGCCGCCGCCTGCACCAGAGTGTACCTGGGGTCCGAGGGGCGGGCGTCAACTAGCGCTGCTTGACCGGTCCTGGGCCCCGGGAAAGCGAGCCCATTTCAGCGAGCCGAGGCCACCAACCTCGCTGGGGTCTCGAAATCAGAGTGCAGGATGCTGCCCTGGCCCACGTTTGTGCCCCTACCCTGGCACTGGTACCACCTGCCAATCATCGCTCCACCTGTCACTCAGCCGCGGTGATGCAAACCGCTCCTTCTGTCCCTCGTTTTCCGGCCTTGGCATTCGTTGCTGCTGTAGGCAGGTGCGGGGGGGGGGGGGGGGGCGGTGACACGAAGCAGCTTTAACCCTATCCGCGCTATGGGAGTTTAGGGTTCAGGTTGGATTTGAGGAAGGGGCACAGGAAACATATGGCTTACATCAATCTATAGGTACATCTTGCAAATGTGGGGAGACCATCTCCAGGCCTAGAGCTCTCAGGACCAGGGCTTATTTAAGCTGGACCAAACTGGGGTGTATATAAAGCCATAACTCCCAACCCTGAGATGCTGGGCCTTCTGGAAGTCCTCTATGTTCTGGATTTGGGGTATCCCAGAAAGCTGAATCAGCATCTTCTAGGACCGAAGCTGTTAGGAGAGAGGAGGACACAGGGGGCCAAAAGGAAACTAGAGGCTTCAATCTTAGATTGCCTTGACATCTTAACTCCATGTCTGTCTTTGCCCCACCTTCTCTTGGGCTTGGGGGTGTTCTCCAACTGTACCATTGCAGGAAGCTGGGTGAGTCCTCAGATCTAATGTGTTTGTGACCCGTACTCCATCTTTCTGAAGCTGACCTATGACCTCAGGTCCCTTCTCCACGCAGTATTTAATGACAATCCTTTGCTTATCCTCCAGCCTGGATTCAAGGCCCACATCCCACCATCCAACCCATCCATCCATTTCCTCTGATGCATCTTATTCTGGAACTGTTATCAGTTCTTCATAGTGTCATTTAGGTGGTCCCATCCACCTGGGGTTCCTTCTCATTACAGATTTTAAATTCTGAGACTCCATTAAAAGTTTTCCTTTCCAAAACAGCTCCTTAACTGGTCCAGCTGAGGCTTCCTCCTACCCTTCTGTGTCCTCTGTGAAGATGTCGAGTGTAGTCTGCCATTCTTTCCCATTGCCCGTGAGTGTGGGAAGGTGGGAGAGAATGGACTGCCTTGGGTTCCTTTGCGTCCTGGCTGTGGCTATGCTGTCTTATGCCTTTGCTTAGGTTATCCATCGCCCAAGGTATGTTCTCTTCTCATAAGGAAAGCACACCCATCCTTCAAAGCTCATTTCCAGAGCCATGGCCCCCATGCATTCCTTCTTGGTGCTCTACTGAAGATGCTCTCTTTCTGGCCCAAGCAGATTGCATCGGGCAAACCCTGCACACCTTCACAGTAGCAACCACGTCCCTGAGCAGCAGGTATTATGGTTTCCTTCACGCTGTAGAGAAGGATTCAGAAATGACATTCAGTGATTTAGTTGCTCAAAATAGCTCATGGTGAGTGGCAGGGCATTTGAAGTCCAGGCCTCTGGTACCAGCTCTCGTGCCCCCCCCCCCCGCCCCCGCTGTGCTGCTGTGGCAACCCTCCCTTTTCTCTGTAAATTTCCAAAGGCCTGCTATCATTTTGCTCCCCACGTCTTAGTGGCCCAGCAAGCCCCCTTTGGATTAAACTTCCTTGGCCACAAAGGAGCTTTCTCCCCAAAGCCGAGTTACAAAGAAATCCTGCTGCTGGGGGCTGGGAGCCCCACCCTGCAACCCAGCTGCCCTCCAGTCCACCCTCCTCTAGGACTCTGACCTTTGATTTTCAATCAACCTGGCCCAGAATAGCCTCCTACACCGTGAATTACGGTAGCGCTGCCCGGGTCTGATGTTCACTCACCAGCTGCATAGCTGCTGGCTTCCCAGGTGGGGTTTTGTTTGGCTCTTTCCTGCAGAGCTCTTCCCCACTTAGTGCTTTTAAAGTGGGCTTCATTCCGCCATCCACACACACCTCACTCCTTTGGGCTAGCTGCTGGCTGCATTATCTTTAAGCTAGGGCTTGGCTTCCTTCCCAAGAGGAGAAAAATGAAGCCCTCCTCCTGACCAGCCTCACCACCTTCTGCAGCCTTTTGTAGTGGCATCTTACTCCTCTGGCCCCAGCCCACCCATTACCACTGCCGTACTTAGAAAACAGTTACTGATGTCTGCGGCATAATGGCTGTGTCGCTAAGCATTTTCCTGGACTTCTCAAACAGCTTTCGGAAGGTGGGTACCATTTTACAGATGAGCTCACTGGGGTGGAGACATTAAGTGGAACAGGGAGAGAACACACTCTGATGACCAAGCAACTTGGACTCATTTGGAACCAAGTGTCTTGGCCTATCTCCTCTACTCCCAGAGAGACACAGAGTACTTGCTACTTACATCAGACAGGTGTTCATTTTGGTCAGATGGTTCCTGAGCTGGTCCAGCCTCCTGGGTCTGGAACCTTGCTTGGCCCATCTCTGCTCATGGCTTCACCGTCAGCTACTTACCCTGTTTTCAGAGCTTTGGTTTAGAGCTCTAACAAAGGGTTTGTTGTGGTCATGGAGGCAGGATAACTGGCATTGTCAAAACTGTCACAAGGGCTGTGTTAAAGCAGGCTGCCAGGACTGACAACAAAATGTGAAGCTATTGCTCCATAGCTGGGGATACACTCCTTTAGGGACAGGGACATGCTCTTCCTCTCCAGCCAGGAGGCACAGTCTATGGTGGCTTGTGGGAGGGGAGTAACCCTGCATCCTAACACAGGCTGGGGAAACATTTTTGATAGACCTGCACAAGAAGCTACTTGCTAGCCATGGGCCTCAGGAAACCCTGGGAGTCAAGTCCCTTGTATGGTCATAGAGGAGGAAGGGGGACAGGAAGGGGCTCAGGGGCTGTGGTGGAGCCAGAAGACCTGAGCTCTAGTGTGCAAACGGCTCTGAAAAGGTCTGATCTCTTTGAAGCTTGGCGTTCTCTCTCTGTCTCTGTCTCTCTTTGTCTCTGTCTCTGTGTCTGTCTCTGTCTGTCTGTCTCTGTCTGTCTGTATCTCTCTCTGTCTCTGTCTGTCTCTGTCTGTCTGTCTGTCTGTCTCTATCTCTCTGTGTGTGTGAACCAAACTCAGTGCACTCTCTTTACTGTTGAACACTTCCCCAGCCTAGAGTACTGGTTTGCTGTTGCTGTTCTCATCTGTAAAATGCCGTTTTTGGCCAAGTACGGTGACACACACTCTAACCTGGCATTCAGGAGGCAGGAGACAGACAACTATTGCTGAGTTTGAGGCCAACCTGGTCTTTGCAGTAAGACTGCATCTCAAAACAACAAACACAAGACCAAAAGCCTCCTTTCGGGTGTGTAGGTCACTGAGCACTAGTGCAAAGCCCTGGGTGTCATCCCCAGCACTGCAGAGAGGGAGGGATCCTAGGACCATGTCAGTCCCTGCTGGGATATCACAGCTCTTAGGAAGGCTGCTGAGGAATGGGGGAAGGGAGACCCTGTTACCCTTCGGAACTGTCTGAAACTACCCTTTTGTCTTCATTTCATGCCGATACTCCCTGCTGCCCTGTCCCAAGTCTCATGGTTATTGAGGGTTCCCCCAATTTCCTTCTCCCCTCAATTCTATAGAACACTTGCTCCATTCTAACTCAGGTCTTCTTGGTACAAGTGAAGCCCTGCCCTGACTTCCCTGGCTCCCTGACTCCCGTCTGCCACTGCTGTCATCCCTAGTGGCACCTTCAGTCTTCTTTCTGTGTGTGTCTTCCAGAAAGAATTACGGTCAGTCTCCTTTTATGTGGAAAAAAGCCTGACCTTGCCTGGGTGGCCCCCTAGGGTTGTGCCTACCACTTCCAACCCGCCCATTCTTGCCTCTACCTCACTCCTGCCCAAGGGCACCGGGACCTCCTCACTTCTGCTTTCTTACTTCTGTGAGTTGACAATCTAGCCACCCCACCCTGTCTTAAAGTTCTCTCTCTCTCTCTCTCTCTCTCTCTCTCTCTCTCTCTCTCTCTCTCTCGGTTGTCTTTTTGTTTTTTGTTTTTTTGTTTTTTTAGTCAGGGTTTCTCTGTGTAGCCCTGTCTATCCTGGAGCTTACTCTGTAGACTACTCTGGCCTTGACTTTAGTTATCTGCCTGTCTCTGCCTCTGTCTGGGATTAAGGGCCTGCTTTGCCAGTGGTAAAGTTTTCTTCTCTGTTGTTTCTGGACACTAAGTTCCCATCCCTTGCCCCTTTTCCTCATTCTGTCTCAATCTCTTCCTTCACTCTTCCTCCTCCTCACCATGGTCTTCCCTGGTGTTTAGCTCTGCCGTCTTTCCGCTTTCTGTAGATTCAAGCCTCACACATCACCTGGATGCCGGGAGCCCTTTCTCTCCAGCCTTAGATTTACAGTTTTACCTCGCTGCTTCCTCCTCCTCTTTTTTTCCTTCTCCTCCTCCTCCTGCTTCCCCTTCTTCTCTTTCTTTTTCTCCTTTTGCTGCGTGTGCTTGTCTGCTTGCACTCATGTTGTACAAGTGGAGGTCACAGGATAACTTTTAGAGTGTTCCTGCCTTCTTTTTCTGTTCTTTTAAGACAGTCCCGCCGGGCGGTGGTGGCGCACACCTTTAATCCCAGCACTCCCAGGCAGAGACAGGTGGATCTCTATGAGTTCAAGGGCAATCTAGTCTACAGAGAGAGTTCCAGGACAGGCACCAAAAGTACAGAGAAAAACCCTGCCTCAAAAACCAAAAACCAAAGCAAAAGACAGAGTCTCACTATGTAGCCTTGAGCCTTGAACTCACTGCAGACCAGGCTGGCCTTGAACTCAGAGGTCCACTGGCCTCTGCCTCCACAGTGCTGGCATTAAAAGCCTGCACCACCATGCTCTTTGCCTTCTGTATTTTGAGGTAGGATCTCTCTTTCTCTGTTGACCTGTGAGCTGAGTTTCCAAGCCGGTCTCCTGTCTGTTGAGATTACAGGTGTACAACACTACATCGACTTCTTTTTCTTTTTTGACAGGGTTTCTCTGTGCAATAACAGTTCTGGCTGTCTTGGAACTGGATTTGTAGACAAGGTTGCCTCTACTTCCCAAGTGCTGAGATTAAAGGCCTGAGCCACTACTGCCTGGCTTTTTTTTTTTTTTTAAATGTAGTTCTTGGTATTGGATTTGAGTTATCCAGTCCAAATTCAGTGACTGGCTGGACAAAAGTCTCCAGATAGACAGGTCTTTCCCCAGGCACCCTTCCCCCCACCACACAGAAATAGAAATAAACTCCTTCTTCTCACTCCTGGACCCTCACAAAGAGTGCACGAAGTCGGGATTGATGCTGAATCTTTTTTTTTTTTTTTAATTTTGCTTTCTTAAAGCATGTGCTGAGCTGGAGGAGGGAGCAGTTTGGCAATTCAAAAGGCCCAGCAACTTGGGCAGCGGCATGGGTAAACCGGGAGAGGGTGGGGTGTCCCTCTGTCCCAGGCCAAGGGGTAGCAAAGCCCGCGCTAACTTCATAAAATACAAAATAAGGGAGAGGTCACAGGAGGGAGATTTGTAAAATACAATATCTTAGGGGATTGGCAATAATAAAAAATAAGGTTCATTATTTACAAACAATTTCTGTTCTTGGTCTCTGTACAGTAGGAGGTGGGGGTGTGATTGTGTGTGCGTGTGCGTGTGCGTGTGTGTGTGTGTGTGTGTGTGTGTGTGTATGAGGGGCCAGTCACAGGAGGGAGATTTGTAAAATACAATATCTTAGGGGATTGGCAATAATAAAAAATAAGGTTCATTATTTACAAACAATTTCTGTTCTTGGT
>NW_004949096.1:18765657-18779968 GCF_000317375.1 Microtus ochrogaster | reverse complement strand
GTGTGTGTGTGTGTGTGTGTATGAGGGGCCAGAAACAGTGGTCGTGTTGGTCACTATGGGAGAGGAAGCAGGAGTGGCCCAGTGAGTGGTTTTTTGGAGGAGAACAGATGGGAAGAAGAGGGAAGAGAGTGACCAGGGGAGCTGTCCAAATGTTCGGGGACATAGAGGGACCCCAGCCACAACAGGGACAGGATGGCTGGGGAGAAGAAAGACCCTCTCTCCTAGGGCAGAGGGCCCCAGGGTAAGGGTGGGAGCTGGGTCTGGGTCAATGAGCAAGAGAACGCCTCTTCTGGGTGCCAGTGTGTCCGTCCTGTGTCCTGGGTCTTGGAGAGGCCTAGGAGAGTTTGATGGTGGTGTTGGGGCCCAGATCCCTGAGGAGAGAAGAGATCCATGCATGAATCTACTCTGAGACGCCCATCACCCAGATTTGAACCGGGTCTAGACCAGGGAACCCTCCCCCGAGAGGACGACCCTCCCCCGGGAAAATCCCCCTCCCCAGAGAGGATGCCCTGCCCCTGTTCTGGGAAGATGAGTCTCAGGGTGGTGCAGCCTGGGACCCTGTCCCTCTGCTCACCTGTCATGGAACCACTCCTTGGGGTGGGAGAAGTTGGGGCTGGTGCCATTGCCATTAGCATCCTCTGGCCAGGTCTCACTCAAATACTTGGTGGTCTCATGGGTGCTGTCCACATAGTCATGCCGGAGGTGGTCCTGGGGCCTCGGTTCTACTGGCCCCCCAGGTTTGAGCTCCCAGCCTTCTGGGGGCTCCACAGGCAGTAGGGCACCTCGGCCATCTTCCCATGAACCTGTCCCATCATCGTAGAACAGTAGGCTTCGAGAGGGCACTGGGGAAAAGGAACAAGGTGAGTCATGGGTGCTCCTCAGGCATGCAGAGCGCAGGCTCTGAATCTTACAGGCTAACTCTGAATTCTGGTCCTAAGGATCCCTGGTTGAGTGAGCTCGGGCTAGTCACAGACACTCCCCTCTGAGCTTACTGAGCATCAGTTTGTTGATCTGTAAAATGGGGATAGTGGAATCAGTCTCATGGAGATTCAAGGATTCAATAAGCAATACAGAGTAAGGGATTGAAACTGTGCTTAGTAAAATCACGAGCTCAAAAAAAGTCACACTCTGGGGCTGGAGAAATGGCTCAGTGGTTAAGAGCATTGCCTGCTCTTCCAAAGGTCCTGAGTTCAATTCCCGGCAACCACATGGTGGTTGACAACTATCTGTAATGAGGTCTGGTACCCTCTTCTGACCTTCAGACATACACACAGACAGAATATTGTATACATAAAAAAAAAAGTCGCACTCTGAGAAAGAGAGTGCTGATTGGCTTACTGAAAACGGGGATTTTTTTTTCCCCTCTTGTGGTACTAAGGATCAAACCCAGAGCTTCATGCATGCTAGGGCCATGGATACTCTGCCTCCAGGATACAGAGCCGGCTTGCCCATCCTCCCACCCTGGCCTCCCTTTCTCTCAACTTTATATTGGGACAGGGTGACAGGGTCTCACTGAGTTGCTCAGCCTGGCCATTAATTCATTTTGTAGCCTGAGCAATCCTTAAGCTTATGCTATTCCTGCCTTGACTTGAGAAACTGAGATCAAAGGCCTATAACTTGAGGATCTTCTGAGAACTGGGTTCTAATTCTACCACGCCACTTACTTCTTGGGAGATTCAGAGAAAACTTTTCTTTTTAGTTCTAGACAAGTTCACTCTTCGGAGAAGTCAAGGGGAGGAAAATGGCTGTTTGATGGACACCTGTGCCAGGCATTATAGAGCTCACAGCAAATGAAGTCTTATACAAAACCTTGAAAATGAGGTGTTTTAAGGCCGCTCATCCCAGAGCTCACCATTAAGGGCCCCTGGAAGTCTGCTTTCTGGCTCCAGGGTCTGCTGGCTGCCTCACAGCTTCCCTTGAAGGGTCTAATCTGTGGGAATCTGTGGAAAAGGCGGCCCCTGGCATTGTATGAAGCTGCGGTCCGGAAACCAGTCTGCTCAAAGAGCCACCTCCTTCCTCAGGCGTGCCCTCTGCCCTGCCCTGCGCGGCACTCCTTCAGAGGCTCATCCGTGCCCTGCCTTCCCCTCCCTGGTTATATCCTTCAGCCCTGCTCCTGTTCCCTTCTCTACTGTGACTTCTACAGCCTAGGGACCCTCACCCCCAGTCACAGCCTCCCAGAGTGGAGTCCAGTCCCTCTTCCATGTAGTTCTCCTCCCAGCTCCCTCCCTCCTTCCAGGCCCTCAGTGCTTTGCTCTCCCCTCTCTCTGACCTCTTATCTACTTCCTCTTTCTCCTCTGTTGGTCAGATTCCTGCCCTATGGGCCTGCCTGAAGTGGCCTCTGCCTCTGAAAGCCAGGCTGTTCTTTGTCTGTACTGACTGTAGCCTTGCTTTTCTGGCCCTGTCTTTCCCCATTTCAGGAGCTTGTCCAGAAGGCATGGTGCATGCTCACCTAGTATACATGTGCATGTAAGGACAGCAGCTTCTGGGTTCCAGAACCACCGTCTAGAGAGCCTAAGACACACACCCTGGGTCACACAACTAGCAAAGAGCAGTGCCCGCTGTGCCGGGCCACACACTACCCTACTGGGGTGGCACTCGGAACAGCTGCCACTCTCACACGGTAGGCGCTCCACGGAGTCCCAACACCTCGCTGTGGGTTCTGTGTGCCTCAGAATCTTTCTTTTTTGTCTTTTGTTTTTTAGAGACAGGGTTTCTCTGTGTAACAGTTCTGGAACTCTGTAGACCAGGCTGGCCTTGAATTCACTGAAATCCACCTGTTTCTGCCTCGCAAGTGCTGGGATCAGAATCTTTCTTAATTCTGTTTGTCTGGCAGTTTTTATCACATTAGAAATGACTGAAGATGGACACTTATTTGCTGTCCCAGTGCTAAAATACAAACGGTGCTTAGCCAATCCGTCATAACCACTGCCACCCTCATACACAGAAGTTAGACCTATAACATTCCACTGTCCTTGAAGGCTGCCTCCTCCAAGTCACACCAAAGGATCTCAGAGAGGCAGACTTAGAGTCTAGTCCCAAATGTACCACTGACATTAAACACGTCACAGACCCTCGCTGTGGCTCCGTATTCTGTCTGCAAAATTAAAGTGTGGAGTGAAGCTGGGCGGTGGTGGCGCACGCCTTTAATCCCAGCACTTGGGAGGCAGAGACAGGCAGATCTCTGTGAGTTCGAGGCCAGCCTGGTCTACAAGAGCAAGTTCCAGGACAGGAACCAAAGCCACAGAGAAACCCTGTCTCGAAAAAAAAAAAAAAAAAAAAAAAAAAGTGTGGAGTGAAATAATGCCAACCCCAATCTTTATATACCTGTTTGTTTGTTTGGAGACAGAATTTCTCTGTGTAGCCTTGGCTGACCTAGAACTCGATCTGTTGACAAGGCTAGTCTTTTTTTTTTTTTTTTGGTTTTTCGAGACAGGGTTTCTCTGTAGCTTTGGAGCCTGTGCTGGAACTAGCTCTTGTAGACCAGGCTGGCCTCGAATTCACAGAGATCCGCCTGCCTCTGCCTCCCGAGTGCTGGGATTAAAGGCGTGCGCCACCACCGCCCGGCTTAGGCTGGTCTTGAACTCAGAGATCCACCTATCTCTGCCTCCCAAGTGCTAGGATTAAAGGTGTGCACCACTACTGCCTGGCTTCCAACTTCAATCTTTGAAAAATATTTATTCTTAATTTTTTAAAAATGTATATAGGTATCTTGCCTGCTTGTGTATCTGTGCATCGTGTGTGTGCTTGGTGCCTTCCAAGGCCAGAGGAGGTTACTGGGCTCCCTGGAACTGGAGTTACACACAGCCATGGGCCCCCATGTGGGTTAGGAATCAAACCACTGAGCCATCTCTCCAGTCTCCAAACTTTTTTAAGACAGGGTTTCACTATGTAGCCCCGGAATACCTGGAACTCCCCATGTAGACCAGGCTAGCCTTGAACTCATGAAGATCCTCCTGCCTCTGCCTCCTGACTGCTAGGATTAAAGTATACCTGGCATGACTTTTCTCTTGTATCTGACTCCACCCAGAATTTGAGAGGTACTCACTCTGACTGACTGTGTAGACGCTGTCAGCTGCAATGGGGTCTTCCTTCACAGTCTTGGGGATGGAAGAAAATGCAGGAAGGCAGGGCCCAAGGGAGCCCAGCACCAGAACAAAGCACAAGGCTGCCACCTAGTAGTAGACAGAGCAGCCATCAGATCTGGGGCAGGGCGGGCCTGCAAGACTACCCACCACCAACCACTGGCTGCAAAAGGCTCAGTGCTCTCCCAAGAAAGCTCTCCACAGCCTGCTGCTTCTTCCAAGTGGAGTCTCTTGCCCACATTACCCTAGACTGAACCCAGGGAACATGGAAGGCAGTGCCAGAGAGAGGAGGGAGGGTTCTATGTCTCTCACCCACAGGGAGAGAAGTCAGGAAAGGGAGAACCGGGAAGGGAAAAGGGTGGGTTGCAGATGTGACTAGGGTGGGGGACATAGCCTCTCAACACACTCTCAGCCTGAGCCCCAAGATGTTGAAAAGAAGGAGCTAAGGGTCCCTGGGGAGCTCCAATCCCTCGGGATTTCAGAGGCAACATGTGATGTGTTCATCGGGAGGAGACAGACTGATGGAAGAGGGCCAAACAGAAGCTGGACCTGTCCTAGGTGTCCTTTGGGGGTTCTCAGAGACTCCCTGTCACCACACTCCCTGCGGCTGTGGAAACCACTTTCCCAAGGACCTGCCCTCCACCAGATTCAGGGACATCAATCACAAATCTGACCCCTTGCGACTCTCCTCCAAGAGAGAGCAGGCCTCCAGAGGAGCTACCCACTGTGACCTGGTGCTAGGGAGTAGTACCTACCATGAGGCAGGTGCCCGTCTGGGTGGCCGCCATCTTACAAGGTCTGGAGATCTTGCTGGTGACCAGAGTCTGGAGTTTCTGCAGCTGCTGGAGCAGGGTCCTGAGGAAGGCACGGTAGTCACCAAGGGAGATCAGCCACAGAGCTGTGTCTAACACCCTAAGGGAGCCCGTCCTGCTCCTGACTGGGCCTCCATGCTTAGGTGACCACCTCCTGCTTGGCTCCTCTGCAGGTACCAGGGACCTGCTCCATGGTAGAAAGCTGGGTAGGGGCCCTGAACTGTTCCTGACTCTTCTCAAGAAAGGCTCTATTTCTTTTCCCACTCAGCACCAGTCACAGACACGTCAGCTTTCCTCCTCTGCAGCCTACAGCACCCTGCTTCGACAAGACAGATGCTTGGCAGTGTGTAATGCGGTCAGTAAACAACAGGCATTGTTTATATGAGTTTTGTTGCTGGTTTTACTGCTATCACAACACCTGTAACACTTTGGTTTTATTTGTGGACTTCCATGTAAATCTCCGATGCTAAGTGAGGGCAAAAACTGTGTACTACCCTGCACGGAATCCTTTGTTAAAGAGTTAATATTGTACTTTTCCACTCTGCCCGGTTCATGCAGTTCCTGAGGTGAACAGCAGGTGGCAAAATAGCCCTAAAGCTCTTCGATATTTAGGGGCAGAGGTAGCTAGATGAAGTTTGAAGGCTCCGCCCCCATAGTGATTGACACACAGACAGAGACACACAGACACACAGACAGACACACACACAGAGACACACACACAGACACACACACAGACACACACATAGACACACACACACAGACACACAGACACACACACAGACACACACACAGACACACACACAGACACACACACAGATACACACACACAGACACACACACAGACACACACACACAGACACACACACAGACACACACACACAGACACACACACACTAAATAAATGTAACTTAAAATTTAAAAAAATGTAAACAGACAGAAACAAAACAAGGGAGCTTAGCACAGTGGTAAAGCAGGCTACTGCACACAAGGTCCTGGGTTCAAGGCAGTGCATGTGTAGCTCAGGGCACTATCTAGAATTCAGAAAGGTATTCTTCTAGGCAGGGTTCCTCTGTGTAACCTTAGATGACCTAGAACTTGCTGTGTAAGTTGGCCCTGATCTCAGAGAGATTCATCTGTCTCTGCTTTCCGAGTGCTGGGATTAAAGGCTTGCACTGCTCTTGTCTGGCCGGGTGAGCATTCTTTAATGCCACATGCCTTGTTGGTTTTAGTGATTGTGTCTTACAGAACCTTCGCACAGTCCCGCCAGTCAGGGCTGCTGTCATATCCGTGGTGCCAAGAACACGGAGGCCCAGAGAGGTCCACAAGACACAGCAGAGTGGAGAGGAGCCCAGAGCTCAGGACTGTGATTTCCTGCTACGTTCCAGGTGTCACGTGGGTTCCCTGGCACAAATGTTCCTCAGATAAGTGCAAGGGAGTCAGCCAGGGTGCTTGTTAAAGTGCGGTTGCAGAGCTGGAGAAAAGGGCTTAGTAAAGTGCTCACCCAAACATGAGGATCTGAATCTGGATCCTCAGCACCCACGTGAAAAGACCAGACATGACCCAGGCATGTTGGTGCGCACCTTTAGTCCCAGTACTTAAGAGGCAGAGGCAGGAGGATCTCTGTGAGTCAAGGCCAGCCTGATCTACAGAGTGAGTTCCAGGACAGCCAGAGCTTTATGATAGAGAGCCTGTCAAAGAAAAAAAAAAAAAAAGAAAGAAAGAAAAAAGAAAAAAAAAGCTAGGCATGGAAGTCGGGTATGCTTGCTATAGTGGTGTGTCAGGGAAGGGGGACAGTGACACAGGACAAAACCAGCCAGTTCAGCTAATCAGTGAGTGTCAGGCTCAGTGAAAGACCCTGCTGCAAATGATAAGGTGAAAAACAGCCAAGGAAGACACCAGATGTTGACCTCTGGACAGCACACACACACATACACACAAAGGTAACACACAAATACACACACACAAAGATGACACACATTCACGGAGATAACAAACACACAGATTACACAGAAATAACTTACATACACAGATAATACACACATAGTAACACACAGATAGCACACTCACACACAAAGATAACACACATACAGAGATAACATCCACACACAGAGATAACACAAACACATTCTTGAGAGCACACACATACACGCACACGCATACACGTGTGCACGTAAGTTATGTAGATTCTGACCCAGCAATCTTAGAAAAGTCCTGAAATTTCTTAGCTCTTACAAGCTCTCAGGCCATAATGGGGAACTGGCTTTAAGTAGAAGGGTCTAGGCCAGCACACTAAACAGCCATGGGGACTACCTGCAGGTACCCTAAACACTGCAGGAGAGAGAGACTCCATGGTGGAGCCATGGGCTGCTCTCCCAAGGGACCTGGGCTCAGTTCCCGCATCAACATGGCAGCTCATAACCATCTGGAACTCTAGTTCTAGGAGATCCAATACCCTTTTCTGGCCGCCATGGCACTTGCACGCATGTGCTGCTCAGACATCGCAAAACACTCATCACATGAAACAAACAACAGCAGCACAGATTGTAGTCAGGCACAGTGACACACTTGGTACCTAGTACTTAGCAGGTAGAGGCAGAGGAATCAGGAGTTCAAGGCTGTCCTCAGCTGCTTAGCAAATCTGAAGCCAGTCTACACTATATGAGACTTGGTCTCAAAACAAGACAAGATCTACACAGATTGCTGATCTCTCCTGCTGCAGTGAGTGGTTCAGCAAACCTAACTCTGTGCCTGAGAATAAGCATTTCTTTGTTTTTGTTTGTTTCTTTGAGACAGGGTTTCTCTATGTAACCCTGGCTGTCCAGGAGCTCCCTGTATAGACCAGGCTGGTCTTGAACTCACAGAGATCTTCCTGCCTCTGCCTCTCAAGTACAGGGATTAAAGGCCTGCACCACCATTCCCTGAAAGAGAAAATAAGCATTTCGGGTTTTTTTTTTAATTTTAAAAAATTCTTTTGGTTTTTAGAGACAGAGTTTCTCAGTAGCTATGAAGCCAGTCCTGGAACTTTCTCTGTAGATCTTGAACTCACAGAGATCCACCTGCCTCTGCCTCCTGAGTGCTGGGATTAAAGGTATGTGCCTCCACCACCTGGTGAGAATAAGAATTTCTAACAAGTTGAGGGACAGTGCTGACCCTGACACTGCGGGGGGGGGGCAGTGCTGACCCTGACACTGCGGGGGGGGGGCAGTGCTGACCCTGACACTGCAGGGGGGGTGCTCACCTGGAGAGCTTCTGTCATTGATGGGCATCTTACCAGCCTGTCAAGGTCTAGTGTCACATGCAGTCAAGGACAGCTGGGAAACAGGGACTCACAAGATGACAGAGCTCCCAGTTGCTGGGGTACATTTTGGGGTACCATCCTGACCTAGTTATTCCAGAGCCAGCCACCACCTTTAGTGAGGTAGGTGGGACACAGGGGTACCACTCACCTGTTAGCATTCTCCAGGGTTTCCACCTTCTTCCACAGCTCATTGTTCTCTGATGTGTATGTCTCCACCCTGGAAGGGTCAAGCAGGCAAGGGATGGAAGCACCCCCACAGGCTCACCTGCTCCACAGCCCCTGCCCCCCACCATTCCACTGCCTGCAGCTGGGCTCTGGCTGAGGCTGGCGCACCCAGCGGGCTGATGTCCCGGCCCACAGAAGACTTACTTCTTTTCTAGACATTCCACGTACTCCTTCTTCTTGCGGCGGCTCTCCTGGGCAGAGATCTAAAGGAGGAAGTCCCAAAGCAAGGGTTACCATAGCCCTGTGTTCACTTCCTAGGTGGTCCCCAATTTCAGAACTGACATCGCCAAGGGAAAGAGCCCCCTTCAGTGGAAAGTTCCCCATAGTCTTAGGGTAGGGATGGTTCCAGTCTTACTTTGTTCTTAATTTTCCTGCGTACCCTCTTCAAGGCCTTCTCCTCAGCCTTGGTGAGGGGGAGTTTGGTGGGGATGGGGTAACCCTCAGCGATCAAGGTCCGCTTCTCCTCTTCTGTCAAGAGCAGTGGCCCTGATGTCCCCTGTAGCTTCTGAAGAAAACATAATCTCAGGCTCAAATTTTTGTACACAGCACTCTGAACCTCAGTTTCCTCCTTGGAAAAGGGGAAGCATCTGAGTTAAGTCCAGTAACATGCATCGAATATCAGATGGCTTTGGGGGGCTCCTTCGCCTGTTCTACCCAAGAATCCACAGTCCCAAAGCTCATTATCCAAGGGACCCCTAAACAGCACCTCCCTCAGATCACTCCCTCCCTAGTTCCATGTTGCCCCCAAACACTGCTCCTTGGAGAGAGCCTGGGTCACTGCCAGGCTCATAGATGTGGAGATAGCCTGGGTCACTGCCAGGCTCATAGATGTGAGGTTCTCAGCTCCATCACAGCGAGGCTTCTAGGCCTCCCTGGACATGGCCTCGCTGCCTCTAATTTCCATACATCTTGAGGCAGAACTGAGAAATCCCCCTCTTCCTTGCCAGATGGGCACTTCCCTGAAACTGACGGGAGAGGTACCAGATGTGGGGCGTCCCGACCCCTCATTGATCAGGCACCGGGTAAACTTACCCATCGCCTCGCCTCCAGGACCAGCCCATCCCTAGTTGCTTACGTGAGGGGCAGTGAGGAGCGGAGAAGAGGAAATGGCTGTGGAGGAGCGGGCCATGGGCCGGACAGGGCTGGAAGGGGGCAGAGAGCGGGGACTCTGGGAGCCGTCACTGTCACTGCCGTGGCTGCTTGGGGGTGTTGGAGGCATCTGCACGAGGTCCTCTGCAAAACGTAGAGGGCTAGGTTAGTATGGCTGCCCCCCATGTCTTCTCTGACATCGTGAGTTCAGCTGAACATGTGCCATGCCAGCCCTGTCCCTGAAGAAAATGTCCTTAACCTCCGCTGGAACATCAGAAGCCCCTTGACAGTCCCAGGAAGACATCTGGCACCCCAAAAGATGACTGCTGAGTACTGCCTATCTTTGACAGTGCAGTGGAAGCCCCCTGTAACTTTGATGAGGAGCCCCTGGGCTATATGCTCCCCTACCTGTGGCTTTTGCAGGATTTGGGTTCTTTAGAGCCCCAGCTCTATAGTTCAGAGGGGACTAGGCTCTCCAACCAGATCCAGGGTGGTGCAGGCTGACCAGTGTCCTCCCATTTTCTTTTTCCAACTCTAAAATGCTGATCCAATTTCAAGGACAGGGATTACAGCCAAGGGTGAGGAGTGAGTTTCTCCTCCACACTGTCCCCTTCCTGGGCAGAGCAGCAGGAAGGCCAACAGTCAGCAGGTGTCAGAAAGAGATGTCTCAGAGGCTCAGCAGCTAGCAGAGATGCCGGGAAAGCTCTGGGATGGCAAAGAACCCCGGGAAGCTCTAGGAGTGGAAACCTGGGCTGTGTGACCATGCATGCAGGGCAGGGTCTGGCATTGGTTGGCCCCACAGCAGGCCTCCCTCTTTCTTTTGACACATACTTGTCTCTTTACAGATCACATTCTGAAAAGAATGCTGGGCTTGGAACCCACAGACCTGAGATCAAGTCCTGACTGTGTGTCTCCAATACATGTGATCTTAGTGAGATTCCTCCTCTATTGAGTAAGATTGAAATGACTCTGCTCCAAGTCACAAGGATGCAGTGAGCTTGTAAGTGAGGGGAGTGCTTTAGGAGCTCTACAGTGCGAGGTGTTTTAGCCCAAACCTCCACACCTTGTCAGGCTTCCCTTCAACGCCTGTGGTACCTTATTCACATTTCCAGCTCAGGGCTCGACATACGTACAGTAGACGTTGACTCAATGTTAACAAATTGATAAGGTGGGGTTGTAACAGTTGTGCTACCCTTTCTCATTCCAGTAACTCACAGAAGCTGACTGTGCCCCCTTGACCTAGTGAGCTGTACAGGCTCCCTGTGGATTTGCTATCTGCATGCCCATATCTCGACTTTAGGGTACAGAATTGTCTTCTTGTTTTACTTTGGCAATACCTGAGACAATTAAGATGGTACCTAGTAAACCTTGGTTGGATGCATGGTTAGATGGTTAAATGGATAAATTGATGGATGTTTGGTAGATGTGTTGATGGATAGATGGGCATATGGATGGTTTGTTAGTTGGATGGATGGACGAGTGTGAAGATGGATGGATGGGTGGGTGGTAGAGTGATAGATGGATTCACAGATGAATGGATAGACAGATGTGTGGATGGATGGACAGATGTTTGGGTGGATGGGTGGATGGATGGGTGATGGGTAGATGGATGAAAGGATGGATGGATGGGTGGATGGATGGATGATGGAGGAAGGTCATTGGTTAATTATAAAAGAAACTGCTTGGCCCTGATGGGTTACAACATAGGTGGGTGGAGTAAACAGAACAGAATGCTGGGAGGAAGAGGAAGTGAGCTCAGATGCCAGACCGCTGCTCTCTGAGGCAGAGGCGATGAAGCTCCGACCCAGGATGGACGTAGGCTAGAATCTTCCCGGTAAGTGCACCTTGGGGTGCTACATACATTATTAGAAATGGGCTAGTCCAGGTGCAAGAGTTAGCCGAGAAGAGGCTAGATATAATGGGCCAAGCAGTGTTTAAAAGAATACAATTTGTGTGTTGTTATTTCGGGGCATAAGCTAGCCAGGCGACCAGGAGCTGGGGTGGCAGGAACACAGCCCGCAGCTCCTACAACAGATGGGTGGATGAATGGGTGGATGAATAGATGGGTGGATGGATGGGTGGATTGATGAATGGGTGGGTGGATAGGTGGATGGATGAATGGGTGGGTGGATGGGTGGACGGATGGACGAATGGGTGGAAGAAGACTGATGACTATAAGGTGGCCTTTAGTTAGTGAACGGATGGAAGGAGGATCAGCAAATGAAGTGATGTTGGTGGAATTGTGACAGTTGAAGATTGGGTAAAGAAGGAATGGAAAAAATAAGGGAGCAAGACAGATAAAGAGCAAGAGGTTGGAAAGGTGAGAACATTTGGGGGAGAAGTGGGAGTTTTGAGGGAGACTGGAAAGGTGAGAACATTTGGGGAGAAGTGGGAGTTTTGAGGGACATTGGGAGTTTTGAGGGACATTGGGAGGGTAATAACTTTTTGGGGAGAAGTGGGAATTTTGAGGGGCAGGGGTACTCTAGATGCTGTCTGTCTGTAAGCAGAAAGAGTCTTTCTTGTGCATGCTTACCTGGCATCACCTTGAGAAACTGGCTCACTTCTGGGGCTTCTGCTTTGACTACTGGCAGCTGAGTCATTTCTCCTGGGGCCTGAGAAAGAGACAGGTTCAGTTCCATCACCTGCCCCTGGGACAATCCTCACTATGCTATTCACCTCCCTCAGGTTGGAGATCTACCCTGCATAGTTGGAAGAATGGCTGGCCTCAAGAGTCCTAGGCTCAGCCCGGAGAGAACAGAGAGGCAGGTTCTCATGTTTGGAAAAGCCTCACTACACCTATGAGAGAGAGTGGTGGTTACATAGTGAAGGTCAGAACGGAATCTCAGGAAGCAGGGTTCTTGTGGCCTGGGGCTATGCCACCTTCCGGGTAGATACTGACCGACCCTTCATCAACTATGAAAGCCATGTAGGTCTTGGTATGTGGTTGCCATGAGGACGAGAGGTCATGTTAGTTTCACGGTAGCCATTCAGGAGGGATTACTTGGTCAAGGCTCAGAGAAAGCCGAAACGTGCCATGGATCCTGGGATAGAAATGGGCGTCTGGTCCATACACAGATGCTCGCAGTAGTGAGAGCCCTTGAGAGGCTTCACATAAGGCACGATGAAACCAGATGAACATTCTTAACGAGTATGCATTCCTATTTGTTTACATCCCAAAGGACTGTGTAGTTTTATACGTGTGCACTTCACCAACATGTACGTAAGTGGTGATCTTGGTGAGGAGGGTGTGACTCTTGGGATTGGCTCTCCTCACTGAGTCTGCTGGCAGCAGAGATCACAACACTGCATAGGGACAGAGTGCTGAACACAGGACAATGAGGAGGAATCAGGGAGAGTGCAGGGTATCGAGGAGCCTGGACATTCCCTGGTCTACACCCAGCTCAATGTCAGTGCCACAGAGAGGGGACATGAGGGGACCATGTAGAGTGGCAGAGGCACTTTTGTGGTTCAGATGGTTCTTTACAGACCGGCTCTGTGCCCTGCACCGCTTACAGAGGGAACCTAACAGGAAAATAAGCTTTGATATTTCTGACTTGGTGATTTGGGGCTGACCTCCTGGGAACTTCTGTTTCCTTCTCTGCTGCAGTCCCTTCCTCCTTCTGATTTTGGCTGACCAGTTCTGGTCACTAAGGATCTAGCTGGCTGTCAATAAGTACCCCCCTTTCAGATGTCCTTGACTGGTGCCCTGAAAGCTTTCTCTGCTTGTGCTCCCTGGAGGATGGTGAAGGGGTGGTCAGTGTGGGAGGCAGAGAACCCTCAGCCCCCAAGGTTCCCAGTTCATGGAGCCCTGCTGGGGGTAGTCCAAGACATCGGGTGTCACTCTCCTCTGTCTCCCTCCCTCGGCCCCTGTCAATGGTCTCTAGGCTCACCTGGTGAGGGATGGGCAGTCTGGAGATGGGACTGAGGCCCAGCAGTGGTGGGGTGGCCATGGCAGCAGCAGCCATGGCGGAGGAGGCAGCCAGAGGGTCAACGGGTAGCTCCGGGCTCTGCTCCTGCTTCACCATAATGGAGCACAGTTTGTGTCCCAGTGCCCACGCTCCACACTCTACATCTGCAGGGGAAGGTGAGGTGGGAAGGGACTTAGCTTCAGAGGCTCCCGGAGCAGAGAGCGCTGATGGACTTCCGGACTTCTGCCTACTGCTGAGTGTCCTGGACTGAGGGTGATATTAGGGTGCCCATCAGGGTACACTGATATCACTGGGCAGGAAAGCTGGCACATTCTGCTGAAGCTGATGTGTGGGCTGAAACCAGAAGCCACGGGAGCATCTTGCATCTGCACACTCACAGAACGGGCTTGACCACAGCGCCCAGACCTCCCCTGACCTGCTGTGCGACCTTAGGCAAGCTGCTTATCCTCTCTGAGTCTGTTTTCTCATCTTTAAAATGAGGAAAGTGGGCCGAGGAGATGGCTTGGTCTGGAAGGGGATTGCTGTGCGAGAATGAGGACCTTAGCTCAGGTCCCCAGCACCAGATAGAAAGCTGGGCACAGCAGGCTGGAGCAGTGTCTCAGAGGGTAAGAACACTGCCTGCCCTTCCAGAGGTCCTGAGTTCAATTCCCAGCAAGCACATGGTGGCTCACAGCCATCTGTAATGACATCTGGTGCCCTCTTCTGGTGTGCAGGCATTTTAAAAAAATCTATTATGAGCCGGGCGGTGGTGGCGCACGCCTGTAATCCCAGCACTCGGGAGGCAGAGGCAGGCGGATCCCTGTGAGTTCGAGGCCAGCCTGGTCTACCAAGGGAGTTACAGGACAGGCTCCAAAGCTACAGAGAAACCCTGTCTCG
>NW_004949096.1:18764851-18765557 GCF_000317375.1 Microtus ochrogaster | reverse complement strand
AAAAAAAAAAAAAAATCTATTATGTACACAGTATTCTCGGTATTCTGTCTGCATATGCACCTGCACACCAGAAGAGGGCACCAGATCTCATCATAGGTGGTTGTGAGCCACACCATGTGGTTTCTGGGAATCAAACTCAGAACCTCTCTGGGAGAGCAGTCAGTGCTCTTTTTGTTGTTGTTGTTGTTTTGAGATAGGGTTTTCTGGCTGTCCTGGAACTCTCTTTGTAGACCAAGCTGGCTTCGAACTCACAGAGATCCACCTGCCTCTGCCTTCTGAGTCCTAGGATTAAAGGTGTGCACCACCACACTCAGTGCAGACAGTGCTCTTAACCACTGACCCATCTTTCCAGCTCAATCCTCGGATTATTAATTTAAAAGGAATAACGCTGGCTCTTTTGACTACTTCCCAGCCACCATGATGTGAACCACTCCCTCCCACCTTCCCTGCCAAGACAGACTGAAGGTTGATTAAGAGGAGCTCCTGTTCTGATGAATAAGACCCAGAGATTTCTATAAAGGCGATAACATCCATGTGCACACTCAGATGATCTGTTTCACACATTGTGGCCTCCTTAAAAGACGCTCAGCTGCTTGTCACTTTTAGATTTAGATGTGAAAGGAGAACAAACAGACTGACTGTACCTCTGGGTACAGGGGGATGACAGGGTAGGGAGGTATATGGGGGTGACAGGATGGGGCAGGGA
>NW_004949096.1:18759215-18763915 GCF_000317375.1 Microtus ochrogaster | reverse complement strand
GAGGTATATGGGGGGACAGGATGGGGCAGAGAGGTATACAGGGGGACAAGGCAGGGAGGTATATGGGGGGACAGGATGGGGCAGAGAGGTATATGGGGGGACAGGACGGGGCAGGGAGGTATATGGGGGGACAGGATGGGGCAGGGAGGTGGACATGGAGGTGATAAGATGGGGTAGGGAGGTAGACATGGGGCTGCTGTTGAACTAAATGGTCCAGGAAAGAGAAGATGAGGCCTGGACAAAGGCAGCCAGCATAAACAGAGAGGAAAGACTTGGAAGGAAGAGTTGCCTTTTGCTTGTCTTTTTTATGTGTTATTTTACATACATTGGTGTTTTCCCTGCATGTATGTATGTCTGTATGAGGGTGTCTGATCCCTGGAACTAGAGTTACAGACAGTTGTGATCCGTCATGACCTGTCATGTGGGTACTGGGAATTGAATCTGGGTCCTCTGGAAGAGTAGCCAGTGCTCTTAACCAATAAGCCATCTTTGCAACCCCTTTTGTTTTGTTTTGTTTGTTTGTGACAAGGTCTCAAGTAGTCCAGGCTGGCTCTGAACTCTGCTATGTAGCGGAGGATGACTTTCATGACCTTGGTCCTCCTGCCTCCACCTCCCAAGCAGGTGTGTGCCGCTGTGCCCAGTTTAAGCTGGTGCTGGAGGTGGAACCCAAGGCTTTCTCCATAAGGGGCCACCACACGTGACGTTAGAAACCAAGTTCGAAGGGTGAGTCCACAGGACTCAGCGATGGGGACTGGTGGAGGCAAGAGACTGCTTAGCCTTTCCCAGGGTAGAGTTCGTCTCCTAACACGCAGTCACAGAGGGGGTCTTTGCAGAACTGGCAGGCCTCTGCTTTCTCCTGGTGGGCAGTGGGTGTCTCCCACTCCCAGGGAATACTGCAGCAGATGCAGCAGCAATGCAGGACCAGGTCAGCTGGCACAGGGTGGGATGGAGGGGACTCTGAGGCACACTGTGGGTGTGGAGAGGTCAGAGGCTGCCTGGTACCACCTCAGATGGCAGGTTCCTCCCTGTTGGGAGCCTGAGAACCCAACCCTGGGCCACAGGCAACCATAGAGTCCAGAACACCAACAGCCTTTCCAAATTACAGGGCCAAGCTGTGGGCATCCGGGAAGCTGTCCCCGCAAAGGGCCACAGGCAAATTGCTTTAAAAATAGACCTGGGTGGCTGAGGAGGTGCTGAGCTAGTCGGAAGGGTGGATGGAGACACTGTCGTGGGATGAGAGAGGTTCGCAGACTATCCTGGCTCTGCCCAGGCTGGAGTCTGAGACCTCACAGAGATCCAGGAACTTGGCAGCTGCTGAGGTGTGGTGAAAAACTGGGAGCTCAGCAGTCACAAGCCAGGGGACCTCTTGAAACTCCAGAAGGTGTCCCTGCCTTCTTGGCAGGAAGGACAAAGACCTGTGGCTCTTGGAGAGACTCTGCAGCACAATACAGACTAAGACCCCAACGCTCATGAGCATTTAATAGCTGGGACAATTAAGAACTCACACCCAAGGCCATTGTCCTCTGAAAGGGAAGATGGAAAAATTCCATTCATTGTTCTAGATGCTTGTAGAATTAATAGGACTTTAATGTGCCCCAAAACCGAGGTGGCTAGTTGGTATATATCCTAAGCTGGGCCTGGAGCTGAGAACTTTATGAATATATTTCTTTTTAATTCCTGTTCCAAATTCTCAGGTATATGTTATTTTCATCTTTATAAAAAGACTTTCACGGGACTGGAAAGATGGCTCAGCGGTTAAGAAGACAGGTTGTTATCCCCAGAGGTCCTGAGTTCAATTCCCAGCAACCACATGGTGGCTTACAACCATCTGTAATGAGATCTGGTGTCCCCTTCTGCAGACAGAACACTGTATAACATAATAAATAAATAAAAATCTTAGAAAAAAGACTTTCAGGGCTGGAGAGATGGCTCAGGGGTTAAAAGCACTGGCTGCTCTTCCAGAGGTCCTGAGTTTGATCCCCAGCAACTGGTTACATGGTGGCTCACAGCCATCTATAGTGGAATCTGATGTGGGATTCCTCTCTGTAGACTGCGAATATGCTTTATTGCCATTGGTTAATGAAGAAGCTGTTTTCGGCCAATGGCTTAACAGAGTAAAGCTAGGTGGAAAATCCAATCAGAAATGTAGAGAGAAAGAAGGCAGAGTCAGAGAGATGCTATGTAGCTTCTGAAGGAGACAGATGCCTGGAAACCTTACCGGTAAACCACGAGCCTTGAGGTAAAATATAAAATAATGGAAATGGGTTGATCTAGTTAGCAATACGCTTAAGTGATTGGCCAAGCAGTGTTGTGATTAGTTTGTGTGTGATTATTTCATGTCTGGGTGGCCGGGAACGGGTGGTCTCCACCTACACTCTTCTGACATAAAAGCGTACATGCAGATAGAACACTCATACACATAAAATAAAAAAAAAATCTTTAAAAACAATGAAAAAATAAAAAAAAGATTTTCCTCCTAGATTTAAAAATACTTTATAAATTATGTCTATGTGCATGTCTGTGTGTGAGTGAGTACTGGTGCCCTCAAGGTCGGAGTACCGGAGTTACAGGCAGTTGTGTGTAGCTCAGCCAGGTGCTGGAACTGAACGCAGGTCCTCTGCAAGAGCAGGATGTGCTCTTGACTGGATCCATCTACCTAGCCCCTTTCCATCTTATAATCGAGGAAACAGAAGTCCAGAAAGGTCAAAGACTTTAATCAAGATCGCCCATAAGCTAACGAAGATACCAGGACACAATGGAATCCTATTAAGTTCCCGACCCCGCAGCCTTTGCTGCCCCCAAGGCTGGAAGACCGAGTAGAAGCAGGGCACTGGCTCTGGCACACTCTGCGGTTCCTATCTGCTAGTGTGAACTAGACAGTTCTGCTGCCATGTGTGGTATCCGCAGGCACTGTGGAGACACTGAGATACTGAGGCTTTTAGAGGTCAAGAAACAGACCTGGGGGCTGGAGAGATGGCTCAGTGGTTAAGAGCACTGGCTGCTCTTTCAGAGAACACGGGTTCAATTTCCAGCACCCACATGGCAGCTCACAACTGTCTGTAACTCTAGTTCCGGAGAATTTATTATCCTGTTTTGCATGTATGTGATTGACATAAATACATGTAAACAAAACAACCATGGATAGAAAATAAAAATAAATTAATTTTAAAACAGACAGGTTTATGATCACTCAGCCAAAAATGATGGGATCAGGACTACCCGTCTTCGAGGAAATGACGAAACAGGCAGTGTTTTGAGGTGGGGCACTTGTGGTTCCCTTGGAGCAGCAATTCGGAGGCAGAAGGTTGTTTGCTCTGAAGATAGGAGTTGGAAGAGTGGGTTTCTACACTGAGCCCCATGTTGGGAGCAAACATCAGAACAGGCTCCTCGGTGGTGTTTTGAGGATGTCAGTATAAAGAGATGGGAGGCTCCAGACTCTCTATAATCTGTCCATATTTAGGATGATGACTTTTGCAGTTATGGTTGTTATTTTGAGGTAATATGTTGTAATCCAAGGCTAATCTGAAACGTGCTAGGTCCTGACCTCAGACTCACGGTCCTTGCCTCGGCTTCTCAAGTGCTGGGATCATAGGTATGAGCCATCAGGCCCAGCTTCATCTATTACTTAACTACCCCTGCTTTTTGCCTGAATTAGAGGTTCTCAGCACCCCTTGGTATGCTGGGTCCTATCTACGGGGTTTCAGACTCAGCGGGGCTGAGTGGGTGTAGAATTTTCTTCATTTAGAATGGCGCCTAGTGTGATCTAGTGTGGGAAGTCATAGACCATGGCTGCTCTGAACTCCAGCCTTTTTCCTTTAGTAAATTTTTGAGATAGGATCTACTAAGTTATGCAGATAGACTTTGAACTTACTGTCCTCCTGTTTCAGTCTCCTGTGTAACTGAATTTCATTTAAAAATATTTATTTCTGCTTGAGTGCTCTGCCTGCATGCTTGACAGAGGTGGCATTGGATCTGATGACATGGTGAACCACCATGTGGGTGTTGGGAATTGAACTCAGGACCTCTGGAAAAGCAGCCAGTGCTCTTAACCAGGAGGAGTGGCTTAAACAGCTCTTGTTTGTTGTTTGTAGTTTGTGTGTCTGGAGACAAGGCCTCACTCACCATGTAGCCTAGACTGGCCTCAGACTTCCCTGAGTGCTGGGTTACCAACACACACACAATGCTGGGCTGGCTTCAGTTCAGATTATTATTATGATGATGATGATGATGATGATGGTTTATTTATTTATTTTTTAAAGTCAGGGTCTCTCTATGTAGCTCTAGCTTCCTAGAACTCACTATGTAGCCCAGGTTGGCCTCGAATTCACAGAGATCTGACACGTGAATGTCAAGCAAATGGGAGGACATGCAAGTACATGTTCATGTGTGTGGATGTGAATGGGAGGGCATGCAGGTGCGTGTTCATGTGTGCATGTTCGTGTGTGGATGTGAGTGGGAGGGCAAGCAGGTGTGTATTCATATGTGCGTGTGTTTATGTGTATGGTTGCGAATGGGAGGGCACGCAGGTGCATGTTCATGTGTGCGTGTTCATGTGTGCGTGTTCATGTGTGCGTGTTCATGTGTGCGTGTTCATGTGTATAGACATGAATGGGAGGGCACGCAGGTGCTTGTTCATGTGTGTGTGTTCATGTGTGCGTGTTCACGTGTGCATGTTCATGTGTGTGTGTTTATGTGTATGG
>NW_004949096.1:18756838-18758934 GCF_000317375.1 Microtus ochrogaster | reverse complement strand
TGTTCACGTATGTGTATGGACGTGAATGGGAGGGCACGCAGGTGCTTGTTCATGTGTGTGTGTGCCTGTGAAAGGCAGAGGTAGGTGGATGTTAGATGTCCTCCTCTATTGCTCTCTGAATTCTTGTTTGAGACAAAGTCTCTCACTGAGCCTGAAGCTCTGTCTCACCTGTCTCCTAGTCTATTCTCCTCCGTGCACGTGCCTGTGGTTACAGAATCTGCCACCACCCAATTTTTATGGGTCCTCTTGCCCATGTGGCAGGCACCTCCAGCAGCCCCCAGGCTCTGCATTTATGAGAAGCTGTCAGGACACTGCTGCCTAAGGATCACTCTGTGTGAACTGCTTGTTGACTGCAATCAGGGCGAGCCAAAAGGCCAGGAGCTGCACCCTGTTGAGGGTTTTGTGGGAGTCTCAGGCTGCAGATGACTCGGCCTGTCCCCTCAGAAGCTTCCTCCCTCCTGGGCCCTGGCACATCTTACCTTGGGTGGTGTCCTCCATCTTGATGGGCACAAGGGGACTCTGGGGTGCGGAATCCCCACTCAGGGAGTAGCTGTGCTCAGCCTGGATGCCTGGAGTAGGGGAGTCCAGTTCCATGTCCAGCAGAGGGCTCTTCTCGTCCAGCACAGGGTCATCAAAGAAGCTGCTGAACAGGTCATTGGAGAAGTCCTCCATGTTCTCCACAAAGTGGTCCAGGTGCTCTGGAAAGTGCTGGGGAGGGAGGAGGAACCTCAGTTTGGCTCATAGAGGGAGTGCAGGTACTTGTGTGAAGTCGCTTTTTCCCTCCCGACCATCATGTCACCACCACCCACACCGCGGCCAACTTCACCAACTCCACCCCTCATTGTTTGTTCTTCTCTTTAAATGTTTTGTTGCTGGGCATGATGACACACCCTTCATCCCAGCACTCAGGAGGTTGCTGGGCATGATGACACACCCTCATCCCAGCACTCCGGAGGTAGAGGCAGGTACATCTCTGTGAGTTTGAGGCCAGCCTGGTCTACATAGCGAGTTCCAGAACACGAGAGAGAGAACCTGTCAAAAATATTGTTTTGTTATCATCATTATAGTGTGTGTGTATGTGTACAGGCATGCCACAGCACATGTGTGGATGTCACAGTATAACTTTGTGGGATTGTTTCTGTCCTCCCATCTTTATTTGGGATTGGATTGGAGAAGTCAGTTCCGGCAAGGGAGACAAGTGTGTCTTCACTCACTGAACAATCTCACCAACTCCTTCACTTTTAAAACTTGGGCTCATTTATTTAAAAAATTAGGGTCTGGAGAGATGGTTGAGCAATTAAAAGCACTGGCTGCTCTTGCAGAGGACCCAGGATTAGTTCCCAGCCCCACATTTATACAGGCCCTTGATCCCGCCAGCTGTTTACTCGATCTGTGTAAGCTGCAAGTACCGACTCACTAATGGGTTATGAAATTAATTTAGTGGCTCATGACCAAAATTTAAAAAAATATACTTGGAAAATTTTTCCTTGACACACCATAATTGTACATTATCTACGGGGCAGACTTTGACATTCATCACGTGTGCCAATGGTTGGGTTCATGGGGCATATCCATCACCTGAAACATGTAGCCTTTTGTGTGAAGCACTG
This sequence comes from Microtus ochrogaster, assembly GCF_000317375.1. Lineage (NCBI taxonomy): Eukaryota > Metazoa > Chordata > Mammalia > Rodentia > Cricetidae > Microtus > Microtus ochrogaster. The sequence continues at coordinate 18,757,324 of NW_004949096.1, read as the reverse complement.
GAAATGCTGTCTGCTAGCTATTTTATGTATATAATTAATCGTTGTCAGCCATAGTACCCCACCGTGCCACAAAACATTAGCTCCCACTGCTTTTCCTGTCCCCACGACCTACCGTCTCCCCAGCCCCTGTTTTCCCTGCCAGTCCCAGCCCCCGGCAACCACTATTCTACTTTCTGCCTCCACCAATCAACTCCTTAAGCTTCTACATAGAGATGAAAGCATGACTTTTATTTTCATCTGGGGTGTTGTGTATGCTAAGCAAGGGCTTTATGACATCCAAATTATATAAACTGGCCCCTGTCCATGTGGGCATTTATGAGCAGAATTTAAGTAAAATAGAATAGAATAAAATACAAAATAAGTAGAAAATATCAGAATGCATCACACATACTGAAGTAAAAAACCTGGTGAAATATTTTTTTTAAATACTTATTTATTTATTATGTATACAATATTCTGTCTGTGTGTATATCTGCAGGCCAGAAG
>NW_004949096.1:18747183-18756407 GCF_000317375.1 Microtus ochrogaster | reverse complement strand
ACATAGTGTGACTATTGTTCATGAGTGCTGTTGCTGGTTGCTGAATGAGATTGAGTGGGGTTGCTTCAGGCTCTGTATCGTAGCCTGGTCAAAAGGCTGGCACTGTGGAACTAGCTCCATGTCCAGAGTCGTTAACTTCCTGTGTCCTGAACTGCTAGGATCCTGTCCCCAGGAGGCCGGGATGGGCAATGCCTTCCGCTTCAGGATAAGGCTCAGCACCTTATGAAAGGTCTTCAAAGAGCAGGGAATGAGCAGGCGCTGCAACCGTGTAGACTAGTTTCCATTACTTGCTGATTTTTTTTTTTTTAACTTTTCTGTGTCTCAGTTTCCTCATTCAGACCCCATATCATTGCCACGGGGGATCAAGTGTTGGTCACGTGCTTCGTACACACCTCATACAATTAGGAGACTGAAATGAGTGGGCATACCGGAAGCGCTCAGAGCAGCACTTGGTGGGTAGTAAGTGCTCCGCGCTTGTAGTTATTACTGTGAAAACAGCAGCCGCTAAACTCTGGGCATGAGCTTGGAATCTGCCGAGGGAGGTGGTTTGAGTTTCCCCTCTCACCAAGCGTGCTGAGAAAGGCCAGGATTTTAGCTCAGAGACGCCATTGGTTTATTCTGGGGTCCTGCTTCTGTTCTCCCAGGATCCGTCACCATTATTTTATATTTTTGTTTTTATTTAAGCCTTCCAAAGAGCCTTCGTATATTCCCCACCTTCTCTTTAACCTAAGATGACCTTGAACTTCCGATCCTCTCGCCTCCACGAGGTTACGGGGATGGAGCCCAAGGCCTAGGCAGCCACACATGCCCCAGGCCGGCACCATTTATTTAAGTAGCGCCTTTCCCCAAGGAGCAAAGGTATTGCTTTGTATTTGACCGAATCAAATACAGGGAATCTGGGGCCCTGGAGCCAGACACAACCAGGAAGGGTCCACGGTCCCTCACTGTCCAGACCTTCTCTGGTCACCACACACCTCTCCCTAAACAGGGAAACAGCATACTGCTGCCAGACTGAGTGTGGCCGCCCGGAGGCAGGTTTACCTGCTAGACACTCGCTCACTAGGGGCGCAGGGGCAGAGCAAGGTCACTAGTGCTGTGCCCGTTCAGGAGCGCCTGGGGGGTGCGGTACAAAGAGCTCGGGAGCTGAACAAGTCTCTACAACAATGAGAATCTAGACAGAAACGCTGTATGCTCCTCACTAACAACCATCTTCGGCAGCCAGCACTGAGCGGTCCACATTCACGGCAGAACCAGGCCAGCCCAGCTGGGGGCGCTTCCTTCCAGTCGAACTCTGTGTGTGGGGGCCTCTCTCCGAGACTGCGGTGGGGCCCAGGGGAGAGGGTTGCGCAGAGCTGGAAGAGCGGTGAGTAAGCGGCTACAGTATTTTTCTAGCAGCTGCTCTGCAGGCGATAAGGCTTTGCCAAGCCCCTTCCGGGGGCCTGGGAGAGGAGAGTGGGGGGAGGGTCCCTGAAGTTTCCAGTTTCAGGAAGATGGAACAAGAATGACCCCTTTTGAGGATGCCTAAAGGAACGTGCTAAGGGGCCTCGGTTGGCCGGGTGTTATGAGGCACCCCCACCCCACCTGCTAGAAACAGCAGCCAAAGCTCAGCAGGCTGGAGCTTCCCGAATGGTGGGAGCCAAGTGGAAGAGGAGGGCGGCCAAGGGGCAGGGAGGGTGGGGCGGAGGACGCTCCGCGCTCGGTCTTCCTTACCCAGGGTTCCTGGAGTGCTGGGTGGACGGTGGTCGTGTCATATCGCACCTAGATTTATCTGCCTCTCCTGGGAGCATTGCCACCAGTAGCTGCTCACTGAATACTGTAACCTCTTGCTATCTGATGTCTGGCCTCTCGGACATGCAGATCAGCTATGGTTTGAGACAGCAGGAAACTGAGAAAGGGGTCTATGCCCCCTCAACCCATTTTACTACTGAGAAAGCTAAGGTCCAGAGAGTGCAAGTCCTTAACCCACAGACACACAGTGAGTAGTCAATATTCCGGGCGGGGTTCTCCGCAGTTCTGGGATTGCACTGACGGGAAGGAGTTCCTCTTGTGTTCTCAACTCACCTCCCTCCATCCCCGTAAAGCTCTCCCTAGAGACCTCAGACCTCCCCAGCTCTGGCTCTGGTCACTATCTCCTGCGATCCAGACCCCTCCCCGCCTCTTGCTCACACAGACACACAAAAATCAGATTTAGGCTGTCTGATGGAAATTGGGGGTGGAGCTGGGGAAGAAAGGCCAGAGGCAAGGAGTTCATAGAGAATCTCACGCCAGCGCTTGGGGGGGGGGTGTTCTGTTAGGGTGGGCAGCCTTCGGGGGTGTCTTTTCATACAGGCTACGGGGGAAGCCAGAGAAAGAGACATTTCCCTCCTCCTTAAAGACTTTTTCCTATACTTGTGCCAATATCAGCTCCTTCGCCGCCGCCACGCGCAAGCGGCGCCGGCTCCACTCTCTGGAAGGAGAGGTCCCCAGCCATCAGGCTCTCAGGCCGGCACCCCGCCTCCCCGGCTGCTGCGCATCCCCTTGGCGCCGCAGCTCAGCCGCCTACTCTTTAAATTTTAGGGGTGGCTAAGGGGTCGAGCTTGCCTGAGTCGTAGTTACGTGGCTAAACTGGTCTATTGGGTCCCGCCCCTTGTAAGAATCTCGCTTGTTCATTGGTGGAAGAAGAGGAGCTCCTCGCCAATGAGAGGAGACTGCGAGCCACCGCCCGCCTGGCCCGGAGCGCGGCTGCGCAGAGCAGGATTCTAGACAGGGAAGCCTGCAGGGCGGTGTGCAAGTACAGTGTGTTCTTGATCTGTGATGGGGCAGAGCTGAGATAGCAATTCCGCGGTCTCCGGAGACCCTAATAGTCGTTTGGCCACCCGTGATGAGAGGGAGAGCAATTCACTTCCAGCTCTTCTCCACCCCCTCTTCCAGTAATCTTACCATAGGGTGGCACGGAGGTACCACAAGGTACCAGCCCCTCGTGTGAGAGGGGGCTTTCCTAGGATCGTACAGAATAAACTCTTCCTCGTTTCCGCGACTTTTCCTCAACCTTTCCATAGGGGTCAGTGCAGACAGAAAATATCTGGGCTCAGTAGCTGGCTGGTGCACCAGTGCTGTCACTTGTGCACCCCTAGTTCTCTGACGCTTGCACCCCTGTCCTGGTTTCTGCCCCAAACCCTAGTCCAGACAGATTCGGTCTGTGCTGCGTGGGGGAGACCTAAATTGGCCCAGACTGAGCTATGGGATCAGGGTGGGGGAAATCCCCAGCGAACATTCCTTCTGAGAGAGCAAGCTCTGGGAAGAGATGGGAGGAGCGTTCTCTCACATTTCCCTCTTTCCCTGGGAAGGCTGCAGCAGATGCCTCTCGTCCCCTAACACACTGACCCATGCATTCCCGGACGGTTACTTGCCTAGTGACCACGAGATAATTGCCTCCATTTCAAGCCCAAGGCCACCACTGTGAGTCACTGCTGTGTCTAGTGTGTGAGCTGGGTGTGGGGGCGCACAACCACGACCGCAGAGAGGGGAAGTGGGCTCCTGGGGCCCAGCGGTCAGATCGCTTTGTCCTTAAGCATCACCAGCACGTTTTGGGGGCCCTAAAATACTAAAAACTTGTCTTGTAGAGCTAGCTAGACTCATGGCTGCCTGGCCAAAGGGAAGAGACATCAGACCCAAAGTCAGGAGGCCCTAGATGGAAACCTCTCTTCTTGACTCTGCTCTGAGGCCTAGGCAGGTTAAGGTGGACCGGCCAGGTTTCTACTGGCTACAGTTTGTCCCTCCTGAGGAAGGTGTTAGGGGCAGAAGGAAGAGCCAGTGTGTCTTTGTCTAGCCTCTCGGGCCTAGGAGGCTACCACTTCCCTGGCAGTGTGGGAGCTATAGGGAGTCTGGTGTTCTAACACCCTTACTATCAACCTTTCTTCTACAGGACAAGGAAGGAGAATGCTGAGTTGTTCTGTTTCCCTTATTGAACTATTAACCATATAATCTAAGTCCAAATAACCAGGAATGCTTCTGTGAGTGTGTGTGAACGCATGTGCACACCTGCACACAAGTGGGCCTTCCACCCAGGGAATCAAGACACAGATCACCCCACCCCCACAACTGATACATTGAGGTCTGTCTTACACCGGCCTATCATATGTACACTGCCGCCACCCGTACCCCAGATTTCATAGGTGTACACTCTCAGGCAGTATAAGAAGCTTAGGGGACAGATGGGTTCAGATGAACAGCAAATCAAAGGTCTGGAGGTGTGACTCACGGTTAGAGCATTTAAGTATGCATGAGGCCCTTGGCTCAATCACTAGTACCACAAAACCACCAAAGATCAGGTGTGGAGTATGCACCTTTAATCCCAGCACTTGGGAGGCAGAGGCAGGTGGATCTCTGTGAGTTTGGGGTAGCCGGGGTTACATAGGGAGACCTAGCTCAAAAACCAAACGAGCAAAAACACAACACAAGAAATACACACGTGTGAAGTCATCCCATGCAGGCTCACATAGACTCATGACCACATGCAACATCTCATATGCTCCCAGGCCTACACACAAGTAAGCCACAGCCTGCAGCCTGGGCATCATGGCAGCCGAAGCCTTGTTTGAGGCCGGGATAGTGACAGCTGGGATTGGAGGAGTGACTGTGTGCAGACTGGAGCTTTGTTTTTGTGCCAGTGATGTCAGAAAAAGAGGAGAGTGGGTAAGCTGGCACCCACAGCAGGCTACTTTTATGCCAAGCAAGGCCGTGGAAGGGCACACACCACCTCTGCAGTCCCCAGCCTGGTAGTCTGGTTGTCATCTCCCTTTCCCTCCTGTCACCAGTAACCCTGGCCACAGGTCCTTCAGGTTCCCAGTCAACCCCCTGCCATCTGACAAGGTAGCCCTTTGCTGTGGCCCAACTCTGAGGCAGGTGCCAGGCACTGTTTGGGCAGGAGGAAACCACAGCAGTGAGGGACACTGCCCAGGGCCCAGATGAGCTGTGCCTGGCACCTCTGAGGGATGGCAGCTCATGGTCTGGCTTCTGGAGACATTAGCCAGAGGATGCCTTCGGGACAGCTCAGGACACCAAAAACCAAGTGCCAGACTGGCACTGCGGACCTCTGGAGAAGAAAGGCAAGCGGGCACCCTCACTCTCCATCACACACGTTCATCCAGCCTTACTGAACTCTTGATGTGTTAAGCTCTGCGGACTGAGAGATGAACAAGCGGGCCTACTTCCCATTCTAGAAAGACCTTCTACTGTGGTGTGACTACCCTTTTATGACGGTAGGTCCATATTTGGAAATGTGATCACTTTCTAGAGTTGTGATCTCCTAAACCCTAAAACAACTATGTCATTCCCTTGTTCAGTGCCCATCCTTAACCCCAAAGAGCAGACTCTAAATTCCATAGGGTAGCAGGAACATCCATTCATGTTGTGTCTCACTAGCTATGGCTAATCCTTTTCCCCACCCTCTTTTCAGACCAAATCTTCCTCTGAAGCCCAGGATGCCCTCAAACTTGTGATCCTTCTGCCTTGCCCCCCAAGTGCTGGGATTATAGGCATGGGGCGCTGTGGGCTCAGTTCTTTCAGATGTACCCGATGCCTTGCGTGCTCAGGTAGAGCCCAGATGTTTGGAGACCTGCCGAGAGGGTGTCAGTGAGCTAATGGACTGAGGCCCCTTCCTCTGGGGCAGCGCATCCAGGAATGCATGTCCTGCACCCTGCTCTGCTGCCAGCCCACTCCTGCTCCAGGCCGAGTTCCACTGGCCAGGACTTCCTCCTTGCATCCCTCTCTGGGGGGATGGGGGTGGGGGAGCGCTACACTCATTTTTTTTTTTTTTTACACTGTCTGGCCTAGGCCTTTTTGTTATGTAGGGTGCACTGAGAGAGGTAGTTCTCAGCTGCAGGCCAGGTCTATGAGAATAGATGGGGCCTATTGGTCAGCTGGCTGGATCTGCTCTTTCTGGGTCCTGCCAGCTGGAAGGTCTTCTAGGCTGGAGCCTAGCACTTGGCTCTGGCTGAATTCTCCTGGCCTCTTCCCCTCCTCGGCACAGTTACTCTTGAGCTTCTGGCTCCCTCAAGGCCCAGCCCGTCTGAGCTCTCCTCAGGTTTTATTTTTGGAACAAGTAACATTTTCTCTCCTTATGTCCTCCCTTCCTTCTGGGAAGGTGTGGGACCCTTGGGTTCCCCTGGGGATCAGGCTATGGCTTCAGCGTCAGGGTTCTGGACCTCTCCAGGCCTTCAAGGGAGACTCCTCACCCCACAGATGTGCTCTGGCCAAAAAAATCATAATTTGAAACACCATAAGGCCCGCCTCCTATTATTGTGGGGGGTGATATAGCTCAGGGATTATAAACAGGGAGACAGATAGGCCTTATCTGATGTGTGCTGAGTAGCCTATACCAGGTTCTTAGCCTCTCTAGCCTCAGCCTCAGCTGTGAAGCAGGGGTGCTTCTGTCTACAGCACCAGGTTGCCAGGAGAAGTAATTTGTAAAGTGCTTTCAACAGTGCAGGGCATTCAGACGGAGCTCACTCAGTGTAGCAACGGCAGGAGAAGGAAAGGATGGAGGAGGTTTGCTCAGGGACACACAGCCCAAGGAAGCCACCATGCAGTACCACACATCTCCCTCATCTTCCTTCCAAGGAGAAGGGAGGGACTGACAGGAGCCCCAGTCAGATGAACAAGCCCTCGGCCTTCCGTGGTGGCCCCTAGCGCCCTAGTCAGGCCTTCTCTTTCCTCTCTTGCATCAGGGAACTTCCTTGCTTTCTGAGTGCTGGGAATCAGGGGGCCTGGAACTCAGTCCCATGGACTCCGGTCCAGTAGGACTCTGAGCAGGGGTGGATGGGGACTGCTGGGTCCTGCCTGACTCTAGAGTAGAGAAACTGGAGCAACACTCAGGCCAGCTGGGGCTCTTCCAGCTCAGCCAGATGTCTCAGGAATGTGCTGAGCTGGGAACTACCTCTCAGCTTCCCTCACCACCCCCACCCCTCACCCCGCATCTGCTGGCTGGGGCTAGGCCCCACCCCCTGGCCTTTCTCATCCGTTTCTGGGGAGCCTGGCTTCTCTCTGATCCCCTCACCACAGCCCAGCCCATCAGTCTTCTGTAGGAGTTGTCAAAGGCAAGGGTTATTTTCTCCGCAGACCCCCGTGGAGTGGCTGACCGTGTGGGCGCCCCGGCTGTCTAGGAGGGGGGAGTTCTGAGTGGATATAGCATGCCAGACCCCAAATGTGGAACTGATTTGCAGTGCTGGAGAGAAAGGGGTGAAGGCAGAGGTAGGGCTGGGCGTCCTCTCTGGAGAAGATCTCTGGGCATCTTGTCCCAGCTGAGGGCTGGGAGAGCCAATGGGGTGGTGTGCCAGACTGGGCTTGGCTCAAGAATGGGATACAGAATCTTCCAGTCCCCCTCCCCTGGGCTTTACAGGGACATGATTTGTCTAATATTGGGGGGGGGTCTGAGTTATTGGACAGGACAGGGGAACACCATTAGAGCCCTGAGATTGGGCCAAGTGACAGGGTACGGCTGGGGAGAGACCCCAGCACTAAAGAGAGCTAGCTGGCTAAGCCCCTGCAAGGGTGGAGCTGTCTTGGGTCCTGGTGTAGTGATGAAAGGGCCAAAGGAACTAGGGACTGGTACTCCTGCTCCAGGGGGAGAGTCATATCAGGTCATGGGGTGGGGGTGGGGTGTGATTACTGGAGGTGAAGGACCCAGCTCATTGCTGCCTCATGCTACCCTGGGCTTGGGGAAAGCCCACTCTCTGCCTCCTCTTGAGGAAAATCGCTGATAGCGAAGATGCCCTAATGGACCCTAGCCCTCTTGGCCCCAAGACAGGTCAAAGTCGCTGCGACCATCATCTTGTCCAGGCCAGAGCTATCACTGGCTCCCTGCATCCTGCTGAAACAAAGGAAGGAACAAACTGGCAGCTCCCTAGCAGGGTATCAAAGGTCAAAGATAACAGATCCCACAGAAGATGTAGCCTGTTTTCTCCTCTCTCAAGCTAGTAAGATTGTCGCTTCCTTTGCTTATGGCTGGAATGTCTTTTTATTGTCTCATCCCACTCCTCCCATCCTCTCAGACCCAACTTACATGCTGCTTCCTCCAGGAAACCTGCCTGGATCATTCTCTTTCTGCTGTGCTACCATAGCATGAGACCGCTGGCTGCTGACTGCTGCCATGCCGTGAACTCGTGCCGTGCACGAGGGGAGCCAGGGCTCCTTCTGAGGGAGCCCTGAGAATGGCGCAGCGGAATTCCTCATGGTACAGGGGACAATAATAATGGTGAGCACGTGTGTGCTGCCCCTGATCCGCTCCTTTGCCTTCAGGGTCTCATTGAAGCTTCAGGAAATAAAGTAGACACTGTGGAGCCTTTGCTTTACAGACCAGGACACCAAGGCACACACAGAGAGAAGCATTTCCCAGCTTCATAGTGCTCGTGGTGGGCCAAGTCATATCTGAACTCAGCCCTGCCTCCAGAGCGTGTTCTTGGGGTCCATGACTTCACTGGCTGCTGACAGAATGGAGGGAGGGGCCCCGCTACTCCTGCATACCCCTGTATGTAGCTAGTACAAGCTGGGAGTAAAGCATAGGCCCCAGCTCCAGGCGTGGAGTCTCCACCCAGGACTCCAGCTTTGTTCTTCCCTGGCTATGAATGTCCTGATACCTAGAAACATAGAGCAGAGCTCTGAGGAGCTGGGAAGTTTTGGGGCTTAACACAAAGGAAAGGCCTTCTATCCAGGTCTGGCATTGCAGGCCTGTAATCCTAATTATGCAGGAGGCTGGGGCAGCAGGATCACAAATTCAGGGCCTGCCTGCACTATAGAGTGAGTTCAAGGCCAGCCTGGGTAACTTAGAGAGACCCTGTCTTAAAATTGTAAAAGGAAAGAAGAGGGCCAAGGGTTTAGCGGAATGTAGGGTGCTTGTCTAGCACAAGGAAGACCCTGGGTTCAGTCCTTAGTACATAAAAATGTTGCTAGGCTATGCTGGCACAGTTGGATGGTGGTAGCACACGCCTTTAATCCCAGCATTCAGGAGGTAGAGGCAGGAGGATCTCTGTCAGATCGAGGCCAGCCTAGTCTACAGAGTGAGTTCCAGGACAGGTTCCCCCATGGCAGCACCAAGTGCTAATATCTTTCTTTTCAGAAAAGGACATCATCAGTGAAGCAGCAGTGTTCTGCAGAAGGCATATTGTACACTAGGCTTTGTGCTAGGTCCTCTTCAAAAATTCCTAGTTGAGGGCCAGGAAGATGGTAAGATGGTAAGATGGTAAGAT
>NW_004949096.1:18741322-18746325 GCF_000317375.1 Microtus ochrogaster | reverse complement strand
TGCCAAGCCTGACAGCTAAAATTGGATCCTTGGACTCCACATGGTACAAAGAGGGGACTGAAACCAACTCTTTGCACATCTTCACATGTACCCCATGGCATGCACACACATACTTGGGGGGAAGAAAGGAGAGAGAGGAGAGAGGGGGGAGAGAGAGAGGAGGGAGAGAGGAGAGAAGGGGAGAGAAAGAGGAAAGAGAGAGGGAGAGAGAGAGGGGAGAGAGGAGAGAGAGAGGAGAGAGAAAGAGAGAGAGAGGAGAGAGGGGGAGGGAGATTTTAGTTGAGTTCTTGTGAGAACTGAGAACCCTACTTTTGAGCATCTTCCTGACTTTGTGCAGGAAGAAAAGAAGTCTGAATGAGTCAGGAACCTGCCCGGCATCTGAGGACAGCCAAGATTGTCCCTAGAGCTAGCAGTGCTGACGCTGACCCTGGATGGTCACCCCACCCTCACTTCAGGCATAGCCCAGCTGCCCAGGGCCTGCCCAGCTCTCTGCCACCTGATCTTGGACCTGATGTTTATATAGATTGGGCCTCATTGCCAGCTGTTGGGGTTTGAATCTTCTGTCCAAGTGAGTAGGTTTGACGGTTCTGCTTGTTTCTTACCCAAACTCATGCAGTTTTGGAGACCAAGATATCCAGAGTACGGTCTGTTTCTAAAGATGGCTGGTGGGTTCCCAAATAGCAATTTTTATTATACTATAGAGTTCACAGATAGTTAAATACTTATATTCTAATATTTCATGTTAGAAAAAGTCATCTAGGGCCTGGAAGATGGCTCAGAGGATAAAACACTTGCTGTACAAGCATGAAGACCAGAGTTGAGATCCCCACATTCACAGAACAGGCAGGCAGGCACGGTGGCCAGCCTGTAATCCCAGCATTCCAGAGGTAAATACAAACAAACTCGCTAGCTAGGCCAGGTGGACTGGTAAACTCTGGGTTTAGTAAAAGACCCTGCCTTAGTAACTAAAGTGGAGAAGGTTGAGGAAGACACTCCATGCCAACATTTGATCTCTATACACAATCACACCTGTGTGCTCATTCAAGTGTGAACATAGATACAGGAGTGTAGTGTGCACACACTCCCAACAAAGGCCATCATGATAAAGTGAAAAGCTGAGGTGAGACGTAAGAATTAATACTTGAATACATGCATAAATGGCTAAATAAAATCTATTTAAAAGAAGGCTCACTAAAGCTGGAAGTTGTCTGATGTTTTCTTTCATTGCCCATCTACATTCTTATCCTCCCCCACTGCTGCCCACTCAGCCCTTCTTTGCACTAATTCTCCCTCCCACCACCCACTCATCCATTCCCTCTCCTCTGTTGTCTCCTTATCCACCTCCCCATCCCCTATCTGTCCATCCATCCTTCCATCCATTCTTCTCTCCATTCATCCATCTGTCAACCTATAGTGTAAATAAATATATTCTAAGCACTGCAGGTGTAACTAGAAAATAGCCAAAATTAATGAAGTGACCGTCTGCCTTCAGGAACATTAGTCTAGTTTAGTGACGAGGAGGTCGAGGTCCAGAAAGGGAAAGGGCTTGGCCTAAGATCACCCGGTAAATTGAGAAAGAAGGGACTGATGGGTGAGGATGGTCCAGGCAGAAGAGAACCCACAGGAGCAGGTTGAGCCCTGTAGTTGCTGCCTGAGAACCAACTCCCGGCTCTCCAGCAGGGCCTTAGGGGCCTGCCTCATGCCTCTGTTGCTTTCATTTTTGTTATCCTTTTGGAAAGGGGAGGAGGGAGTGGCTGCAGCTGTCCAGCTGTTATGTTGGACCACACATCCCTGCTCAGATGTGTCAGCCTCTTTGTGAAGGGTGAAATGGTTTCTGGGCCAACAGCCAAGGACTAAGGAAGCATCATTGAGTTCTCTGTCCCTGGAGACCTGGGGGAGAAGCAGACTGAGCCTGGCAACAGGGAAATCCACTCACAACTCAAAGTCAAGTTAACCTCATTGACCATATGGTGTGTCCAGTTCTAGCAAATCAGGACTTCACAAGGAAACCAATACTCCTGGCATACTTCTTTTGCCAGTCAAGGTTCTGGGCCATGTTTTGCTCCTCCCAGCTTCTGAACCAGATGTTCCAACCTTCCCTTTTTTCCCCGCTCCTGGCCCAAGGTCCCGCCACTGACTGTGGCTTCCCTGGGTCTGCTCAGGGGGTTACAGACTTCTAGCCAGAGCAAAGCTCATAGTCTTGACTCTACTCCACCCAATCGCCCTCCTCCATCATGCCCCCCTGGAGTGCCGAGACTTCCAGAAGAACAGCCTGTTCTTCAACATCTGCAACTGGTTTCTTGAGAGAGGTTCAAGGGCAAGCCAGGTCCCTGGGAGAGATGCTCCAGGAGGCCCCGGTTGTAAGAGGTACGTAAGTGGAGGAGAGGACACGAGGTGGGCGGTGTCCTCTGTGGGTCCTCTAGAGAACAGAGGTGCAAGTTCCCCAGAGGATTATGGATTATCACCCAGCATGGACATAAGGAGAGGGGACGAGGGGCCTCTCTAGGGGCTCCAGCTGTGTCTCTAAAACTCCGGGTATCCATGGCAGCTATGGAGAATATAGGGAGGACCCTTTGGATACATAGCAATGTCTAAGTTAGAACAACAGCACACACAAGGGGCTAGCTAGTCTCCAACTATTCCTCTCTGTCCTCAGAGTCCCTGGAGAATCTAAGTTGCCTCTCTAAGAGTCTCTTTCTCGTCTGCACTAAGGATGGAGATGCTGATGGGGTGCTCAGGTTAGAGAAGACAGCTGTGCTGCTGAAATGCTTCTTCACAGCATCTTCACCACCAGGGGTGGAAGACATTGGGTAGGCATGCAAGGTCACCTTGGAGAAACCTTGCAAGACTTGTTCAAAAGCAAGATTAGCTAAGTCTGCCTTCTTGTTCAGCTGTGTGTAATAACCCCGCCTCCTTGTTCAGCTGTATATAATAACCCTGTCTCCTTGTTCAGCTGTATAACAACACCGTCTCCTTGTTCAGCTGTATGTAATAACCCTGCCTCCTTGTTCAGCTGTGTGTAATAACCCCGCCTCCTTGTTCAGCTTTATAATAACCCCGCCTCCTTGTTCAGCTGTAGACAATAAACACGCTGAGCTTCCAGGGCACCACAGCTTCTCCATCAGAGAGCCAGTCCATCCAATCCCAGCTCATTTCTTCACTGGCCCACCTAGGCCAATACGGGGAGGCATGCAGAACATGGCATCTATGCTACTATTTCCCTGTTTCTGACTTAGCTCTGGGGAGCTGGAGACCTGGGTGGTCTACCAATGCGCCTCTCCAGTACCAAGTCATTGAAGGAACAGGCATGTCTGTTAGTGAACAAGAAAAAGAATGCCTGGCAGACACAGGGAGGCTTGGGGGCGGCTGAGGCTTCTGTGGGCATCCCCATCACACTCAGGGCTGGCCAGGTCAGGACCCCGAGGCTCCAGGGCCCCTTCTGGAATTTCCTGCATACCTCGTGAATACTCAGGTCTGGTTGGCTCTCACTGTTTTTAACAGCTTTCCTTTCCTTTGAAGGAATTTTCTCTACAAATACAATAAATTCTTGACTACAGCAAAGTCCTGTGTAGTATGAAGAAACCTGTGCTTATGCCTCACATTCAGGCTCCAGCTCAAGTAAAATGGGCAGATCTCTGTCTCTCTGTGGGGGCTGGCTCAGCAACAGGACCCGTCTCTTGTGGGGCGCTCTGTTTGATGTACAGCCTTTACTCTTTTGCTGTTTGTGACTAGTCCACCCACTAGAACAGATCACTGTTCACTGACTCTACAAACACATAACTCCATATTTTACATAATTTGGAAATAGTAGGTTGGCTTTTGCATTATTGTAGAATTTACTATCGAAAGTGCTTCTTTTGCGTCACAATATTATGCTAGGTTTATGGCAATGTGTAAAATATGGTCTCTGTTTTTATGGAACTTTTTCATGGAGGAAATACATAAAAAGTCAATAAAACGTCTGCAAACTGGGATCCAGGCCGTGAAGAAGCCAAAGGAAGGACAGGGCCTTAGGCATCTGAGCTGAGAGTAGGGACCTGGGTGGAAGGACTTGAAGCGGAGCATTTCAGAATAGGAATAGCATGTGCCAAGGCCTGAGGTGGCTCTGCAAAGGGACCACAGCTTAAGACGAGACCCAGAAAAACCTGAGAAGGAAGAAACAGGACAACCCAGGCTCAAGAGCCAGAGATTCAAATTCCCTACAGGTCAGCTAACTCTAGACTGTCCTAGACTGCGGCCTGCAGGGGCCTTGGGAAGAGTGTGCAAAGGCTCAAAGTAGTGACTATTCTTTGGAAACCATGGCAATGCTCTCTGTAAAGCCCAGAGACAATGTCAGCTGCAACTCTGATGGCGCCTACACTTTCCTCCCTGTAACACATAGTGTCTAGGGATCTGGGGAGAAGGTCAGTAAGGTCCTTACCACAGAAGCAGGAGGACCTGAGTTCGACCCCCAGAACCCATTGAAAAGGCAGGTCCAGTGGTGCACACTTTTAAACACAGTGCTGGGGAAGTAGGGACGGTCTAGCCTAATCAGTGAGCTATGGGCCAGTGAGAGAAAGATGGTGTTTCCGAGGAGGCTGTCACCTCACCTCCACACACCCGAGTACACACCTGCGCACCCCACCACACAAAATACACACACATTTTTAAAAAAAATAGTGTCTGACCTGGACCTCATTCATTCATTCGTTCATTCATTCATTTGTTCATTCATGCAGCTGTCATGGTTGAACCATATCCTGTACGGGATCAAGGAGACAGATGTCACTCCAGCTTTCAGGAGCTGGTTTCCTCAGAAGTGGGGGAGGGTAGAAAACAAAAATAAGCAAACTCTGGACTCCAAATTCAGTGTTTTGGTGGAGTGTTTGGAGCTCTACCGAGATTTTGGTTTTCCAGTGAGTTTTTCTTTACTTATTCTTTTCTGGTGGGTTCCACTCTTAGGCCACAGTACCTTGGCCCTTCTTGTTGGTCGGAATTAACACACACACACACACACACACACA
>NW_004949096.1:18740548-18741092 GCF_000317375.1 Microtus ochrogaster | reverse complement strand
CACACACACACATGCACAGGCACACACAGACAGGCGCATGCACACACATGTACAGGCACACACACAAACACACACATCACAGGCACACACACGCACACACCTAGGTACACACACAGGTACACACACACTCTATAGATGTCTGCAGAAAGCCCACCCACACAGGCACACACACACACAAACACACACATGCACACACACGCACACACACACAGGTACACACACACAGACACACACACGCACACACACATGCACACACACGCTCTATAGGTGCCTGCAGAAAGCCCACCCACACAGGCACACACACATGCACACACACACACATGCACACGCACACACACAGGTACACACACACATGCTCTATAGGTGCCTGCAGAAAGCCCACCCACACAGGCACACACACATTCACACACACACGCACACACACAGACACACACACACACGCACACACATGCACACACACGCTCTATAGGTGCCTGCAGAAAGCCCACCCACACAGGCGCACACACACACATGCACACACACACATGCACACGCACACACACAG
>NW_004949096.1:18724544-18740448 GCF_000317375.1 Microtus ochrogaster | reverse complement strand
CACACACATGCACACACACACATGCACACGCACACACACAGGTACACACACACACACGCTCTATAGGTGCCTGCAGAAAGCCCACCCACACAGGCACACACACATGCACACACACACACATGCACACACAGACACACACATAGTTCTCTAATCTCCCAAACCCTCCACAGGCTGGGGGTGGGGCCTCTTGACTTTCCCCTTTAGCATCGGTGTAGAAGTCAGATTGGGGATCTGGGGAGCAGTGAGCAGCTTCACCTCTTTCCCAAGCTCCTCCTCTGGGCTTGTCCTAGGGTCCCCTCATCCTCACACCTGGCTTCCTCAGCTGCTGAGAGGTGCATGGGTGTGTTGAACAAATATCCTTACAACTTCCTGCTGCTCCCCTCTAAGACAACAGAACCCCCCCCCTCCCTGCTCCCCCTCTTCCTCCTCCCAGACTTCCCAGCTGGGGTTTCTCTGGAATCCTGAGTCAGTTCCCTGGAGAGAAACCAGAGAGATCCCTGTAAGGGACACGGCACAGAGACCCTCTCTCCCCCTCCTCTTCCATCTCTGTTGTCTGTGTGCATGCACAGGCCTGGTGACCATAGGGTGTAAATGCTCAAGGAGCTGGGGAAAATCACAGAGGCTGCCGGAGGAAAAGCCTGCACCTCTGGGAGGAAGGACAGTTGCTGTGTTCTAAGGGTGCCTCTAGAGTAGCAGAGGCAGCACCACAGTACCCGGAGGAGGGCCTCAGAGACCATGCAAACACCCCACCACCTGCAGGCTGCAGAGGGGGCAAGGTCTCAGCTGCAGTCAGGAGGACCTAGCTTTCTCTTTTTGCTTTAGGTCCCCATGCAGCTTTGATGGCTCACAATGGGGTTTTAAGGACAGTGAAGACACGACTTTCCATCTTGCGGATAGACGCATCCCTTGCATCCTCATCCCCAGAACCCTCTCTCATCCTCCTGGCAGAGAGTGAGGAGGGAGTTGGGGTGTGGCTGTGGTAAGGAACTTAGGCAGGGAAACAGAAGAACGAGAGAAGGAATGGAATTTGCTCAAGGTCACACAGCAACTCCTGTCTCCCCTGCCCAGTGCCTGGAAGATGTCAACTGTAGCCCCTAACTTGCCTGGGCCTTAAGTTGCCTTCATCTTCTCACCAAATCCTTACACTAGTGCTTCAGGCAAAGAGGGTCTCCTGTTAAGGATGAGGAAGTCAGGGCTCTGAGAAAATAAGTCACAGGGCCCAACCACCCCACTAGCTGAGGCAGAAGCATAGCCAGCTCCAGAATTCCCCAGTTCCCAGCCAGGGAACTCTGTCCTCTTAGGAACTGCTTCCCCAGGCCTATCTGACCCTGGACCAGATGAGGGCAGGAGGGCCCCAGCTGGGCTTTCCCTCTGGTGCCCCATTGCCTATCAGGGTTTCTTTCCTGCATTGGAGCAGGGCCCGGAAGAGCAGCTGCAGAGGGGCCAGCTGTGGATTTCATTGAGAAGAAAGCCCAGCTCAGCGGCCCCAGCTGTATGAAGTCTGCAGGAGGCTGCCCTATGCCCTCAGACTTCAGGGAGGCTTCAACAAGCCGCTTTCCCTCTAACCAGAACCTTTTACCTGCTCCAAGAGAGCTATATGAAACCTCCAAAACTCTGTTGCTTAACCCCTGGGAAACATCTAGACACCTTGGAAAGCATCGGTCCAGCTTTTCCCCATTATAGATCAAGAAATGGACGCTCAAGCTCACAGGGGAAACAAAGGCAGGATGAGACCACTGCTCCTAAAACAGAACATCTCTCCTAGTTCCCTTGATCTGATGTGGGAGACTAAGATTTGAACAACCTTGCTCGGACAGCAAGCCCCAGAGGGATACTGCCTCTGGAGTAAGGCCTAGTAGTCCTGACACCTCTGACTTCCCGACTGATGATATCAGTCAAGCTGCTTGGGAGACTCTAGCAAAGTGCAGGGCACCTAAATCCTTCAAGGATTTTCCCTTTGCTTGCTGAAGTTTTTGTTAGCGTAGGAGGTAGGTGGAACAGGTGGGGACCCCCGTGTGCTTGACCTTCTGGGGAGTGTGGGTGGAGGGGCATACAACTATGGTTCATTCCGAGGTGTTGGTGGGTTCCCATATGATTCTCCAAACAATCCACATTTCTTCAGGATGGGACTCACTCTCTCCCCTCTTCCCCTCTTCCCAAGACCTGCCCCTCCCCATCAAGTCTCTGGGGCTGAGCTCTAGTGAACGAGAGGAAGGAAAGAAGAGTGGGTCTCGTTTCCTTAGTGAAGTAGGGGAAAGGAGAGAGGAAAGCAACTCCACAGCCCGCGGCAGTCATGAAGTCACAGGGAGAGACAAGTTCAGCAGAAGCACGGGGAACTAAGGAAGCACAGTGGCCGAGAGTCTCCCGAAACGTCACCGGGTGCTGCCCTGACCCACTACCTTCAGTTCTTTTCCCGGGAGGTCCCGAGCCTGATTTCATTGGGAGATCAGGGCAGTGTTCCTCAGTTTCTGGGTCTGGCTCCGGTCCCCTAAAAGCTTAGGGCCTCTGGCCTGGGAAAGCGCCACTGTGCGCCCCCAAGCGGAGATACAGCTTCCGAAGCACCGAGGCCCTATAGAACGAGCAGGGAAGGGCTCCTCCACTTTGCGCCCAATCTGGTCCCTGAACCCTGGGGTGGGTGGAGGGTGGATGGAAGACTATGGCAGGGTGGCGCGAGCGGGGAGGGGGGTGAGGATTGGTGTCTCTTGAGTTTATGTCCAAGGTTCGGGTGTCTCCGATACCTACATGTCCCTTTCTCGAAGAAGCCAGAGGCCAACGTGTGCTCTGATTGAGTCCTCAGAAGTGGCGTGGGGCGCTAGCTGCGAGCCTACACTCTAGGTTCCTGGTCTGAGAGGGGAGTCCAGGGACCTAGTGCCCATCTTAAAGTCCTATGCACGTGTCCGTCCAGGCTCTGAGCCGAGCCTCCTCCTTGGTTCTTACCGATCTTTGCGGGGTTCTAAGGCACGCCACGGAGAGGGGTGAGAGTTGTGTGCAAAGGGGAACCGAGACCCTCTCGTTCTTACCGCATTGTTGAGGAAATCCGACTCGTTCAGGTCTCCCAAGTCCAGGAAGCTGGATCCCGGGAACAGCCTGTCGGCCGGGAAGGGTTCCAAGACGGCGTCCATCGCGCCGGGTTCCAGGAGACCCCCCTTCGGGCTGCGCTTCCCTCACTCCAGGGCGGCGGCGATCCCCGCACCGAGCTGCGGCTGGGCCGGGCAAGCAGCCCTGGGGGCAGGTCCCGGAGAGTCGGGGGGGGGGAAGGGGGGAAGGAGCGGCGGGGGTGGCTCGGGTCGGGGGCGCTGGGGGACCTTAAGGCAGCGGCGCCGAACGCACAGTGGGCATTCAGCCGACTCCTCCTCCAACTCCTCCCGGGGCGCAGCTGGCTTCCATGGGGACCCCGGGGGTGGGGCCGATGCTGGAGGAGCCCCCCGGGCCGAGTGGGAACCGGGGGTGGGGGTACTCAATGCTCCCCCGAGAGAGGATGGGTGCCGGATCTCTCTGGGTCTCGTCCTAGGCACGGCTTCTGTCACTTTCCCGGGTCTGAAACCTGGAACCCGGGGCTGGTTAGCCCAGCTGGCCCAGGCGCCACGCCCCCACATCAATATTCACGATAACTCAATATTAATGAGCAGGGGGCGTGGCTGGGGACGTTGGCTCCCCTCTTTTAAAGAGACATGTTTCAGTTAGGCTTTCTTGGAAGGCTCAGCTTTCTGAATGCTCAAATAATGTGATGAAGGCAAAACTATTCTGGAAATTGTAAGTTTCGTGAAACCTGGGCGATTTGTGAAGGCTTTACCAGCCACGATTCCGTTAGCTGAAGACAGACTAGGAAGCCAAGTTTTTCCTCTTCTTTTTCCTCCTCCCGCTCTTCCTTCTCTTCCTCCTCTTTTTTTCTTTTTGAAATAGAATCTCTCTCTATAAGCCCTGGCTGACCTGGAACACTCTGTGTAGACGTTGGTCTTGAACTTATGCCTCTTCGTGTGCATCGCCATGCTGAGCTTTTTCCAGTTTGGTACTAAACCTTGAACCAAACCAAAGTCAGTAAACTGTCAAACTGTCGTTCCTGGGGCTGAAGAACTGAGTTTCCTGCTCTTCCACAGGGCTCAAGTTCCATTCCCAGGGCTCACAAAATATCTTCCCACAATGAGGATCTCTCTCTCTCTCTCTCTCTCTCTCTCTCTCTCTCTCTCTCTCTCACACACACACACACACACACACTTCTTTCTTCTGGGGGTGCCGGATCTCATGTATCCCCAGCTGGGTTTATTGATTGGCATGGACCACCACACCCAGGTTTTTTTTTTGTTTGTTTGTTTTTTGTTTTGTTTTGTTTTTGGTTGTTTTGGTTTGTATTTTGAGACAAGGTTTCTTTGTGTGTCGCTGTGGCTGTCTTGGAACTCATTCTGTAGATGGTAACTGGCCTTGAACTCAGAGATCCACCTGCTTCTGCGCCCAGTAACACACCCAGTTTTATGTAGTGAGGAGGGGGGGGGGGAATTACAACTGCCTCCCTACCACCTGAGGCACGTCTCAATTCCCTACTCTCAGCTTCTTTATTCTTCATCCCCAGGCTCTCAGCTTCCATGTTTCCTTCCCCAGGAAGCCTTCCTCGGAGCCCAGATGGGAGCAGTAAGCACCCCGGTACACACTCAATATACAGGCACGCACCGCATCCTCCTTCACACAGCCCTTGTATGCTCATGTGACTGGGACTCTGCTGCACTCTCCCAAACCCCTCAAACAAACAGGAAAGCCAGCTGTCCTGCAGGCAGAGGGGCTGCCTGAACAGTGAGCTATGAGTGGAACCTCCTCCTCTCATCCACCGTGAAGCCTCTAGATTTCTTCAGAGCCGATGTTGGAGAATGTGGGAGTCTGGTGAGCCAAAGTGCCATCCAGTCACCTGACACGCGGGCCCCTGGGACGCTTTACTGGAGTAGCCTGCTGCTTCAACAACTTAATCTCTTAGAAGGGCGGATAAACAATCTCTCAGCACCCGAGTAGGGAAACTAGCTCATGAAGGGCGCTCCCTTGAGGGCTGGGTCCACTGTTTCCTGCCCGGAGTCCTGCTGGGATTACACCTGTTTAGCTCAGGACCTAAAAGGCCTTTAAGAAGCAGAGATATCTTCATGGCTCAGCCATAGTTCCTGGTTAAAGTCACCAACTGAGACCAAAGCTGTTTTCTAGAGCTGGGAAGCAGGCAAATGGCTTTTCTAGGCTCCCATCTCACGGCCCAGATGACATAGTTTAGGACAGTGAAGTTATGACCTAGTCTATCACATGATCGTTGGCTCCAAGGCTTCCTCCAGAGTTTGCTCGTGAGAAGCTGGCCCCCGAGCCCATGTTCTAGGGTCTTATTCACCAGCAATGCCATCCTGGAAAGTTAGGTTGAACCCAAAAGAAATCAATTCTACCCACAGTGATGGATAAGAGTTAAGTGGGGTCATGGGTCACCTGAGGATTATTAAAACAGGAGTGACGGAGCCTTTTCAGGAAAAGGGGAGTGGTCCCTGTGTGGGTAGACAGGACTGTGTCTCATGGGTGACTCTGGCAACAGGTGTCTGGAGTCCTGGCTCCTGAGCTAGAATCCCTGTGGGCTCCCAGGAGGGGCAGAAGTGTCCCTTTGCCTAAGGTTGGCTGGAAATCGTGACAGTGTTCCCCCCCCCCCGCCCCTGCTCTGTAATTAGGGACATAGGTACCATTTAAGTGATTGGGGAAGATTATATAGTTTAGACAAGTAGGATTAAAGTACCCTGTCTCTCCTTATTCTTATCCAGGTGAACACCCCAGGAAACCATTGGAAATAATCCTGGGGAGGGAGGCTGAGAAGTAAGATCTCCTGAGAGAAAGCTGGGAGCTGGAGTAAGAAGAGAAGACAGGCGAGCAGAGCCCGGATGAGCTTAGTGTCCTGGAGCACACGGGGTGGCAGAGCCTGGCACACCTACAGGGGAAACTGAGGACCTATCAGTAACACACACTAGTCCAGGTACCTGAGAGCCTGGCGTGGAGTTTTTAAAGACATAGTGAAGAACCACACAGCATGACTGTGTGGGTAAGGAGGGTCTCTCTGAGCAGTGAAACTGCAAGCCGAGTCATGAATTTAGGTCATTCAGGGTCAAAATGAAGGAAAAATATTCCAGGTGGTGGGAACAGGGTGCATCAGAGGAAGAAAGCCTTGATGGGATGGGGGCAGGCAGGGGACAGGATTGATGAGTGGAGCCCCACGTTGGACCAAACCTCTTCTGCTCATTACATGGCCACTGAGACTCTGGTCTGTGAAAACCCTCGTAAAGATCATGACAGTTCCCAGAGTAGCCCTTTCCTCCCCATCCACTCCAGTGAGGGTGTTCAGAAACACAGCTCCTCTATCCAGGGTGGACCTAGCCTGTGAGTGCTAGGTGAGCTCTTTACCACTGAGCTCAGCTCCTCCCCGACATGCATGGCTGCTGCTCTGTGGCAATGGCTCCAGCTGTGAAGCCAAAGCCTTCTGCATAATAATATCTCTACACAGTTGGTGACAGTGACGCACGTGAGGGAAAGGGCAAAGATGAGCCTCCCATCTGTCCCGGACACTGCAGGCGTCAGCGTGTGTGGTGTCACTACCCTTCCCGGAGTCTCAGGTTCTGCGTGTATAAGATGGGGGATGAAGCCCTGATACCTCCTACACTCTTCCAATTGGGGCTCTGGGAACCCAGACCGTGAAGCCAAGCCTGTCCCTCAGAAGGCTAGGTACTCTGGCTTTCTAGACTCCTACCAGGAGCTACCTGGAGGGTGGAAAGCAGGTGTTTGCTCGAGGCTGGCAGGCCTTGGGTGGCGGTGAGAAGGTCACCCAAAGTAAACCTGCCTTGTTTGCCTGGATCATAAAGGAAAAACGTTTTGGCACACTTAAGCAGGAACTTCTGGGGAATGAAAACATATTCATCCTGGAGATTAGGCTAACTTCCGGGGTGCAGATGGGGGCCCTTTGTTCTCTGTGGCTCCCCAGAATGGATTGCATGACTGTTCTTCCTCTGTCCCCTATTGGGGCTTGAACTGAGCTTTGGAGTGGCACTCTGCCAGGAAGGGAGGGTGGCTTCTAACCCTGCCTGTCATTCATCCTCTCCACGCCCTCGGCCTGTGTCCTGCTCTCTCCATCCCGACCTACCCTTTCCCCTAACATTTGCTGAGGGCTTGCTCTGTGCCAGGTACCAAGTATATTAGCTGTGTTACTTGGTTTAATTCTTGAGACAATCTTGTAAGACAAGTTCTGGGGTTTTCTAATTCTGACTTACCTGTTTCTTTGCACATGTTAACACCTCTGAAGTCAAGAGTGTCTGATGACGTAAGTTTGGTGGGTGAAAGATTCCCCTGCTAATGTATTAAAGGTAATGGCATTTCATAACACTGATGCCACCTTAGATTCAGGGAAACAAGATATTGTCATCATGCCTAGTGTGTAGATGAGGAAAGTAAGCCCCAGGGAGTTTATTTTCCTTCTTTTCTAGGTCACTGGGGCCTAAGGCCATGACTGGCTTGCCTAGCCTCAAGAGACAGAGCTAGAGCTGTCCGCTTGTGGTCCTTCCACTTATCCCAGAGCTACTGCATTGCTCCCTGGGGAGGGAGCAGAGGAGAGCCTTCTAAGCATCTGGGGCGGCCAGTTACTATGAAGGTTACAACACAGGTGACTGTGAGGCAGAGAATGGCCTTAGAGACAGATGTCCCTCCCCTCTTTTTAAGTCTCTGAAGGCTGAAGCTCTTTAAGGAGGAAGAAAGCCTTTCCAGCTAACTGCTTTCACTTTTCCTCCTAGATTTCTGCTCTATTGTCCCATTTTAGAGGCAAGTCCTCCCCTGGCCCTCTGTCTGCTGGCTGCCTGGGGAACCACTCTGCCTGCTTCCTCTTTTGTCTCCAGTTCTGAATTCACCTCCTCTGCACCGCCGTGGGTCACCTGCGCCAACTCTCTTTCTAGTCGTCGTGTATAGCCTAGGCTGCTTCATTCCTTCCCTCGTGGTTTCCTCTTAGATCTCCTGACCCTTCCAGCTGCCTTATTCTCTAAGTCTAGATTGTTGGAGAAAAACATCAACAGAGCCAGATATTTCTTCCTGTCCAGTAAGGGACACTCCCCTAAAATCCTGCCCCACCTGGGGCTTGCAGAACAGTAACTGCCTGCCTCTGCCATGATCTCTAGCCCCGACCAGGCCTCAGTTTCCCCAACCTATGGGGAGACTCAAGTGGCTTGTTACCAGGAAACTGAAGGGCAATCTCAGGCTCTCAGGTCAAAGAATTCACTAAAATCCTGTCCAGAATCAGCTCAGCAGGGACTGAGAAGGAAGGTGAAACTGGCAAAATGAATGTATAATTCAGGATGCCCCTGTCTTCCTGTACGGGTGAGACAATGCTGACTCAGGCTCACCCTCTGCAGAAGACAGATCTGATGTGTACACAGGTCCTATTATGCTGTGATTGGATGGAAGCTAAGCATGTAACCCATGGGGAGCTGCCACGTGCACATATTGCTGAAAGTCAGCCATGATCAGAAAGGCGTGGCCCTAAAGCTAAGCAAGGGGCTTCTGCCAATTTCACGCATATGTGTGTGCATATGTGTGTGAGTGAGTGTGCATGTGTGCAATGCTTATGAAGGAGAGAGCACCAGCTCTCACCTCTGTATGCGTGCTCTGGTCAGTGTGAGCAGGTACAGATCTAGTTTCCATCTTCTCCCAACATGCAGCAGGGCGGGGGAGACTGAGCGGAATATTAATTGTGCTTTGGCACGTGGCTGGGCTCCATGAATGTGGTGGTCGGAGGAAGCAGCCTGGAGCTATGTGGGGAATGAGGGGAAGCCACAGCTTCAGAGCTCCTGGGACTTATGTCTGTGCTGAGGTGGAGGCTGAGCCCAGGTGGCTGGCGGGTGGGTGGGGGGTTCTTAAGACCTAAGATCAGGGTAATCAGGGTACAGCCAAGTTTACAGGGATTCCCACATATAATCACAGATCCTAACACGGAAGAGACCTGCTACTGAACAATGAGTAGAATCTTCATTGTCTGTTAGGTCTAACAGTGATCCTCTAGGGAGAAGACAGTCAGTAGAAGAAAGGAGGGAGGGGAAGGAAGAAACAAATAGATATAAAGCCCTTAGTGAATGTCAGCCACTCTGATGGGCACTGTCAAGCATTTTAATTTGTTGTAAACTCCCAAGAACGTAGACGATAGCATGAGGGTATCCCATGGAGGGGCATCCCCTCCACTCCTGTAACATTCATCCCAACCTTGCAGCTTACCCGAGCTTAGGAAAGCCCAGACTGTTTTCTTTGTTTTCTGCTGAGCCCTGGGTCTGTGTTTAATCAAATGGTTTGTGAAGCCCCTAGTGTCTCTTTCCTTGTTGGCTTGACTGCGTGGAAGTTTGGAGCTGAGTTTGCTGAGGTCCACCTTGTGCAGCAGAAGCTCATAGCATGTTTGCACACTGACTATGTTCTGCCTTTATCTTACACTGTTATTTTCTCTTTCCCATATCATTTTCTCTCTATTAAAAACCATCTGAGGCTGGAGAGATAGCTCAGTGGTTAAGAGCATGTATTGCTCTTGGCTTTTTTGTTTTTTGTTTTTTGGTTTTTTTAAGACAAGGTTTTTCAGTAGCTGTGGAGCCAGTCCTGGAACTCACAGAGATCATCCTCTCTCTGCCTCCCGAGTGCTGGGATTAAAGGCGTGCGCCACCACCTCCAGGCTAGCATGTCTTGTTCTTACAGAAGACTTGTAGTGGGCAGCTCAACTCTGCCTGTAATCTCAGTTCCACATGCTCCAGTGGTCTCTTTAGTTCTTCCCAGGACACCTGCACACACAGACACATACCCAGCCCCTACATATGAATAATTTAAAATAATATAAATAAATCTTTTAAACAATAACAAAGCCCATCAGATTCCATTGTTTGCAGCACAGCCCCAACGTCTTTAACAGTGATATGGAAAGACACAAGTATTTTTACTTTCATGGATGAAGAAGGTGAGGTTATGTTTGTCCAAGGCCACCCAGACATTAAACAGGAGAGTTGGAAATATGATCTTAATATCATTTTTCTGCTGCATTAGCCACTGGGATTGAACAAGTTACAGGTAATCAGGGGGCTTCCTGGAGTGCTGAGAGGGGCCCAAATCCTTGGTAGATGCAGCCTTTACCTCCCTCTGGTGTTTGCTTAGACTTTACCCTTAAAGAACAACCATGGAGCCGGGTGGTGCCCACCTTTAATCCCAGCACTTGGGAGGCAGAGGCAGGTGGATCTCTGGAGTTTGTGGCCAGCCTGGTCTACAAGAGCTAGTTCCAGGACAGGCACCAAAAGCTACAGAGAAACCCTGGCTTGGAAATAAAAAAATAAAAAGAAAAGAAAAAGAGAAAAAGAATAACCATGGATGATCTGTACATCAATGGGACCCAAGGAGCCTTGGCATACCCTATGTGTAGGGGTTAGCCCTAACCTCTCTCTACTGAGTAGAGCCAATAGAAACCCAACAGGCTCAGCCTTGGCAATCACCATAAAAAGAAAATACATATTCCAAAGTCAAGTGTGGTGGCATGCCTGTGATCCCAGTACTCAGGAAGCAGAGGCAGGAGGAGCAGGAGTTCAAGGCCAGCCTTGGCTATGTAGTGAGTTTGAGATCAACCTAGCTACATGGGGCCCTTTCTTCAAAATATCGAACCAACAGATCAACTAACAACAATAACATCTAAAGAGTGAAATATATTTTCCAGATGTTCTGAGTAAAGACTATGGAAACCCAGAACTAAGGGCACCAAGTTCTTAGGGAATAATGGATGGATTGAACACATTCATCTGAGACTCTATGGCAAGAGAGCAACATGCATGTGCCCACACCCTCAGTGTACAGTCTGTAACTCAGTCTTGTGCTGTCCTTAGGCTACCCACCTGAAGTCTCTTTCTCGCCACAAGAGGCCTTCCACATGCTTATGAAATGGGAATGCCCTTTCCTTCCTTCCTTCCTTCCTTCCTTCCTTCCTTCCTTCCTTCCTTCCTTGTTTCCTTCTTCCTTGTTTCCTTCTTCCCTCCCTTTCTGTATGTTTACTTAAAAAATATAGCTGTGAATCAGGCATGGTGGCACACACCTTTAATCCTAGCACTCAGGAGGCAGAGGTAAGTAGATCTTTGTGAGTTCAAAGCCAGCCTGGTCCATATAGTGAGTTCCAGGACAGCCACAGGCTACATTAGTAAATCTGTCTTCAAAAATACAATGTATACCTCAATATTCTCAGTCTATAAGGAGCTCCTATAATCAGCACAGCAAGCACCAGCAACCCAATAACAACAGAGCAAGGAATGTGAGTTGGGTACTCTCACAGTATGGAGTCACCTTGTCCCAGGGCCAGGTAAGCTGTCTGGTAGGTATTCTTATTTGTGCTTTGCTATAGCCTGTAGAGGCAGATCGATCCTGGGATAGCGCTGTTGTCTCGAGGCTCAGAGGAACATCATTGTGCAGAAAGTCACACAGCATCTGTAGTCTGATTCCCTAGTCTGTGCTCTTGAGGCATGTGTTGGAACAATAGCAACATTTACTAGAATCCAGGTCTCCAGAAAACTGAACAGGAACAAGGGAGGGAAAAATCACACACAGGCAACCAAAAGAGATGGAGCAGACACACCCCAGTCCTGGATAGAGGTATTTTAATTTGTTTTATTGTTTTGAAACAGAGTTTCATTAATATTTCCAGCTGTCCTGGAACTTGATACATAAGCCAGGCTGGCCTCGAACTTTTAGAGATCTGCCTGCCTTTCCTCCTAGGTGCCAGGATTAAAGACATGTTCCACACCTGGTTGTCTTGCATTTTGTTGAGTAGATAAATGAGCTCAGAGGTAGAAAGGGAATATAATGAGAAGTGACCTTCTCATGTCTGCATCCTAAATCTTAGAGTGATCTGCAAGGATCTCACTCTTTCACAAACATACAATCAGTTTTATTTCTTTCTTGGTTCTAGACCTGCCTTCTTAGTGCTGGGATTAAAGGTGCACACCACTACGTTAGGCTACGTCCAGCATGATTTAAATTTGCATTTCTCTTGAGTAGAGTTGAGTAAAGCACCTTTTAGATGTCTCAAATAATTTGTTCCCCGTCTGCAGCCTGATTAGTCTTGTCTTATCTGATTTCTAAGAGCTCTTTATCTGTCAGGCAGATTTTGATATGTTCTTCAGGTTCTGGTACCACACTCTAAATCTTTCTGGGAGAGGTTGTAGAAATACATTTTTTTCAAACCTGACTTTATTTAATTAATACTGTTTTTAATGGCAGGGCCTCACACTGGCTATGTAGCCAAGGATGACCTTTTGATACTCCGGTCCCTATTTCCTGAATGCACAGATTATAGGTGTGCGCCACCTGATTTATGTGGTGCAGAGACTGCCAGGGCTTTGTATATGACAGGCAAGTACTGTGCCCACTGACAGCCTCGGCTCCAGATAGCACACACTGAGTGCCTTTGGTATACCATCCTAATACAGAATCTCCCGAGAGCAGCAATTGAGAGACACCACAGTTCACGTGTAGTGGGGACCAGACAGGGTGTAGTCTATAGCAAACCGCATTACCAGGACCCAGAATAAGTACCCCGGGGACGCAATGGGGGAGCAGTAGCGGGACCCAGAATAAGTGCCTTCCCCTCTGCTTCTTGTCACATTTGCTCTCCTATCTGTCTCCATCTAGGGTCGGCTTCTCTCACTTTTCCTCTCCCTGCAATTTCAGCTTTCTGCCCGGATGAGTGCTTGCCATTCCTGTACACTGGGCTACATGCCACTCTCTTCCTTGCCTGTACTGGTCCTCACAGTTAGGCAGTAAGGACCTAGAGCTAATGGGCCAAGCAGTGATTTGATGTTTTTTTTTTGTTTTTTTGTTTTTTTTTTTTTTCGAGACAGGGTTTCTCTGTGGCTTTGGAGCCTGTCCTGGAACTAGCTCTGTAGACCAGGCTGGTCTCGAACTCACAGAGATCCGCCTGCCTCTGCCTCCCGAGTGCTGGGATTAAAGGCATGCACCACCATCGCCCGGCTCAGTGATTTGATTAATACAGATTCTGTGTGGTTATTTCAGGGCTGAGCAGCCAGGAACTAACTAGCAGCCTCATACAACAGATGAGTGCCCAACATGGGGCTAGCTAAATCCACATAAAACCTGAGAGGGCTGGGAAAGGAATTCTAGACACTGAAAAGTTTTGCTACATTTTTTTGTCAGATGGGCTTTGCCTGCAGGCTGCAGCTCCTTTAAGAGAAGTCTTCCTGATTCAGCAGTAGCAAAAAAAAAAAAAAAAAAAGATAAAAGAAAAAAGGCCATGTGGTTTTGAAACAGTGACTTTCTGGGCCATGCTGCCAGCAAACTCTGGCTCTTTCTGGAGACCACGCATTTAAATGGGGTTTGTGGGCAGTGTGCTGCAAGTTACTTGGTGGCAGCATGGGCCAGCAGGTTATCAGAGTTGAGGTGGTGAGGATGGTTCCCATACAGCCATCCTAGAACCTGAGTGAACTACCTCCACCATATTTAAAGCCTGAGAGAGGCAGAGCCAGCCCCCAGGGCTGAGACCAAGCTGCTTAGCATTTTAAAAAGTGACCTTGAACAGAAAAGGATTTCAGGTACACATTAGGACAGATTCAGACATAAAAGACCTCTTAATGAGATACAGCATGTTTAAAAAATGTATGCAGGCTTGGGACAGAGAAGAAAACGAGTATAGAGAGTCATAACAGGAAGTAAATGGTTTATATAGTTTCTATAGAGACAGAGTACAATCATAGATTAAAGGAGTAAAGATAATAAAATAAATGTTAAACTTGTAGAAAAAGTAATAGAGTAAGAAAAAAGCTATGTGAAGATAAAATACACACAGAGAGTCTGGATTATGTATATTATTGTGCTTTTAAAAAATTTTTTGACTGTGAAGAAGCTAAGTGCAATGAGACATAAGCTAAACCAACATATATGTCAATTTGGGTCTAAGGATATGTTGCTTTGGAAAAGAGGTTCTGCTTTTGTTTCCACACAAGGTGAGAACCTATGGATTCATTCCAGACTAATGTGGTTTGATGAACCAAGACCCTCCGAAATGTTGCTGTATACATCCCCAAAATTACCTTGTCCAACAAAAAGCAGGAAGCAGTTTGAAGAGAACTACACCCATATTCTCAAATATTGTTTATAAATGTCTGTTTATATTTAAAGGGGGATATGCTATAGACATTTGCATTGGTGTGGATCTTGGTCTATTAATATAAATTTAAGATCAGTTTTGTTATACTGTGTATATATATTTCTGCTCTTGATTAAGGTATGGTGTTTGTGTAGCTCATTTAAAAATACAATATATAATTATGAAATATAGGTTAATAGAAAGTCATCTATAATAGTCAAGCTCGTAGTCAAATTAGTTAAGTTTTTATATATAGAGAGACTTATTTCAGTTAGATAGGTATTCTTCAAATCTTTCAGAGACCTTCAGAATATGGCATTTGAAATGTTTTAATAACTTAGGATTTTCATGACAATGAAACTCATCTGCTCCTGGCAGCACCAATCTACTTCAAGAGGATGATGGACATCAAAGAGGCTCCTTATAGAGTAGGTTAGCCATTTGGGCAAGAAACTGCTCTTGCCTGGACTGCTTGATGTTATGCTGTATGAATTGGACATGCAGGACCCACAGAAAAATGACTGTTGAAGTTGCCTAAAGAAGGTAAGAAAATCCTTCAGTATTCCTGCTTCATGAAAGAATCTTCTAGACATTCTGCAGGACACAGAAAAAGTGACTGACAAACTGTCTCATACAGCACTCACTATCTATGATTTTCCTTATCCTGCACTGGATCATGGCAATAATGGTTTCTAACATGCATCTTCTACCTCTCAGGATTCGACTCTTCTTCCTAGCGGGGAGACTTATCTTTGGCTTAGTGAAGACTTGTAAGATTGATTGGTGGATGTTTGCAAAGTCCCCACTGGAGTGTAGGGATATCAAGGGTTGCACAGACTAAGAACAGATGGTATGCCAAGCTAAAATCTCAGCACCAAGTCCCAACCAGGAAAGGGTTAAGCTTGCCAGAGTTTTGTATATGAAATGGCACCAGAAAAAAAAGTGGAGACTAGCAATTGAGCCCTGTCTCATCCTGGTTCAAATGACATTGTCTGAACTTCCCCAGCCTGGCCTCCTGCACTAATTACAGACCTTCCCTGGGGAGGAAGGCTGGGGCCAGGAGTTCCTCATTACAGGCGCCCATGCTGGAGGGCACAAACCCCAATGACCAAACCCAATGGCCAAACAAGATCTCTGTAAGACCCAGAGTCTGGCTATTGAGCTTCCTGACTGCTGCTTGGCTAGGAAACGGTTAAGGAGTAGCTGTGGGCTGGTAGGAAAGGCTGACAAAATAACAAGATTACACAGCCATGCAAGTCACCTCTCCTTGATTCCCCCTTTGTGGGTCTGGATACCTCAATCTTGCCCTCCGAAATGGGTACAGCCAGCTGTCAGGGCCTCCCCTCTGTGGCCACTGTGGGCTGCCTCTCCCTGCGGCCTGTGGAGACCACGTCTTCTTTAATCTTTCGTTTATCTAGAGGCCTCGCCCCTCTGAGAGCGTCTTTGATGTGGGGCCTGCTCTAGGGGGTAATCACTGGGTTTCTGAGGCCTTGTCTGGGCTCTGCCCACAGCCCCTTGCCCAAGCCTGGACTGGAGGTCTCCTGACCATCAGAGACAGATCCTGAGGGTAGCCTAGGCAGACAGGACAGTTTGTCACTTAGCTCATGGGGACGTGGAGGGATTGTTGCTTGAACCCCAAAGTGGAGTAGAGAGCTAGAGAGTAGGAGCTTGAGGATCATTCATCATTATCCACCCACCCACCCAGCCATCCAGCCATCCATCCACCCATTTACCCATCCATCCATCCATCCATCCATC
>NW_004949096.1:18677148-18724239 GCF_000317375.1 Microtus ochrogaster | reverse complement strand
CCATCCATCCATCCATCCATCCATCCATCCATCCATCCATCCACCCACCCATCCACCCATCCACCCAGCCAGCCAGCCGTAGTGAAGAGAACTGAACCGAGTTTGTCAGGCAAGTGCTCTAACACTAAGCTGTATCCATAACTCAGTCATTTGCTTTTAGAATTATCTTTTCATAGACAATGAGAGCAAAAGTAAAGCCAATCATAGCAATGGTGGTGGCGGCTCTCAGTGTGTAGAAGAGATGATAGCTTTGAGAGTGCTGACTCCACTTTACCCGTGGAGGCAGGGTCGTGGGGCGGGACACTGAGTGGCAGGAAGGAGACAGCTGTGTGCTTTTAAAACAGTGTTCAGGAAACAGAAGAAGAGGGAAAGGGCAAGCTGAAGGACTCTGCTGTCGCCCAGGCCCAGCTAGAAAGCTGGAGGGCAGGATGGGGATGAATGTAGAGAAGAAACGGGCTGATCAAGGGAGCAGGGCTAGGCTGGATGAGGCCAAGGAGCTGGGTTAGATTGGGCTGATGGGAAGTTTTAGGGAGTCTGAGAAGGAGCCTGGCTTGATCCAGCTGATGTATAAGAAAGACCTCATACTCCTAACAGAAGGGGCAGAGTTTAGCATCAAGTTCAGGCCCCCATTGCTTATCTGTGGGAAGCAAGCAAAGAAACTGCCGCTGACATTAGGTTAGGGACAAGAAACACTGTCCAGCATGTCTGAAGGGCCCGGAGAGGTTCTGGTGAGGTCTAGAGTGGAGGGGACATGTGGTGTGCAGTGTCAGGTGACTCCAGCTCCAGGGCCCTGTTCTATGCATGGCTCTTGGCCTGACTGCTTGAAGGCTCAGACACTTCGAGTGTTCACCTGTGCTAACCTGTGGAGTTATGTCATTTGTCTTGTGTGTGTGCTGTTTAGACAACACAGCTGCCTCGGCCTGGGAATCAGCTTCAGGAAACTGGGAGAGGGAATGGAGACGTGGAAACCTTCCATTTGTGCTGCAGAACAAAACGCCAGACGAAGGCTGTGTAGCTTCTAAGCATAAGTTTATTTCCAGAGCTGCACCTCCAAGATAGGAACCCAGTTAATTCAAATGTCTGTTTTCTGGCTCATAGACAGTTTATTTATTTATTTATTTATTTATTTGTTTGTTTGTTTGTTTGTTTACTGTGCCTGTAAGGGGCAAAGGATTCCTCTCAAAACTCCCATAAAGGCACAAACCCCACCCATAAGGTCTCATCCTGTCACTAGTATGACCTTATCCCTTCCTGGTCACCTCTTAATACCATCCTGAAGATTCAGTATACAAGCTTTTGCAGAGGACTATGTTTCTTGAGGTAGGGTCTCATTAGCCGAGGCTGGCCTAAAACTTGCTATGAGCAGAAGATGTGCTCCTGAGCCTCTGCCTCTACCTCTCAGGTTCTGGGATTCTGGATGTGGGGCACGGCGATGGACTCAATATATGTGTTTTAATGGGTAGTAGGACGAGATCCAAAGGTTTAGAGCACAGCCAGTGCTTTTCCTCCACTCTTGTTTTATTAGGAGCTCTGGAGTCCCTATGGCTCCTTCGATAGCTTGTGGTGAAAGGTGTGGAAGTTGTCTTCATGCCTTCTTCCTGGAATCTTGAGGCTTGGAACTCGTCTATGCCCCAGGACACAGCCCAGTGCTCGGATCTGATGTGTATATGCTCTGATTTGTGTGTAGATGATGGTTCACAGTGCCTGGAACGAGAGACTTAGGGGACCCTTCTCCAACCACATCTCCTGTTCTTATCTGGCCTTCACCTTCTGCATCTGTAAACGGAGTTCTTGATTTTGCACACACTTCTAGTCACGGCCAACTCTGACTGGGCAGAGGCTTGGCAGCACTAGCTTTAAGAAACTCAATCAGGAGCCAGGTGGTGGGGGTGCATGCTTTTAATCCCAGCACTGAGGAGGCAGAGACAGGAGGATTCCTGTGGCTCACTGGCCAGACAATCTAGCCTAACTGATTGAACCTCAAGCCTGTGAGAGATAGTAGGGGGATGGTACCTGAGGTTGTCCTCTGCCTCCATGTGCACGTACACACATGTGCATGTAGACACGCAAACATACACTTGTGTGCATGCACATACCCACACGCATAAAAAAGAAAAACACAACACAACAAAGCAAAACCTAAGAAGCTGGGAAGGGTTCCCAACATGGACTGCATCATGGGAGGCCAGGGAGGCCAGAGCAGGCTATGCTTTGCCTGCACTTGGGTTACACAGTTTCAGAGGGTTGAGGTCCCTTAAAAAACATTGGAAAATGTATTTATGTGTAGGGTATTTGGTCTGCATGTGTGTCTGTGTAACATGTGCATGCCTGGTGCTCATGGGGGCCAGAAGAAGTCAAATTCCCTGCGACTAGTTACAGACAGTTGTGAATCACCATGTGAGTCCTGGGGATCTAACCCAGGTCCTCAGAAAGAACAGCAAGTGCTTTTAACTATTGAACCATTTCTCCAGCTGGTGGGGTTCTTGATGCTGTCTTAAAGTGGGCCAGCCGGGCAGTGGTGGCTCACGCCTTTAATCCTGGCACTCGGGAGGCAGAGACAGGCGGATCTCTGTGAGTTCGAAGCCAGCCTGATCTACAAGAGCTAGTTCCAGGTCAGGCTCCAGGGCTAAAAAAAAAAAAAACCAACTGTCCTGTCCATTAAATTGATAAAAAGAGAAAAAGTAATCAGAACAAAAGGAAGCACATACACACACAGAGAGACACACACAAAATGATGTGGGATGTCCTTTTGTTATGTGTTGCTTTTATTGATTAATGAATTAAGCTGTTTGGGTCAGTGGCTTAGAAGAGGAAAGCCAGGTGGGAAATCAGAAGAGAGAGAGAGAGAGAGAGAGAGAGAGAGAGAGAGAGAGAGAGAGAGAGAGAAGGCAAAGTTAGAGAGATGCTATGTAGCTGCCAAAGGAGATAGATGCTGGACAGACACTTACCTTAGGTAGGCCACAGCCTTGTGGCAATACATAGATTAATAGAAATGGGTTAATTCAAGATGTAAGAGCTAACAAGGAAAATGCCTGAACTATTGTCCAAACACTGTTGTAATTAATATAGTTTCTATTCAGTTTAGGGCAACCCGGAAATGAAGGAACAGTCTCTGCCTATGCACACAGACACACACACACTAGACAAAAACAGTCCCCTCTTCTGAAGTCAAAACTGATGTTTAATCAGGTGGAGAGGGTGGGAGAGATACAGGGCTGTAGTGGGCAGCCAAAGAATAGGTCTTGCGGAACCTGGTAGGTCTCTCTGAGGAAACTGTACTGGCTAGTTTTATGTCAACTTGAAACAAACCAAAGTCATCTAAGAGGGGGGATCCCCAGTTGAGAAGAAAACGCCTCCATAGACTCTGGCAACAGGCAAGCCTTTCGGCATTCTCTTAATTAGTGATTGGTGGATAGGGTCCAGATCTTTGTGGGTGGGGTCATTCCTGGGCTGGAGGTCCTGGCTTCTATAAGAAAGCGGGCAGAGCAAGGCATGAAGAGCAAGCCAGTAAGCAGCACCCGCCCATGTCCTCTGTATCAGTTCCTGCCTCCAGATCCCTGCTTTGTTTGAATGTGGGTACTGACTTCCATTGATGATGAACAATGGAAGCGTAAGTCAAATAAACCCTTTCTTCCCTGATTTGCTTTCATCATGATGTTCCATCACAGCAATAGAAACCCCAATCAGAACAGGAACCCACACACCACCCCGAATAAAGGCAAATGGAGCAACATTACACAACAGCCCACCTTTTGAGACAAGGTCTTACTCTGTATTTCTGAATGGCCAAAAAACATATGAAGATCCTCCTGCCTTTGCCTCCAGGATGCTGAGATTACAAGTAGGAGTCACTATGTGACTTGTGATTTGTATGTAGACAAACCTCTCTACTGGGGCCGTGCTGTTATTCTGCTGTGCTCTCTCCTATCGGGAACGGGGAACCAGTCACATACCTGGGCAAAAATTAAGATTAAACCGAGTGGTCCTGTCTTCAGCGCTAAAGGGCTTAATCTCTGTGCTTGACTGCATTTGTGAAGGCAGTGGTGGAGCCCAGGGCTGGTTTAGGAGGGAAGCCCACACCAACATCAGGGGGAGAGGAAGAAATAAAATTTTCCTACTCAGTCTCTGGGATCAACAGTGAGTTGAGCAGGTTTTCTGTCTCTTCTACTACAGGTCCAGGATTCTGGACTGGTGCCAAGTCAAGAAGAGGGTCCCTGTGTCACTGTACTGTGATAATGGTCCTTCCAGGAGGTGAAGAGCAAGGCGAGGGTCATCCGAAGTGCCTGGGGAAGCTGAAGTCCTCATTGCCTATTCTTCCTGGGCAGGAGCTCTGGGGCACGGGCACATTCCAAACAGGAAGGGGATGTCTCCAGAATTCTGTCCCTCTCCGAGGAATCTTTGGGTTCAACCTGGATGGGGAGGACACTTTCATTGTGTCTCATGTGGGTGGTCCGGCTCAGTCTGGTCATCTCTGGGGCAAGTCTGGGCTTCACTTGTGTAAGATTTGCCTGTGACACTTTCCTTGAGGACTTCTGTATCTGAGAAAGTTAGCATCCCCATGGGCCAGAGCTGGGAAGACAGAATTTCCACTCAGCAGTGTGATTTCTGTTCATGTTTCCCACCTCCAACCTTTGCACTGCTGCCGCCCCATCTACATTTTTCTGAATGTTTGTAGGGACTAGCTGACGTCAGGAGACCCCGGAACTGCGTAACACAGTTGATTCATCTCCCCAGGCAGTGGACATCTTGACCTGCCCCTGGAGCTTCGCTTTGTCTTCTGTAGGTCAGGTTGCTGGTTTTATTTTTTAATAAATAAAATGGAACCTGACTCACGACTCAAGAGAGGCTACAGCTTGCTCAGTACCTTCAGTGTCTCTATGGCAACAGAGCCACCCGTGAGCACCTGAAAATGGCATCATCAACAGGGACCTCACATTTCCTCCTCACCTCACAGCAGCAACCTTGGAGCCTCCACAGCTGCCTGACCCTTGAGGTGGGAGGTGCTGGATCACACCCCTCCCCCCAATCCCAAAAGCAGAAAGATGAAACTTGTCCAACCTGCCTACCTCGGAATGTCCTGGAAGGGGTTGGGGCTCAGTGATCTCTTCCGTGCCGGGATAAGCACTAAGTGGGTCTGAAGCCCACACTCTGGAGCCCCAGAGTTTATGGCTGTCATTCCTAAAGATGCATGGTGGGTAGACCCCATTGCTCCTGAGGCCTAGGATTCAAATGACATAAGAGACATAAGAGACGGTGACAATGTCGGTGATGACTGAGTACCTCCAGCAGTCAGACAGAATGTGGTGTCCTATGCATCTTGTTTCAGGTCCTCGCTGTAACTACTTACCTAGTGACAACGTAATGAGCGACTGGCTTTCAGTTCATTTAGAAACAATGCTGTGTAGTGCACATGACTTGTCAGACACTCTATCAAGCACATTAATGTTTAGTTGCTTAAATATTAAAAGCAGAAAACGTGTGGTCACCCCTGTTTTACAGAGGAGCAGACTGGGGTTAATAGAGGTGAACTAATTGCCCAAGGTCACTTATTAAGTGTGAAGTTGAGCTCCAGGCTCAGGACCGATTTGGATCTGGATCTCTGTTGTTTTGTGACTGCTGAGGGCTCAACTGGGGTCGCACTCTGGGCTCAGTAGAGAGTGCTTCCAGGACTGCCTGCTTGAAGTGTTCTCCAGGAGCCTAGACTGACATTTTTCACCCTGAAATGGCCCCGGTGGCCCTCGTCAAGGAAACCCGAGGAGACTGAATGATTCTAGTCCAGTAGCATCTGTGCTTTCAGATCTAGAGGTCTAGGCTACAGGACTGCAGTCTGAAGAGCTCGAACTCTCGAGAACATACAGTTAACTAACTCCTGAGGCTGGGAAGCATGTCTTCAACGAGACATGCTTAATTAGGGTTTAGCAGGGATGAGGCCCAAGGTGGGGCTTGATAGTGTTGGTAGAACCCGAATGAAGAGGGAATGGCACCTCCAAGACCTCTGCTGCCTCACCCTGGTGGCACTGTCTGCCAGGTCCTGTCCAGTAACTTCCCCTGCAATGGCAGAGCAGGGTGCTCATCGCTATCGGAGTGCATTCTGACCTGACAGCAGGAGGAACTCAGTCCTAAGCAGGCTGTCCAGGGTGTGGTGAAACACGGCTCTTTGGAGGCTGAGGGAGGAGGATGAGAGTTCAAAGCCGGCCCGAGGTACACGGCGAGACCCTGCCAAAGCTAAAAAAGAAAAAGAAAGAAAAAGAGAACCTGTGAGAAAAAAGGAAGGAAGAGGTGGTTTCCCGATTTCCAGGTCAAGATCTTAGGTGATAGCCCACTGTGCAGGGGACAGATTGGGATCTCTCTAGATTTCCTCCGCTGAGAAGTGTTCACCCTCTGGTAACAGTAGTAGCAATCACAAATTGTCTGTAGCCTTGACTGGCCTTGCATTCACAGAAACTCACCTGCCTGTCTCCCAAGTGCAAGGATTAAAGCTGTGCACCACCACACTTGGCAAGTTTAATTTTATTATTATTACTGTGTGTATGTGTGCATGACCTCCATATATATGTGGGTGTGCTGCAGCCTATGCATATATAAAGGTCAGAGGACAACTTTTTGGAGTTAGTTGTCTCTTTCGGTCTCAGATCGACAGGTTTACACGCCAGGCTCTTTACCTGCTGAGCCATCTTGCTGGTCCCCAATTGTGTTTTAAAATGTATATAAAAAGTAGATAGAAATGCTAAAAGCAAAAATATCAGCAGACACTATTTTCTGGCTCATCTTCTTCTGTTGATCTCTATTTTCTGGTTTTTTCAGCAACAAATGTAGACTGTGTTACTTTCTACACAAGAAAAAGTAAAACAATTCACAGTCCATGTTGTAATTGTCCTATGTTCCCCGATAATCACAGTCATACAAACACTTTATCAGCAGGGCTGGAGAGGCTCCAGGGGCAAAGTGCTGGTTACCCAAGGTGAGGACCTGAGCTCTGTCTCCATCTCCCACATAAGAAGTCAGACATGGTGGCACAGGCTGGCAATCCCGGCATTGGGAGGCAGAATCAGCCGGGTCCCTGGAGCTTGCTGGTAGACCTTAGCCTAACTGAAAAGCCACAGATTCTAGTGAGAAACTCTGTCTCAGAAAAATAATGTAGACAGCACCTGAATCTGACTTCCTGCTTCCACACACATGTGCTCATACAGTGCTCTTACACTGCCATGTGTGTACATCTTCTCATGTTGACCATGCACGTACCCTCTTCAAAAGATACATTTAAAAAACTCTAAGTTGGCCATCGCAGTGCTTGGGAAGATCATGCAGGAGAACGGAGTCTGAGGCCAGTCTCGGCTATGTAGTGAGACCCCATTTTGTTTTGTTTTGTTTTTTCTAAATAGAATTAGAACCTTGGGATTACGCCAGGAAAAATTCCTTAGAAGATGCATATTTAAGTAAATAAGGGCACAAAAAAACTGTCCTTAAATATATTGTTAAGAGGAAATAGTTTTGCAGTCATGAATACTTTTTAGAGTGTATTTACTTATTTTGTGTTTATGTGTATGTATGTATGTACGCCTGTGAGAGTTTATGTGTGTGTATGTATGTATGTATGCATGCATGCATGCTTGTGAGAGTTTATGTGTGTGTATGTATGTATGTATGCATGCATGCTTGTTAGAGTTTATGTGTGTATATGTATGTATGTATGTATGCATGCATGCATGCTTGTGAGAGTTTATGTGTGCCATGTTCATGCAGAAGCCCAAAGAGGTCAGAAAGGGGCATCAGATCCCCTGGAACTGGAGCTGTGGGCCAAATGTGCATGCTGGGAGCCAAACTCAGATCCTCTGCAAGACCCCTGTGTGTTCTAACTGCAGACACCTCCCCAGCTCCATAATTTCCTTCCTTAAGCAAAAAGAATAATATAGCATAAACATGCACTGGGGAAAACATCCTAGTGTATTTGTCGTTATAGGCTTCAAGTTTTCTGACTTTTACCCCCAATGAAACCATGGTGGTCTTAGTTTACATTAATGGGGAGGAACTCAAGTTCTTACATGTCCAGGCTTGTGCTCCATCACTCAAACCAACACCCATAACCCGCACCCCAAGCCTGCACCCCCAACCCGCACCCCAAACCCGCACCCCCAAAACCCTTTTCTTATTTATTTAGAAACATTTTCACTTAAAGAAAATTTTAACAGTACAGAAAAGCACTTCTCAAATAATAATAAAACACATATTCTAGCTGGGTGGTGGTGGCACACGCCTTTAATCCCAACATTTAGGAGGTAGAGGCAGGCAGATCTTTGTGAGTTCGAAACCAGCCTGGTCTTCAGAGTGAGTTCCAGGACAGGCTCCAAAGCTGCACAGAGAAACTGTCTTGAAAAACAAAAACAAAACAAGACCCAACAACAATAATAAAACCCCATATAGTTTCCCTCCAACATTAAAACTACTAATATTTTACTATATGTAATGACAGTTTGTATTTTAAAGAAACAATCAGATTGCATTTATGAAGGGATAGTATGATCATTGAAACTATTTCAATTAGAGAGACTGATTCATGGGGACACTCCAACACGGGTGCTCCCGACCGGGCCTGGCAAGCCATGCTTAGGAATTTTTAACTTCCATCCACCTTTAGCTAGAGGCTTGGCTCTGAGTGACTGTTTCCAGGACGGAGGCAGCCTGGGGCCAGGGCACCAGCTTAGCTTGGCAATTCAATTGGAACCTCAGTGGCAGGCTGGGAGAGGCAGGAGCAGCCAGCACTTCCCTCCTGAGGTCAGTTGGTGCCCAACTAGTGTTTACACATAGGGTGGGGCTGTGCCTCCAGCTCTAAGCCCTTTGCTCTCAGGGGAGCCTGTCCTGAGCAGGCCACAAGCAGAGAATGGTGAAACCACTGTCTCCTGCAGACCCAGAGGTCACAGTGTGGGAAGGATTCTGGGAAAGAGTACCCCCACCTCCAAAAGTAGTCAAATGGTCAGGGAAGGCTGTGACCTGGGAGGAAGAAGTTTAAAGGGGGAAGAGGAGGACTCTTTTATCAGACACCTGCCCATAGGAAGGCCACTGGACAGATGAGGACCCAGAACCTCAGAAGGACAAATGAAGGCACTTGTTCATGGCCTCCTCCAGTTGTCTCCCCAGGGGGTGGCATCTGTGATGCTGTCATTAGAGAGACAACCGCAGCAAGGCTGGGGACATTTGGAGATGGCTTTCCAGGAGGTGGGTATCTGGGGATGAGACACTCCAGGGTGTCTGTCTTTTCCTGCGTTTTCAGAGAACAAGACTTTCAGGGTCCACAACCTGCTTTCCAGGAAACTATCTCCCCAGGACTAAGAGGGGAGGAAAGCAGCAGGCTCGACCCTGGTCCCACGAGACCTACCAAGCCCAAAGCCTTTCTAATACCTGGCATGCATCCCAGAGACAGCCCCGGCCTCACTGAGGCAGAGCGGGGTGTCACCTCCTGTCTCAAATGCCAGCACCCATGAATCTTCCCTGCAAAACCTCTAGCAGAGAGTCACAGTAAGTCCTCCTGGGTAGCCTGCATTTTTTTCCTTTTTTCCTTTTTTTTTGCAGGATTTCTCTGTATAGCCTTGGCGGTCCTGGAACTTACTCTGTAAGTCTATCTGCCTCTGCCACAGGCCTGCTGGGATTAAAGGTGTGTGACCCTAGGGTGAAATTCTGTCTCTACCACCTTCAGGCTGTGTGACCCTAGGGAGGTTCCTTAATGTCCCCAAACTTGATGCCTTTGTACAACTGGGATGTGCCAGGTGGTGTGGAGACAATCAAGTGAGTCTCTGAGTTCAAGGCCAGCCTGGTCTGCAAAGTGAGTTCCAGGACAGCCAGAACTGTTACACAGAAACCTTGTAGAAAAACAAAACAAAAACCCAGCAAGCAAACAAACTGGCATGCCGCTAGAGATAGTAACGGCGGAGCATCACATCTCGTCCGTCTTGCCCGGTGACTGGAGGGTAAACATGGAAGTGTGCCAGAAGTGAAGATGTATTTTGCACTCACCAGGTGAAAAGCAACGTGAGGGAAGGGCACTTGAGGTTGGTGTCTCCCGCACGCCCCTCCTGCCTTAGTGGCCAGGAGCCACCAAGCCCCACCTTGGGGGGGGGGTTGCTGATGGAAATGAGGCAGCCGGAGAGAGAGGAGAGCGGAGGACAGACAGAGGGAGAGGAGGGCTGAGATGCCAGGGAAACTGTGCCAGTCCTTGGGGACTCACAGACCTCAAATCTTAGCACTTACACTTCGACAGCCACCTACTGGGCTCCCTCTCCGCCATCGTCCCTGCTTCCCGGATGTTCTCCTAAGTAGACTGATGCTGCCTCTCACCCTGCTCAGGCTGTTGTCATAGTTACCATCATCAGTTGTGCTCACTGGTCCCTTTGACTGTTAATTTTGTGCCGGGCAATGTGCTTAGTGCTGTCCTGAGTCACCATCATGGCGAGCTTCTCAGTAGTTTGATCAGAGCACTGAAGTACCAAGAGGCTATGTTATTTTCTGAGGTCACAACTAGGCAGCGGCCTTGCTGGGATTCTCACTAAGGCTAGGAGAATGTGAGCAGCACTAAAATCCAACAAACAGGAAGGCACCCCGGACTCTCCTATTGCCATGGTGTTCCATCGTGTGTGGAACTCCGTGGGGTCTGGCAGCCACCAGCATGACCACCTGAAGTCATGTACTGTGGTGGCCTAGTTGCAGAATGCGGGCCTAGCCGTCCTCATATGTGGTGTTTTCCTAACACTTTGTTCCATGAGGTTCTACACAGATTCAGCAGCGGCAGGAGGCAACCCCCCCAACTATCTCCTTCCAATCTGGGCCAGGCAGGGTACAGTTAGGGTACCAGAGTCCAGGTTCAATGAAAAAATGGTTGGCAAGGTGAAAGAAAGTGAAGGGATGAGGGAGGGTCGGGCGGCCTATGACCAGCTCCTCTACCCCTCAGGCTGCACACAAAGAATGGTTGTCGCCAGAGATGCCAGAGATTGGGAAATACCAGACAACTTGCCTTCCTGCTTCCATCTTCCTCTCGCACCTTCTGTGGAGTAATTCCAGTTAGAAACCGGTGGGCAAGGAGCTCTGAGGCATGAAATTTGCCTCTCAGGCAGTGAGTACAGGAATGCAGGGGAAGAATGTGACCGACATGCATGTGACTGGGACCCAGATCTCTTTATGGCTACCTCCTGTTCCCATGGCCATATCTCCTCTAGGGAAAGAAGCTCTGCCCATCCCTAGACTGTGCCTTCAGCTTCTGCCTTCCTCTGCATCTCGGCATGTAGTTCCATCTGCAGACCGGGAGCTGTTTCCAGGCTCAGCAGTGTCTGGAAGGACAGAGAAGGGTGTTCCCTGAAGCTCTCTCAGAAATGCAAGAATGCTCTTCCTAGAAGCTCTCATCTCATTTCCTTCTGTTTACTAGTCCTAACTAGCTCACTTCTGTTTACTAGTCTCAACTAGCTCACTTCTGTTTACTAGTCCTAACTAGCTCACATGCTTGGTCCTGAGCCCGTTCCTCAGAGCTGGACGGCCAGGTGTTTATAGAGTATTGGAAATTCTGCCTCTGAATACAAAAGTGCAAGCAAAACAGAAAAAGATGTCTGTCTCATGTCAGAGTTTAGATAAAAACAGTCCAAGATTGTTGGGAGGCTTGGCCATCATCTACACAAAGTTTCCCTAAAAAGTCTGAGGAGACAGATTCATTTTCTGTCTCTTCCTATTCAGGGTGAAGAACAAGGGAAGGACCCAGGAAGCAGCATGCGCTCCCTGAGAGAGCATAGTTAGAAAATACAGTCGCCTCCACTCGCTGTGAGAACTTAGACTCATGACCATGTTCAGCTGCAAGGGAAGCTGACAAATGTGGTCTTCACCAAAACAACCATCTGTTCAGTCAAAAATCCATTTTCTTCTTTTTTAAATTGAATTTTATGTGCCTTGTACCAAAGAAGGACAGAAGAGGTTGCCAATTTCCCTAGAACTGGAGTCATAGACAGTTGCAAGCTGTCACAAGGGTGCTGGAAAGTGAACCCAGGACCTCTGGAAGAGCAGCCAGTGCTCTAACCACTGAGCAGTATCTTTAGCCCCCAGTCTTTTTCTTTTTCCTAAAGATGTATTTATTTATTATGTATACAATGTTCTGTGTGCACGCCAGAAGAAGGCACCAGATCTCATTACAGATGG
The DNA here is from genome assembly GCF_000317375.1 of Microtus ochrogaster. Classification (NCBI taxonomy): domain Eukaryota; kingdom Metazoa; phylum Chordata; class Mammalia; order Rodentia; family Cricetidae; genus Microtus; species Microtus ochrogaster. The sequence continues at coordinate 18,712,071 of NW_004949096.1, read as the reverse complement.
CTGTGAGCCACCATGTGTGTTGCTGGGAATTGAACTCTGGACCTCTGGAAGAGCAGCCAGTGCTCTTAACTTCTGAGCCATCTTTCCAACCTGCCCCTACCATGCCCCAGTTTTGTTCTTAAAGAAGGGGAGAATAGATATTTGTGGATCAAGGAAGTCTTTGTTGCATACTAATTCAAACCTGAGTTTCCCACTCAGCCCTTTGTAAGGGTTGTGAACCCAAGCTTGAGTTGTGGAAAGGGTGATTGCTATGGAGGCTCAGGGATCTGCTGGTTACAACCGCTTAACTGATATTTGAAGTTATACACCGAGCTTTTGTTTCCTAGGCTCTCTGAGGAAGCGGAAAGGAGGAATGTGCACGGGACAGTCAGTTTACTTCATTACCTGCTGATGAGACCCTGCGGGAAGGGACAGATTTAGACAGCTAATTATGGGCCCCATGACAAATGGTCACACAGCAGCAGTAGAAGGGCCCTCTGAGGCTCAGTGGAAACAGATGGGGGGGGAAGAGCAGCCCCTTTGGGAAGGGAGGAGGGCATGGAGAGTGTGTTCCAGCTGGGTCTTAAGTGGTTGGTGAGGATTTTACAGCTGCCTGTTGGGAAGGACATTGCGACAAAGAACAGAAAACTGGAGGTGTGGGCTCTCAGCATGTGACCATGGTCTTGTGCAGCAGCAAGCTAGAGGCCTGTGGGATAGGTGAGGAAGAGCATCTGAAAGTCCCAGGAAGAAGACAAGCTGTGTGGCAGGACTTTGGCAGTCAAGAGGGCCAAGATGGCGAGCTGTGATCAGATTCACGTCTTTCTCTGAGGGGAGGACTGGAGAATGACTCGTGAGGAAGCTATTCCGTGAGTCTGAGTGAGCAGGAAGACAGCCGACATCATACCAGGGGTTTGGTGGGAGTGGAGGCTGCTAGACTGGCAGCTTGCATTCTGTCCCGGGGTAGAATGACACAGCTTGGTAACCAGTTGACTGGAAAGGGTTGACTAAGGACGAGGGGGTGGTGGTTGAAAGATGGTTAAATATGATCCGGAGTTTAAATGCCTGTGCTAGGGACACAGAAGAGGAGCACAGGAAATGCAAGTTTGAGGGATGAGAGGAGAAGATGCCTTCCCACTGCCCAAGCCCAGTCCGTGCGACTTTTCTGGGTTCCTTAAGTGTACAGAGTCTCTCAAGACATCTGAACACTGTCTCTGTTCTGCAGACCCTTTTCCCCCCCGATCTCCAGATGGCTAAGTCCCCGTTTTCTCCAAGAGGCTCGTTTGATTCCCACAATCTGGGTCAGGACTCTTTTCTGGATTCTTGTCTTTCTTTTCCTTATGTCTCACTGAAGACGCAGTTGTCCCAGAAAGCCTGTCATTCCCCGGAGGGCAGCACCCATGTCTACCTTGTCTTCTGCTCTAGTAGCACAAAGAAGGGTTTGGGATATCCGCAGCTGCACCTGGAAATAAGAGTTCACTAATAGTTAAGATCCAGGCGCACCAGATGACTGGTGTTGAACCGGTGGCACACTAGCCATCTTTGGCTGTCATGACTGAATGTGTGCATACTACTTGGCGCGTCGAGGGAGGAGTGACCAGGGTGCTGCTGAACTTCCTTCCAGGCCAGGGCAGTTCCCCACAAAGAGTTGTCCAACCCAACATGTCAATGGTGTTGAAGCTGAGAAGCCTGGCTGGAGAGACAGACAAGTCAGTTGACACAGTCAAGTTCCAGTGTGGCCCAAGTGAGTAAGAGCAGCAGCATAGAGGCTGTCACAAGAAATGCGGACTTGTGATGTGTAGCCAGGAACCACCTTGGATTGAGCCTCAGTCAAAGGGCCCACCTTGGGCGGTTTCCCCTTAGCTGAACTCTAGGCCCTCAGCCCAGCCGGCCCCGCGCTGCGCTTGCCTCTCTCTGACTCACCCCTTTTGGATTTCTCCCACTCTTTAGTGGAAGGGTACCACTTTCTTCCCACCCCATCTGCTCGCTGATTATTTTCAGCTTGGCTTGCCAAGGTCCAACACTGCAATTACTCACCAACCTCAATGGCTCCTTCTGAAAATAACATTTGGGTGGAAGGAAACCTCCGTCTGGTGGGCTGGATTTTATATGAAATGGTTAAAGCCTGGGTGTGGGTACGGGGTGGGGAAGAGGACAAGGGAGTGGCTCGGTGGTACAATTAAGAGAAGACTCTGGAAGAAAAAAAGGGAAGAGAGGGAAGAAAACAGACCTCCTGGACAGGGGTCCTGCCTCCTCTTCCAGAAGCTGCATGCCAAATCTTCTTGCATGCTTCTAATTGAAGGGTCTGTTTGCTGTAATAACTTATTCCCTCCCCTGATCTCTGAGGCCTGGGAAATTCATGTCTGCCTGGGGCCAGAAGACTTAAGTCTATGGGCATACCAATCTTTATCCAAGCTAGTGACCAAATTTTCCGACCCCAAAATAGGAGACACATGGTTGACATACGATTTTTGGTCTCTTTCCAGGAGAGAATGGCATTCTGGGATATGTAGTTTCCTGACTGGTAAGTGGAATTTCTGGGTGATTACATGGCCAGAAAGGAGAGTAGAGAAGTGCTGGAAGAACTTTCTGTGCAGGTATAAGGACCAGAGTTTGGCTATCCAACACCAGTAAAAGTCTGGGTGCAGTGGAAGGCATTTTTTTTTCGAGACAGGGTTTCTCTGTAGCTTTGGAGCCTGTCCTGGAACTCCCTTTGTAGACCAGGCTGGTCTCGAACTCACAGAGATCCGCCTGCCTCTGCCTCCCGAGTGCTGGGATTAAAGGCATGCGCCACCACCACCAGGCAGTGGAAGGCATTTTTGACACAAGATCTAGGTGGTAGATCCTGGCGGCTTGCTGGTCAGCCGCTCTAGTCAAAATGGCAAGCTCCTGATTCATTTGAGACCCCAAGTCAAAGAAAGAAAGGAAGGAAGAAAGAAAGACGGAAAGAAGGGAGAAAGGGAAGGAAGGAGAGAGGGAGGGAGGGAGGAAGAGAGAAAAAAGTGGAGAACGATTAAGCAACTGAGGCAGACACCTAATGCTAATCTCTGGCTTCCACATTCACAACCAGGTACACACAGCATTGCACGTGCATGCACATTCACAGGATTCTTGGGGGGGAAATTATAGATTTATGAGGTACTTTGGCTCAGAGAGGAAAATGAAGAATTATTTGTAGGGTTAAGGTGGAGAAGGTATTTGTACGGATGAGGTAGAGGCAATATTTGTAGGGATGAGGTGGAGGGGGTATTTGTAGGGATGAGGTGGAGGGGGTATTTGTAGGGATGAGGTGGAGGGGATATTTGTAGGGGTGAGGTGAGGGGTATTTGTAGGCATGAGGTGGAGAGGGTATTTATAGGGATGAGGTGAGGGGGTATTTGTAGGGATGAAGTAGAGGGGATATTTGTAGGGATGAGGTGGAAGGGGTATTTGTAGGGATGAGGTGGGGGTATTTGTAGGGGTGAGGTGGGGGTATTTGTAGGGGTGAGGTGGAAGGGGTATTGTAGGGATGAGGTGGAGGGGGTATTTGTAGGAGTGGGAAGCCCCTAAGGAATTTCAAAGGAGGCAGAGGCGGGGGAGAAGGCTGTGTGAAGTGAATTTTGGAAAAAAAGGTGGGAATAGCTCTACATATCTGTTAAAAGCTTATTTTTGAAGTTTAATTCCAGGCATTCTAAATCCCTGGGTGGACTTCCCATGGCAGCTTAGCATCGCTGGCCCTCCATCTCCTCATTTGCTTAGGTGGGTAGGGAAGGGCTGAGGGGATGAGCGGCAGATGCTGCAGGAGAGCCACGGGGGGGGGGCGGGGGGCGAGAGCGCCAGAGAACTGGGCCTGAGTGCGCCTACCAAGCCCACTGGTTTTCTGAAGCCATAATACCTGGGGAAGGAACCTCAGACGGGCCAGAGGGTCCTTCTGTGTTCTCTGGGGTGTTTCCATCCTTCTGGGACCGGGAAGGAAGGGCCTTCCTCTATTCAGGCCTCACTGTGCTCCCTGGTTCTGAGAGACAGAGAGACAGGCACTGCTGAAACCCACCTCTCTTTAGAAGAAAGGAAGCCCGTTGCAGAAGAGTCTTCTAGGCTGGGAAATGAGGATCGAATTGGTCACACCCAAAGTGTGGGAGGAACACTGGATCGTGGAGGCCCACGTCTCGAATCCCAGCTCTCAGGAAACAGAGGGGGGGGCATCTCTGTGAGTTCAAGGCCAGCCTTATCTGCAGAGTAAGTTCCAGGATGGCTGGGGGCTAGACAAAGAAACCCTGTCTCAAAAACATCAAAGCGAAACAAAACAACAGCAACAAAAGTGGACACTATTACTGGGGCTGAAGAGGAGTTCAGAGCACTGGCTGATCTTCAGAGGACCCAGGTTCAATTCCCAGCACTCACAGAGCAGTTCGCAATCATCGGCAGCTCTTGTTCTAGGGAGTAAGAGGCCATCTTTCGCACACAAGTGGCGCACAGACGAACGTACAGACAAAGCATTCATATACATAAAATAAAAACAAAACTGCTTGGAGATACTATGGAGTAGATTAAGCAATCTTTAAAAAGAAGGAAAAAAGCTGTTGTTATGGCCATTCTGCAGTTAAGGTAAAGCTAGTATAGAGCCCTAGTTGAGGTGAGCCTCCTCCCTCCTGTGCCTGTATCTCCCCGGCACCCCAGAGGCCTTCATCCAGACCCTAACCTTTGAACTTAGCTTGGAAAGATAGGTGGGATTTGGAGAAATCCTTGGGTCGTTCCTCTATTGAAGGGAAATGCTGGAATCAGGCTAATGGAGTTTGACTCCTGGTTCTGTGATCTCAAGCAAATTGCTTAACTTCTCTGGGCCTTCCTTTTCTTCTCCGTAAAGATGTCGAGAACCACCTCTTCCTAGGGTGTCCTGAGGCAAGAGAATGTGTACAGTGCTTAGCATAGTCCTGGAAACGTTGACCAGCCCTTAGTACAACGGTTATTATTACCTCCAGACACCCCCAGTGTGGTAGGTAAGCCGATATTAGCTAATACAAAACCATTTTTTTTTATTTGAATAGTTCTTAGTTTATTTTCAGGCTGTGGCTTCTCTAATGTTATCACTTAGGGCAAGAATACATAAAAAAGGGAATCCATTTAAAGTTAATTTAGAGAAACAGGATATGGGAGACAATCATGATATCTGCAGTTTTTGTTAATATATTGACGTGACATGTTTCCTCCCACAAATAAAACGCTCAAGATGGGCGGTACAGCATCAGATATCCGGAGACTCGGAAGGAGGCCGACTCAAAACCCAGCTTTTCTCTCCAGGCACATTTGGGGCGATCTTGGCCTCTGATTTTTTTTGGATCACTGGGTCAGTCAGCCAATGCCTCGGGAGAAGTCTAATTCAGCCCAGATCGCAGGCGCAAACTGCCAAAGGTCTCCTCGCCTCTGGCTCCGCCCCCGTCCCCGCCCGGCACATCTGGAGAAAAGCTTCCCGCCGCGGGGGCGGGGCAGAGTGCACCCTGCGCATGCGCGTCGGCCGGCCTAGTGTGCCGCACTCGGGCCTCCACTCCCAGAACCGCGTTGCAAACTGTTGCATCAGACAGCAAGCAGCGCCCCACGCCGCCAAGGTTTCTAGGAAGATAGCGAGGTTTTGAGCTCCTCCTCGGTGGCTTAGGCGCTTTGGCTGCCCCTCCCTGTGTATACACGCCGGCCACAGAAGCCTCTGAAATCTCAACTTGCGAGACAGGATGATATCCGAGGGACACTTGCTCCCCCCCACCCAGGGCCGGCCGCAGGCAGGCAGAACCAACTGAACTATATTGGGTTTACCTTCTTAACGGCAAGGACTCTGAAGGAAAGAGCAGGTTTTGATTTCTCTTTCCGAGTACAAGAATGCCCCTGAGGAATTTCACACACTGAAAGTGCAAAACTCATTTCCCCAGATTAAGCGCCGCAGACGGTTCCCCAAAGGGCTTGGCAAGCTCCCAGCAGAATGTGCTGGGAGAGTTTCCAGCTGGGCAGAGTTGGAAACTGGAACGTGCAGACGACCCTGAGCTAGGAAGAAGATCCCCGGTCACTCAGAACGTCTCTGTAGGAAGACAGTCCTTCTAAGATGTCTACCTTTGGCTCATCGCAGGCCCCTGTGTGATGGAGATTTGGGACCTCAGACAGAGAATGCAGAACCGTACACTCACGCATAGGCGGCGCCTATATAGTTTCTTTGGCTCCAACGACTCGAACGCGCCTGACTGCAGAAAATTTCGCCCCCCACTCTTACAGGTTCTGGTCCTGCTGCCTTCCTCAGAGGAAATGATGCTGCATCTAGAAGGCTTGGGGAAGTCTTGTAATGTTAACAACATTAAGGGGCCTGGGGATGTGGCTCAGTAGGTGAGCTCTTGCCCGGCTTGCACTTCGCTGGCTGCCAATCCCACCACACAGTGAGAGCACCAGTTAGGAATCCACCCCTTTTCAGGGACGGTTTGAATCTTACCTCCAATTCTTTTCATTTTAAAAAATAGGTCAAGGCCAAGATCATTAAGTGTTAATAGATTTTCCAGAAAAAAAAAAAAGTCAACTGACATTTTACCTTAAGTATTCTTTCTGTCTTTTTTAGGGTGTGGACGGTGAAAGTCTATTTTGATTGAATAATCGTGAGAGCTAACAGAAGCTCAGTGTTCTTCCTTCCCCTGATGATTGTGACTCACTTAATTCCAAGATGCAATTTTAAAAATGACTGAAAGCCAGGTAAGCTCTACCCACTGTGTCCCAACAGTCGCTGCGGTTTAAACAGCATTTTCCTGTCAGCTGTGGAATCCTATGGCAGTTTGGGATTTTCATTGTAATATACACGCTTCATAAATATGGCCCGATCTGCTTCACTCTGAGTAGCTGCACTCTTATGAGCCAAAGGAATGAGAATCACAAGCCAGCAGGAGAGGCAGGCAGGAAAGTTGGAGTCATGAGCCTTGAACTCCTGGTGGGATCTTTGCTACAGCCCCAGGGTCAGTATGTTGCAGGCCGTCTTTACACATCCCTGGAGTGAGTGATCCAAAAAAAGGAAACACTGTACCCAGAAGGACAAAGAATTTGCAGGAGGCAGCTGAGGACAGTCTGAGACCTCTTGTGTTGGGTGAAGAGAGCTAACTCTTTTGGCTTAAAGACAGTGCAACAGAGACAGCAACTAAGTGACAAATCTCACCAGCTCCTGTCTGGAAAAGCCACCAGCTGGTCATTCTACATAACCACACCTAGTGATGTGATCCTTGGTAGTCTCTCACCTGGACTGAGTTTCCAAAACAAACTTCTGGAAAAGTTAGGGGCCTGAGTTACAGATCCACGGGGCAGGAAAAAATCCCCCTGAAGACTGGATCTCTCACCCAATGGCCAGAGATGTGGCCTATTAGAGAAGGATGATTCAGTCTCTTCAAAGGAGCAACTCTCAGCAGTAGCCCAAACCCAGACAAAGCTCCTGTTCTAAAAGCCATGATTGAAATTCCTCGTGGAAAGTCTGTCTTTGAGACACTCAAGACACCTCATTTAATTCCCATTTCCTTTTAAAGTCAGGCCCCTCCTTCCTGAGAACCATATTTAAAGTCGCTAGCTGGCTTTCCTTCTGTTTTTGCTATTTGTGTGCCAGCTTCAAGGGTGGGGAGAGCCACGTTAATTTAAAAATATAGCACAAATAGCAAAAGGAGACTCGATTTAAAGTAAAAACCACAAAAAGGGTTTTCCCCTTCCCTTCTGTGTTTTTCAGACTTTCCTCAGAGCCCAGACACAGCAAGTGAACGGGCCCCGCTGGATGCTATTCCAAACAAAAGCAAAAAGCCCTCAGTGTCTGTCACGGCTCCTCTAGATTTTATTTTTCTGTTTTAGAGATTAGTCCCAAAGAGGGCTCCAGAAAGGTGGCCAACCTCCATTCCTGGTAAGGTCGTTCCAAGCACCCTAGATTTAGGATTATAACCTACCCTTGGCTCAGTGGTGTGCACCTGTGCATTTTGGGTCTTGGAAATGTGGCTTTAAGGGTAGAGTTCCTAGATTAAACCGTGATCTCATTATTTATTAATTTTCTGATTTACATCAAATGGGAATCATGATTCACGATGTTCAGGTCTAAAAAGGACCTGGAGCAAAAGGTGGCTATTATGAAAACAGACTGTTCATCGGTTGGCTGCCTCTTTAGTTTTCATCTTCCGTTTTGGAATGGAAAGAAAATTTGTTATCTATTTCAAGTGGAGGATCCACCTCCATTTTAAATCACTCATAGGCTCACTAGAAGGGGAGGCCAGACTGAGCTGAATTTGCCTTTTAACTATATGGAAGCCCCATCCTTGCCCCTTAACAGAACAAGAGCGAACAGGTTGGGACTTGAGAAGCCTTGAAGGGACGGCAGTTGCTCAGTCTAAAGAAGCAGGTCTAAGATATTGGAGGCTTAGGTGGGGAATCACCTGAAGAAGGAAAGCCGCGGCAAGGTGTCTGTAGGCAGAGTTTACGCTCTTGAAAACTCCTTGCACGTGCGGCAGCGCCCTCTGCCGGCAGCAGGGGGACAAATCTGGAGCCTGGCCCCGCGGCTGGTCAAATGGGACTCAGGATCCCTTCTGCTGCCTCCGCCCCCGCTCCGTCCCTTCTCGTGATCGCGCAGCCTGATCTGGGACTGAATTCCAGAAGAGGCGTCCTCATCCTACGCCTGAAGGCTGAGCAAGGACGCCGCTCCAAAACACCCGGTTCATCAGCAGAGCGGAGGCTGCAGGAACCTACCCAAACCCACCTGGGGCTGCTTTTGCCTCCCGGAAACCTGGGCGGAAGCCTGCGGGGCTGTCGGAGGTGGTTTGGAAGTGGCATCGCCTATGGCCAAGACCGAGGGTTCTGCGGACAGAAAGGAGCCCTGGGGTCGCTTTCTGCCTCATCCAGCTAGGTGACCTTGGGCAAGGTACTTAAATTTCCACGTGCCTTGTTTTCCTCCTCTTTAAGATGGAGAGAACGCTCCCGACCTTAACGGGTTGGTTTGAGATTTACACGAGATCAGACAGTCTAGGTTGGTATTCTGGCATTGACACCAGCTAGCTACGTGCCCTGGGGCAGGTTACTTAATCTCTCTGCCCTGGTTTCCTGCAAAGTTGGGATCATAATGGTACTTACCTCTGAGGGTTGTTGCCTGCAAAGCGCTCAACACTGCCTTGGCAGAGTAAGCGCTCAATAAACCGTGGCTGTTATGGCTGTTGTCGTCATTATTGTCCTTAAGAGCGTTGAGCACAGGAGCTCTAGCTGGTTGGTTATTATTAGTCTGTTTCTCGGGTTTGGCTATTTCTTTCCCGGCATTGTTAAAAAAAACCTTAATTATTCTTGTTCTATACATAAACTATTAGCTCGCGTCCTTATCAGTAGCTGAACTAAGAGCCTTCCCGAGTTAGCAAAATCTAGGTTCCCTGGGAGGAGGGCCAAGGATGCGGCAGCAGGCTTCAAGGACTCGGACCTGCTGGGAGGAAGCCCGCGCCAGGTTAGCGCTCAGCCGCGGTGACGTCGCCAGGCCCTCGGCCCAGGGCCCCGGAGGCGCGGCCTGCGTTCGCCAGGCGCCTGTGGTGGTGGGGATGGCCAGGTGGTACCCCGAGCCGAACTCCAGCTGCTCTGGTGCCCTACTCTCCGAGGTGGCAGGGAAGAAACTGCTTGGGTCAGCAGCCTCGCGCCTGCCACTGCGGGGCGCACCCGGGGCTCCAACTACAATCTCACCGGGAGGCTGGAGGTGACAACCTCTGCTAGGGTGTCCAGGCCCCGCCCAGGCTGACACACCGCTAGCTTCCTGGAGGCTGCTCTGCATCCTCTTGATCCTCCCTATCCTGGTCCTCCATCCTCCTGAAACCCATTCCTCATCATCCCACAGGACCCCAGTTCAGTTTCAGCTTCCTCTGCTCTCCTTGTGACCGACTCCTCCTCGGTCTCTGGCACCTCCCATTCGCCCGCAGCGCCGGGAGCACGCCCCGCAGGTCCACTTAGCTTGCCGTGCACGCATCTTCAACTCGCCGCGTCTTGTCCCCGTTAGTCTCCATCACAGTGAAGGTGACACCACCCACTCGATCTCTCGAAATGGGTCCTGGCTATGTCGTTCCCGTCCCCCCCCCCCCCCCCCCAGTGGCTACTCCAGCCTAAGCCACTCTGTCTTTGACCTTGTAAAGTAGCCACACTCCGTCGGCTATTAACATGTTTCTCTCCAAGATGTCTCGTGTCTGTCCTGCCTCGTTCAGATCCTATTTTTCCTTCAGGCCTCAAGCTCCCTACACCCCAGCCAGTCTCACAGCTTTTGCAGGGAAGCCGGGCGCTCCAGGCCCTCCTTATCTTCCTGGGCACGCAGGTCTGCCATTTTCTGCCGCCTCATGATCTAGTCCCGGTTTAGACCATGACTGGATCGCACTATTTCTAGTGTTCAGCACTTAGCCTTCGATAACCTTCCTCTTACTGTCCTGAACTCAAAGAGTGTCCCCTTCAAGGATGTCCCCTCCTCTTGTTCTATTATCCGGCTATGTGAAACCTAGAAAGGTCATGTCTGTGCCCCGCCCCCACTCCACTTCCTTCTTCCCAAAGCAGGGTTATTTGACGTGTACCTTCCCACCGGCTCTGTTTTCTTCATGCTCTCCCCATCCTAAGGACCCCCCCAACACACACACACACCAGCCTTCTCCCTACCCCACCCCAACTTCCACTCAAATTTAAAAAACCTAAAGCTTAAAAAAACTACCTCTTTTCTTTGTTGAAACGTAACATTTCCCCTATTCAATGCAGAGGGGTGTGTGTGCTTGTTTGTTTTGTTTTTTATTTTACAAGACAGGCTTCTCCATAACTTTGGAGCCTGTCCTGGAACTCACTCTGTGGTTGACCCAGAACTCACAGAAATCTGCCTGTCTTGCGCCACCACCGCCACACTCAATCCAGAGTTTCTTAAAGGACACAAACCTTTGGATCTGGATAGAGTCCTCTGAACCAGCTCTGCCCCTTCCCAACAGAATCACGTTAGCACTTTGGTGCTGCAATCCCACACGTGCCTTTGGGTTTTACTCCATATCTTGGTGCCTGTAGGCGCTTGGAAGGAGCCATCTGAAATGATTTTCAATGTTGAAGAGATACCATGAGACTGATCTTATTTATAATTGTGTAACTTGCTTGTTTTGACTAGTCAGCGTGAACCCATATTAATGTATGTATTTCTAGATCTTGCTTTTTCGCTGCTGACAAGGGACCCATTTTACAAATTCAGCAGACTTTATTTTCCAGCCTCCCTCTGGAAGATATTTAGCTCCTATTTACTTTGTTTTTCTGTTAGAAACAATGCTATAATATCTTTTAGAAAATCCCATTTCCTGGAAAGAAGCAGACTTGGGTGGATACTTGGGTGTGGAATTGCTAGGCTCAGGACATAGAAATTGGCAGTATGGTTGGGCATGGCTCAATGGGTTTTCAAAGTGGCTGTACTAATTCACAGTTCCATGCGTTATGTGAGAGTTCCCCCATGTTCCACATCGTCGACATTTGCTAATGTCAAACTTTAAAGTTATTGCCAAGCCGATGGGTGTGAAGTGGCATTTCAATGTTTTAATTTGCAATTCTCTGTTTACAAGTGAGAGAGATTGGAGCAGACTTTCTGTTTATTGGCCATTTGCCTTTCTTCTTTTTTTTTTAAAATAATTGGCTATTGGTTTATTTGACAGTGCATGTATTGGTCATTTTTATTATATGTAGGAATTCTTTATATAGTCTGGGTACTAATCCTTTGTCAGTCTGTGACCCATCTGGTGTCTTTTGTCCCATTCGATTGCAATTTTAAATTGATGAGATTATTTGATGAATACCTGATTTTCCTGTTAGACAATAAATTCATGAGAAGAGAGACTGTCCCTTGTAATAAGCGCAATATTTATACTTATCATGAAGTCTATAAATACTTCTGACTGAAATGTGTTGATAATTGCTATTATTATTATTATTATTAATGTGTTTTCTCTCCTCCCTCTAGCTTTTCCTCTCAGCTGCTCAAGAGTATGAATCAATTTATCCCTTTGTGTCCCCAGTGCCCTCGGAAGCACAGCGCTTTGATCACAGAGAACACACCCAATGGTGATTAAGTTCCTTTCTGGTTTCTCTGATCACAGAGAACACACCCAATGGTGATTCAGTTCCTTTCTGGTTTCTCTTTCTGTTTTTTTTTTTCATCCTCATTCTTCTCAGGTCATCTTCTATCTCTGAGCCCAGTTATAGCTCTGCAGAAGGAATACATTATAAATATCTCCCGTGTGTTTGTGATAATTATACGAAATATGCAAAATGAAACACTTCACACAGCTGTCAACCAACAGTGACTTTCAGTGACCCCACAACAGTCATTTTGGTCACTAAAGATACACTGCCATTAATTTTAACAGAAAGTTCTTTCAGAGACAGAATAAAAGCGATCTTCCTAAAGATGTGGTGACCGAGTTTGTTTTTTTTTTCCCTTTTTTCTTTTTCTTTCCTTTATTGGCATTTGACCCACAATGAAGGCTTGGCTCCAATGTGAACTCTGAAAAGCATCAAATATCATTCTTCTGCCTTTCTTTTCTAAATTCCAGCTATATCAAAGCTTGCGAACTGTACATAGAATTCTGGCCTTAAGAGAAAACATAAAGGCCAGTCCTACATCTTTGGTCAGAAGTCAGGGAGCAGAAAGGAGGTCTGTCAGCAACGCTAGGGCCAGTTTTAGGTGGCTGCAGCTTGGACAAAAGCAGAATTCTTACATCTGTTTTCCACATCTGTGTTGATTAGATGACCTTTGATCTATTTATAAAATGAAGATAATCACTCTTGCTTTTTATGGATCAAGGCTTTTATGGTTAAAATTCACTGACTACTCCTTGAAAAGTCTTTGAGATCCTTGGCATGAACGACAGTTTACATTTATTTAAGCAAAGCTTCCTAAAGGTAACTAACCTTGCAGTAGCTATGGACATAGCATGTGCACTGTTTTGCCAGGAGAGTGGCTCTCCCCACAACACCACCACCAGCTGCATGCCCCTACAGACCAGGCCATGAGGCCCAGGAGAGTGGCTCTCCCCACAACACCACCACCAGCTGTAAGCCCCTACAGACCAGGCGAGCTCCAGCAGTTAGCTGACTCCCTTGGCATAAAGGCCTGAAGCTTGCCTGAATGACCAGTTTTGGATAGTCATATTTGATCATGATGAACTTACTAGAAAGCTTTTGTCCCTACAGGAGGAAAGCGGGTGTTTATACTGAGTTCATTGTGATACGAGCCCTCCAGAGTGAACAGTTAGCCCTAAGGACTCCTGGCATAGGCACTTTCCAGAAAGGCCTGCGCGATGTGTCAGGAGAAGGTGGACTGGAGCTGACTTTTCCTCACACAGACATCTGGGAAGGGACTCACACAGCACAGACACACTGCAAGCCATGCAGCAGCATCAGGCTTTGCCCCTCCAGTGCTGGAGGAGCAGTAACAAAAGAGCGTGTGGGCAGAGTGAGGCGAGAGCCATCTACTCAGAACTCACTGCTATCCCATCCCTTAAAATCACTAAATGTCTCTGAGCCTTGGGTCCTCAGCTGTGGGTCAGGATAATCGACACCAATCAGCCAGGGTTGCCAGACCTCGTGGGCTATGTTCATAAGCTGTTTGTAGTGAGATCAGGCCACTCCGTCACCCAGAGCTCGGGGGCTATGTTTGTAAGCTATGAGCTCCATTTCAGACTGAGCACATTTTGCTTCCTTTAATTAAACTAAAAAATTTTTTGTGGTACAGGGGTTTGACCCAGGACCTTGAACTTCATCGATGAACATTGTACTGCTAAGCTCTACCTACCAGCCCTCTTTTTACTTTTTATTTTATTTTTTAAATACTCTTCTGGTTTCCAACATGCACATGCAGAGGCAAGCACACAAACACACAGACATACACACACACATGTACTAAAGAGAGAGAGAAATGGAAAGAAAAAAAAAGAAAATCAACTCCTAAATTTTATTTATTTGTTTGTTTGTTTATCTTTTGGTTTTTTGAGTTTCTCTGTGTAGCTTTGGAGCCTGTCCTGGAACTCTCTCTGTAGACCAGGCTGGCCGCGACCTCACAGAGATCCGCCTGTCTCTGCCTCTTGAGTGCTGGGATTAAAAACATGCGCCACTACTGCCAGACCTAATTTTTTTTTTTTAAAGAATTGGAATTACTATGAATACGATGTTTGGTGGAGACAGACGTCTTCCGGCTGTACCACCATCCTGTTGAAAAATCAGGCCACTCCTTCACCCTAGTGCAGACTGCTCTACCGCTGTGGGAGGGGCAAGTGATAGCTTTCCTGTGCACTTAGCACATGGGCAGTGCTTGTCTATTGTGCTATTGTTCACAGAGACGGGTGTTGCAGAATATCTGTTTACTATGTAACAGATATTAAACTAAATATCTGTTTACTATGTGTTGCATTTGTTTAACTATGTAAAGATGTGTTGCTGTTTTACCTTGCCCGCCTAAGGCACTCAATTAGTCTAATAAAAAGCTGAACAGCCATAGTGAGGCAGAAAGTATAGGCAGACAGTAAGCAGGAGGAAATTAGACTTGGGAGAAGAAAGAAAAGAGATGCCAGGGCCAGACAGACAGACAGGGAAGTACGGCATGCAGAATGAAAGGAAGATAAAAGCCCTGAGGCAAAATGTAGCTGAATAGAAATGGGTTAAATTAAGTTGAAAAGCTATTGGGACAAGCCTAAGCTAAGGCTGGGCATTTGTAATTAATAATAAGTCTCTGTATCTTTATTTGGCGTCCCAAAGAACACCTGAGTTACAGATGGGACTTATATCTGGTACCTAATTGCATAGAAGAAAGATACTATTTTTTGTATGCCATCTTAGTTTATTGATAATTGATAGTGAATTATTTTACCCATTGCTTCTCAGCTTGAGGTAGTCTATAGTCATAGCATCCATGAGAATTCGGCCTTCCTCTTTTCTTTTACATGCTTTTTTTGTTTGTTTCATTTGAGAGAGGGTCCTACTGTGTAGCCCAGGCTGACCTGGAAGTCACAAACCAGAGGTGATCTCCTGCCTCTCCCTCCTGAGAACCACAATTACAGATGTGAGTCCCCATCTCCTCTTCCATTCTGTTTCTGCAGTGTCACCAAGAGGCCCCTGCTTCCAGAACAGTGATGCTGGTGATGGTGTTAGCGGCCGCCTGCCGTCTGTGTGGGTTTCTCAGACATTGCTCTCAGCATTTAAGCTTGGAGGAGCAGCTTCCAGGGTCCCCTCAGAGTCTGCTGGCTTCCCTCTCCCTCTGGTCTCCTGCAGTGTCATGCTGGCAGACAAAAGAGCCTAAAGTTTCTCTGCATTTTCTCTGAAGACACATTTCATCCAAGAAGTATCTTCTCTGATATTTCTTTCGAGTGTAGGGCTTCTAATGCATCCTCAATTCAGTCTACCAAATTGCTGTTTCCCCCATGTGTGGGACAAAAACCCCCAAACAACAAAAGTCTTCTAGAATGAATTGCATTTTTAAAAAGGTTTTCCTGGAAAGCCGTCACTTCCGCGGTATTTAACACTAAAGAGTGGTTAACTGGTTTGCCTCTCTTGACAAAGGTACAAAGGCTATGTCTCTCTCAAAGAGCTGATCTGTGCTTACTTCTCAGCTTTTATTCCTTATGTCATATATCTGTTTTATTTAATTTTTGCATTTTTAATTAAATTTTTTTTTGAGACAGAGTCTAACTATGTTGCTGTCCAGGCTAGCCTTGAACTCAGAGTTCTACCTCCTTCTTCCTCCTAACGCTGGACTTGGAGATATGCACACCATCCTTGGCTGTGTTTGATCGTTGGCTTTCCTTTCTGAGTCTGGGTCTCTCTGTAGACGTGGCTGGCCTGGAACTGTATTTGGTCTTCTAAAGCGGTGTTGGGCTCTCTGAGAGGATGGCCCTACTGTTCCCCAGCAGCTTCTGCAGTGCTCTCTCGCCTCCTGTGTACTTCATTTTCTGATTTCCTTCCCACAAGATCTTTGCCAAGGGCTCAGTCACTAAAGTGACTCACTGGAGCCCACGCAGCCAATGGCTGGCACAGCTGGCAGACTTGACCTGTTTGCTCCCTCAGGTCCTTTCTAGGTGCATGGCTCCCTACCTGCCAGTTCCACATTTGCCATGTCCCCTGCTGTAAAGCAACCTAGATGGCCACAGTTGGTAGGCTTTTTTCCAGTTCTTTTATTATTATTATTATTATTATTGATTTTTATTGAGCTCTACATTTTTTTCTGCTCCCCTCCCTGCCTCTCCCCCTCAACCCTCTCCCAAGGTCCTCATGCTCACAATTTACTCAGGAGATCTTGTCTTTTTCTACTTCCCATGTAGATTAGATCTATGTAAGTCTCTCTTAGTGTCCACCTTGTTGTCTAAGTTCTCTGGGATTGTGGTTTGTAGGCTGGTTTTCTTTGCATTATGTTTAAAAACCACCTATGATTGAGTACATGTGATAGTTGTCTTTCTGTGTCTGGGTTACCTCACTCAAAATGATGTTTTCTAGCTCCATCCATTTTCCTGCAAAATTCAAGATGCCATTATTTTTTTCTGCTGTGTAGTACTCCATTGTGTAACTGTGACACATTTTCTTTATCCATTCTTCAGTTGAAGGGCATTTAGGTTGTCTCCAGGTTCTGGCTGTGACAAACAATGCTGCTATGAACATAGTTGAGCACATGTCCTTGTGGCAAGATTGAGGATCCTTTGGATATATACCCAAAAGTGGTATTACTGGGTCTTGAGGGAGGTTGTTTCCTGATTATCTGAGGAATCACCACACTGACATCCAAAGGGGCTGTACCAGCTTGCATTCCCACCAGCAGTGCAAGAGTGTTCCCTTTTCCCCACAACTTCTCCAGCATAAGTTGCCATCAGTGTTTTTGATCTTGGCCATTCTTACAGGTGTAAGATGGAATCTCAGAGTTGTTTTGATTTGCATTTCTCTGATGGCTAAGGATGTTGAACATTTCCCCAAATGTCTTTCAGCCATTTTAGATTCCTCTGTTGAGAGTTCTCTGTATAGGTCTGTACTCCATTTTTTAATTAGATTATTTGTTCTTTTGGTGTCCAATATTTTGAGTTCTTTGTATATTTTGGAGATGAGACCTCTGTCTGATGTGGGGTTAGTGAAGATCTTTTCCCATTCTGTAGGCTGTCGTTTTGTCTTGTTGACCATGTCCTTTGCTTTACAGAAGCTTTTCAGTTTCAGGAGATCCCATTTATTAATTGTTTCTCTCAGTGTCTGTGCTGCTGGGGTTATATTTAGGAAGTGGTCTCCTGTGCCAATGCATTTAAGTGTACTTCTCACTTTCTCTTCTATGAGGTTCAGTGTGGCTGGCTTTGTGTTGAGGTCTTTGATCCATTTGGACTTGAGTTTTGTACATGGTGATAGATATGGGTCCATTTTCATTCTTCAACATGTTGACATCCAGTTATGCCAGCACCACTTGTTAAATATGCTTTCTTTTTTCCATTTGATATTTTTTGCTTCTTTGTCAAAAAATCAGGTGTTCGAAGGTGTGTGGATTGGTATCCAGGTCTTCTATTTGCTTCCATTGTCTTCCTTCCATTGTTTTATAGTTGGCAGGCTCTTAACTCAGCCGGCTCCCTGAGGTACCGCAGGGTGATCCATCCCTCCACCTCCCACCACTACTATCTATTTTTTTGAGGCTTCCTGTGTACCTAACACAGCTCTGGGCACCACTGAGAGAACAGCCGTGGCTCTGAGCCTGCTGGGTGCAGTGTGGCGGTATCTATAATCCAGCTGCGAAGATTCAGCTGTGTCACCAGCTACATTAAGATTCTCATTTAAGCTGAGTGATGGTGGCAACCACGTTTAATCCCAAAGGCAGAGGCAGGTGGATCACTGAGTTTGAGATCACCTGTCTACAGAGTGAGTTCTACAGCCAGAACTGCACAGGCAAACCCCATCTCCATGTCCCCCCCCCATTCTCATTTAAGGGCTGGAGACACAATTTAGAGTTGGAGTGCCAGATCAGAGTTCATAAGACCCCAAATTCAGTCCCCAGGACACACATCCACAGAAAGAGAGGGAGAGGAACAGAGAGAGAGAGAGAGAGAGAGAGAGAGAGAGAGAGAGAGAGAGAGAGAGCGCAGATGGGGTAGGGGTGGAGGAGAGACTCTCATTGAGATATCAGAGCAATTGACAAAAGCAAAAGCAAAAAGCACCCAAACAAACCCGTGATAATGCCTTGAGGTAGAGTTGCAGAGATGGCTCACAATTGGTTTCAGTCACCTGTGCCGTACTCTGGACAACCTTGGAAGTAAGACACACATCGCAAAATCTCGACCTTATCACACACTTTATTCCGGGGCTGCAGGTGCATTTTACGTCTGATGGTGTCTGAGAAGCACACTAGCAAGTCACAAGGGAATGTTTGTCTCTCTTGCTGTTGTGTGTCACGGTGCTTGTTAGGGGCGTAGAATGGGAAAAGCTAAGCAGAACTGCCAGGCACAGATTCGGGACTGAGATCTAGAGGCTGCCTTCACTTGCTTGTCCCCAAAGACACCACCACCACACCACAGGAGGCACCCTCATTCAGCAAACACCTGCTGTGCCTGTGAGCCTGGATGATGCTGGCAGAGGAAAGACTGACCCTGTGAGCTGGACATTGTGTGGGGAGCACGAGCTGCTCACAGGTGTTTTCTGGCTGCAGAGTCTGTTCTAGATTTAGGGGCTGTGTTTGGAAAAGCTGGATGATAGAGCCACAATCTCCAGCTAGCTAGTTCTGCTTCTTTCTGTAGTGACTTGGTCCAATGACATAACATTTCTGATTAAAAATCTTATTGCAACCTGCTATGCCGTGTTTAATTGATATCCCTGGGAGGCCTCCCCTTTTCTTGTGGGGAAGGAGCAATGAAAGGTGGAGGTGCTGGCGAGGGAAGGGAAGATGCTGTTTGGATGCAATCTATAAGAGTAGAATGAATAAGACATGACATTGTGACATTGTGTTAACTATGTTAGTTGTTACTTTAATGTTTGTTTGTTTGTTTTTTTAAACCTGGGACCCAGGCTAGCCTTGAATGTGTGGCAATCCTCCTGCCCCCTTTTCCTTCTTTGGAGTGCTGGAATTTCAGGTATGTGCCCTTAATGTTATTTATTTATTTTGAACAGGGTCACTATATAGCTCTGGCTGCCCTGGAACTCAATATGTAGACCAGGCTAGTCTTGAACTCAAAGAGATCCCCTTGCTTCTGCCTCCTGAATTCTGGGATTAAAGTTGTGAACCACCATGCCCAGTTCCTTAATGTTTTCTCTAGATTTGAAAACAACCTGTAGATTGGATTCTTCTCAATTTTAAGAGTCCCCAGATATGCACGATAATTACTGAGAAATTTATCGCCGATTATAAACGAAGAGAATTGTCTGCCAGTTGTGAACTAAGTGAGTGTGCTTAGTCAAAGTTAGAAAAAGGTATCTCAAATTTTTGCAGTTAAAATTGTTAATATGGGATGTTTTAAATTGTTTCATGAGCTTCTGTAGGGCATAGGGACGTCTTTAAAATATTCTGTGTTGTGGTTGGAGGCTGTGAACTTTTTGGTGCTTCCATGGTTTTCTGCCTTGTGACAACTGATTTTCCTGTTCACCATGAGCTATGTAATATTTAGAATTTGAAAGTAACTTTGGAAAATATTCACAATGTAATAAAAAATTGTGAAATATTAAACAATAGTTCAATTTGATCTCCAGTAGTTTAAAAATTCATGCATGTATTAGAAAAGACACTAGAAAGAATTTTACCAAAATGTTAGCAGACTCTCTAGGTAGACCAAAATGCATAATTATCTTATTTTTTTTATACTTTTGAGGCTTTTTGAATTTTCTACAACGAAAATGCATTACAATCAGAAAAACAATTTTTGGTAGTTACAATTTTTTCCTTACTACAAAAGTAATTTATACTCATTATAGAAAAATCACAAAATACATATAAAGTACAAGGAGCGAAAAGAAGCATACAAATTCCACCCACCCAGAAACAGGCACTGGGTCCTTCCAGATCTTTCTCTGCATACATAAACATTTATATTTTTATCACAAAACAGGATCATTCTGTGCATAGTACTGTTTTGAAACCCGCCCCCCGCCCCAGTGTGTGTTGAGAACGCTAGAAAGTGTCAGCAGCAAATTTCTAGGAGATGAGTTTTAATGGCAGCACGTTGCTAGGCTTTGAGGATAAACCATAATCTACTTAACGCTAATCTTAGACATTTATGTTGCCTCCAGATCTTCCTTCCTTCCTTTTTTCCTTTTTTCCTTTTTTCCTTTTTTCCTTTTTTCCTTTTTTCCTTTTTTCCTTTTTTCCTCCCTCCCTCCTTCCCTCCCTCCCTCCCTCCCTCTCTTCCTTCTTTCCTTCCTCCTCTCCCCCCTTTTGTTTCTTTTGAGACAGTTTCTCTGTGTAGCCCTGGCCATCCTGGAATTCACTCCAGTAGCATTTGTCAGGGGAATAACACCGTCTAATGGTTCCGTAGTGAACACAGAGCTCCTGAGAGGATAGCAAGGCCTCAGCTTGCAGGCAAACCCAACCTTTTACCATTGTGGCACAGAACTGTCAATCACAAAGTTCATGAATGAGAACTGAATAGTCATTAAAAAATACCTGAGTTATTTTTTAAAAGGTATAAAAACCTCCTAATATTTTAGGTGTTTGTGTTAGGTTGCCTTTCTTAGCTATCATTGTCTATATAGGTTGGAAAGGTCAGGGGAAGATCAGTATTAATTACAGACTGAATATAAGAGCAACTGAAATTTGGGGTTATTAGATGCTGTTCTAAGCATTTAAAACCATCTTAACTGGGGCTGTAGAGATGGCGCAGCAGTTAAGAGCACTGGCTGCTCCAGAGGTCCTGAGTTCAGTTCCTAGCACGCACAGGGCAGCTCACAACCATCTGTAGTGGAATCTGATGCCCTCTTCTGGTGTGCAAACATGCATATCAACAGAACACATACATAAATGAATCTTTCCAAAAGTCTTCACTGTCATAAATTCTACAGGGTTTCCAGAAGGGAAGAGGGAAAAGCACGGAGAGGTGCACTAACTCCTCCAAGATCATGCAGTCCTTGGAGAAAAGAAATCCATTTAGACAAAGGTTCTGCTCAAGTTTTCAAGGCTGAAGGAAGCAATCTGTTAGAGGCCCATGGTTCTGCTAACCCTGACAGCTCTGCAAAGCTGGCTTGCACTGTCGAGGGAGACTGGGTTGATGAGTGAACCTGAAGGATGCACTTGGCCTCTGAGACTAGAAGGTCTTGGGCAGAGATTGTGAGGGGACGGGGCTCAGGGGAATCAGGCTAGCGGAGCAGGTGGGAGTCTGTGAGTCTTTACCTCAGCGGCCTGTGAGCTCAGCCCGGGCTCCGCACGTGAGAGTCACACAGTGCTTGTTCTTAGGATTTGGATGGAGAAGCGAACAGGCTTGCAAACTTCTCACTTGCTAATTAAGAAACTAATTAAAACCCATGAGTTCTTAAGGACATATGGTTTATTTAAGGTTGATCCAAGATTGATGTTGTGTTAAACAATATTCTAATAAATCATAAAGTAAGTTGGCTTTACTAATACTGGCATGGTGTCCCAGTGTGCAGGATCAGCTCACAGGAAGCATTATTTACTTGAGATTGCTAGAAAGACAATGTAGACGCGAGGGGCTTGGCCTCAGGATCTCCTAAGCAGCTGCCTCCTTCTCGACCCCCACAGCAATCCTGTTGGATATATGTACTCAGAATGCCTGTTTTACAGAACAGGAAACAAATCATCAAAAGAGGTTAAGGAACTGTGCAAGGTGGCGCACGCCTTTTAATCCCAGCACTTGGGAGGCAGAGGCGGGTGGATCTCTGAGTTCGAGGCTATCCTGAGTTACAGAGTGAGTTCCAGGAGAGTCAAGAGAAACCCTGTCTAAAACAAACAACAAACAACAGGAAGGGTTAAGGGATTCAGTGCCTATGAAAGCACTCAGAACCTTGGGGGCTGGGATAAAGTACTTGCTATACAAGCATGAGGGTCTGAGCCTTGATCCCAGAACCTACAAAAGAAAGCTGGGCCTGAGCCACGTGTGGTGGCACATTCAGGAGGCAGAGTCAGGCAAATCCCTGAGAGCTGGAGGCCAGTCTGGCCTACACAGTGAGTGCCAGGACAGCCAGGACTATGTAGAGAGAGACCTTGTCTCAAAACAAAACAACAACAAAAAGCTGACTGTGCTGCTGTGTTGTAATCCCAGCATCAGAGAGGCAGATCCCTGGGACTCTTTGGCCAGTGAAAGACCCTGCCTCACCGAGCACACTAACGCTGCTCCCCCACCACACACACACACACACACACACACACACACACACACACACACACACATACATACACACACACACGATGTCATGGGAGATTTTGAGATGGAAGTGAGAGAAAGAATATTAAAATATGTGCTGGGCAATGATCGCACACACCTTTAATCCCAGTACTCGGCAGGCAGAGGCAGGCAGATCTCTGTGAGTCTGAGGACAGTCTGGTCTACAGAGTGAGTTCCAGGACAGACAGGGCTACACAGAGAAACCCTGTCTCGAAAAACATCAAAAATAAAATAAAAACTAAAAGCTTAAAATGCAACCTCTGTATCGTCTATTCTTGTAAGCAACATTCCATCAGTTTTTCTGTGTTCTGCTCATTAGAAGAGAGCCATTAGGCCTGCCTTCCACTCAGTGAGAGGGGACCTCACAAGGCTCTGAATGCCAGGTGGCAGGGCTCCTTGGGGACCATT
Organism: Microtus ochrogaster; assembly: GCF_000317375.1. Classification (NCBI taxonomy): domain Eukaryota; kingdom Metazoa; phylum Chordata; class Mammalia; order Rodentia; family Cricetidae; genus Microtus; species Microtus ochrogaster. The sequence continues at coordinate 18,689,359 of NW_004949096.1, read as the reverse complement.
TTAGGGTTTCCCCATGAGTGCTTTTTCTTTTGGATCATCCTTATCTTCTTTGCCTCTTGTTTGTCTCTCTTCACTTCCTTACCCTCCAAACAGGATTACTTTATGAACTTGGGTAAGTTGCAATGTGGCCAGTTTGGGGCGATTTATGTCTCCTATAGACAGAGGCATTGAACTACTTAGGAAACCAAGAAGTGGAAAATGGTTATAAAGGGATCCAATTACTTTCATTGCAAGAGCAATGTAAAAATCTCACATGAAAAAAATGGACTTAATTGGTGAAAAATTAATTAGACAATTAAACTTATTTCTGTTTAAATACATTTGGGTGTTAATTGGTAATCTGCTTAAGGTTTATTTGATGGTGGATTTGACTCTGTCCTAAGAGAATGGTCTCTGTCTAGTTTGCTATGAACACTGCAAGTCTTGCTGAGAAACAATGGCCAGTTCATTGCCATGGTTCCTCTCCACAAAGGACAAATGGGGTCAGACTGTCCCAGAGGGCAGAGAAGCATTTGTCTAGAAAGCCCAGGAAGGAATTTCTGCTCCTGTCTCAGGTCTTTTCTAGGAAGGACAGCAAGCTCCAGGAAGTCACAGGATTGTAAGTGGGAGGCAGAGGGACCCAAACTCTGCCACTTTGGGCAAAAAACTAAAAAAAAAATTCTTTTTAAATATTATGTGTGTGTGTGTGTAGGTGTCTCTGGTTTTCTTGCAAATTTACTGAGTTACTTAACCTCACTTCATTATTTTTTCCTCTTCTATAAAATGGGGTTCTGAGCATCCGCCACAGCCTGTGGAGGTCCTAGAATGACTTGTTTGTATGAGTTCTCTTTCTACCATATGCTCAGGAGACCTAACCTGTGCTGTCTACTCAGTAGGAAACACCTTTACCCCCTGAGTCATCCCCCCGCCACTTGACTTGGGCCATGTTGTTGGAGAGAAAGAAGCTGCAGACTGGAAGTGAGTTCTGCAGTCTAGACCGCAGCAAGTTTGCCTTAACTGGATCTTAGAAGGGCCTGGGAACTTTAGTGACTCACTGAGAGCCGGATGAGGACAGCTGAACCAAAGTCTGAATGAATGAATGAATGAATGAACAAACGAACGAATGCGTGTATACATTGTGGTGTCCTCCTCCCACCAGACTCCCCTCTGCTCCCTGGTGGGAGCCCAGAAGCTGCTTCTGCTGAAGCGATATCTGGCAAACACTGAGGATGACATTCTTTAGTGAAAAGGCCAACATCCCTTCCAACAGCATCAACTCTGAGCAGTGAGAGGTGACCAAGGTGGCAAGCCATGCACTTCACCCAGACCCAAGAGCATCCCACCAGCTTCTAGGTCACGGATCACCCTCTCCTTGATGGCTCAGCCAGGACTCATAACGATGGGAGGAAAACTCTGTGCTGGGGTGCAGCCCAGCGAGTAGAGAGCCTGTCTAGTTTGTCTAAAGCTCTGAGTCTGCTCTCAGTGTCGGCTGGGAGTGGTGATACATGCCACAAAACTAGAAGGAGACAAGAGGACCAGACCTTTAAGGCCATCCCTGGAATACACAAGATGAGAATCTATCTAAAATAAAAATGAACAAAAAGAAAAGATACCATTCAAGAAACAAAAGAAAAATAACAATTTTCCTCAGAGAGGAGAATACACACACACACACACACACACACACACACACACACACACACATTCTGCTCAGATGTCATTTCATCAGAAAGACTTCTGGACACTCACTCTAAAATACTATCTCTTATTACATTACCTTATTTCAGTAGGGGAGAACAGAGTCAGAGAGTTGAGAATAAATTGAAATAAGTAATACAGAAACTTTCTCCAGAACTGAAGAGCCCTTGGCATTCCGAGCACAATGGAGGAGAACAGACACCACCAAGCCTGTTGAGAAGTTTCAGAACTCAAGGACAAGAATCCTAAGTTTTCCCAGAAATTAAATAGTGATTTTTTTTTCCCCTAAAAGATCAGCTATCAGAATGGCCTCAGACTGCTCCACAAAACATCTTGGCGAGAAGTGTGAAGTCCTGGAACCCTGTGTGCCTGAAGAAGACCTGGGCCTCGCTGGGTAGCAGAGGCTGACCTTGAACTGCCCTGACCTCCCAACTGTAGCTCTGTTCTCTGCTCAGTTACTAACGAAGTACTTCAAGGAAATGGAGGGAATTTCAGGCTCACAGTTTCTCAAAGACTTGTTCTCTCCTCTCTTAGCATAAATCAAGAAAGAGGGTGACTGGAGACCCCAAATCAGGCAAATAATAAAAGAAAGTCTGAGGACGTGGGAAAGCAAAGCAGCCTGCCAGACTGAAGGGGACAGAGGGAGACAGGAGATCTCTGAGAGAAAGTGAGCTGGGGAAATGATCCAAATTCTGTGGTGGGTGGAAATCCCGAGGCTGTCGCAAAGTCTAAGACAATTGTTTGACATCCAGAATATCAAGCAAAAAACTCACAACAAAACCAAGCCATCATCACCAAGCCCAGGGTATGGAGAAGCCGGCTCAGAAGTTAAGAAGTCTACTTTTGCAGAGGACTGGAGTTCGGAGCCCAGCATCCTGGGACATCAGGTGGCTCAAATCCACCTGTAACCCCAGTGCAGGGGTCCAGTGCTCTCTCTGGCCTCTGTGGGTTCCTGCAGTCACAGGGATACAAATTCACATACACACATATATGCGAAATTACAAAGAAAATAAATCTTAAACAAAAAAAACCGAACACAGTAATTATTAATTCAGTTACAAAAGTGGTTGAGTGGTGGAATTCTTGCCTAGCATGCTTGAAGCCTCAGGCCCTGGGTTGGAGAGTGGGAGCAGGGAGGGACAGAGCACCACTGTGGAAAACATTAGCTGTAAATTTATGCAAGAGTCACAACCATATTGAGTCGAGAAGAAAAGCTGCTTCTCATTGGTACATGACAAAAGAGGGCAGGGTTCAGGCCTGTCTTTAGACATATGGAGGCAAACACCAGAAACCATGTCCACAGCATGGTATTGGTCACTCTGTGGTCAGTGCAGAGGAGACTAAAGCGTCTTCAGTGTTCTTGGCGTTTTTGTTGTTTTCTGATGGGTCCTCACATGGCCCCGGCTGATCTGGAACTCACTAAGTAGCAGAGGCTGGCCTTGAACTGCCTTCCAAGTGCTAGGCTTATAGGCACACATTCCGAAGGGCTGCCTATGGGGGCCAGAACAGAATTGCTGCTGGGGAGATGGCTGCTCCCCAAGTCTGGTCAATCTGGGAAGGCTGGGTGATGATGTAAACTCTACTGTTCAGGGGTGGTGGGCAATGAACTAGAGTTAAAGGAGGTAGTTTTAGATCTCACTTAAACATCTCTCATGTCAGAAAGCTTTGTTATTATTTTTAAATTTCATCTTTGTGTTTGTGCGTGTATGTGTACTGGTGTGTGTGCACGCGTGCCTGTGTATGTGCGCTTGCGCAGGTGCAGTACACAGTGCGCATGCCCATAAAGGCCAGGCCAAAGCCTCTCCTGTTGGTCTTCAGGTGCTGTGGCCCTTGGGCTTTTTTTGAGATAAGCTCTCTCAGCAGCCTGAGGCTCACCAAAACGTGCTGCAGGGACTCACCAGTTTCTTCCTCGGCAGCACTGGGATTGAACTGTGCCTCCACACCTGCATCTTTTTCTCTTTCTTTTTCTTTTTTTAACATGGATTCTACGGGGTTGAACTTAGGCCCTCACACGTACAAGGCAAACGCTTTACCAACTGACACTATCATCCCAACCAATTGTTTGAGATAGCATTGGGTCTCAAACTCACTGGGTAGCTGAGGATGACACTAAACTCCTGATCTCCCAGTGTCTTTGCCCTCTGCCCATGCTCCCTGAGGCACCAGGAGCACGGGTGTATGGGTATACCCCCATGCCTGGCTATTGAAAATAGCACATCTTCAAGTCCCCACACACCCGCCACCAACGCTAACAATAGACAACGACCACCATCCTGCCCTGGAGGGCTGAGGAGGGAAGTGAGTTATTTAACAGCTGTTTACTGAGTACCTACTGTGTGCAGGAGCCTGGTAGTGAGCTGGGGAAATGTTGGATTGGTCTATTGCTGGGCTCCAAGTGGCCAGATGGACAGAGCAGATGGAGGAGGGGGGATGGGGAGGCGGGAACTCATCGGCTTGTGGCAAAGGCCCAAACTCAAGCCTTGTGTGCTGTGTTCTGGTGGGGGAGGGGTCCCTGGTGTCTTTTTCACCAGCAGGGATGGGATTCCTGAGGACGATCTTCAGAGGACTGGAGTTTGGGTTCTGGAGGAGGGGACCTTGATAGAAACTGATTGGTATGTGTCCCAGAGGCTTTTTTGGCTGGTTTAGAGGCTGAGGGAACTTTAGGAAGTGAGCAGTACCTGGAGGAAGCAGGTCACAGGGAGGGAGCAGGTCACCGGGAGCATCAGCCCTGGCTCCTGCCTGACTCTTTCTGCTTCCTGGTGGACTGGTTGATCAGGAGGTGAACAGTACTCCCTCACCACCTTGTACCCGAGCACACGGGGTCATGTGACCATGGACTGACCCATTCGAATCTGAGAGCCAGACTCGATCTTCCTTCCCTAAATCCAGGTAGTCTGGTCACAGTGACAGAAGAATGACTAATTTGAGCTCTAAACAATGTCTAGGCCATTCATAGCCGCTCCTTTGCAATTCATGAATCAGTGACATTCCTGAACCAATTCTGTAAACCATGAAGACACAGAAAAGAAATCTCTGCGTGGGGGACCCTAAACTCACACCTACTATTATGTCACATGCACAGATATGACGAAAGCAAGAATTAAAATCTCAAATAGAAGACAATCATTAAAAGATTCTTAAGAATGGTGTGTGGATGTGTGTGCGCGTGTGTGTGTCTAAATGCCACAGTATCCATGAGGAGGTCAGAGGACATCTAGCGGAGTCGGTGTTCTTCTCCCACCTCCGTGTGAACTCAGATCCCAGGCTTGCACAGCAAGTGTTTTGACTGCATAGCCATCTCAGCAGCCCTACAACAGAGTCTTTTAAATTGCATACATCTAACGTCTTTTATGAAAGAAAAACAAAACAAAACACTGCTCGTGTCTTCTTTTCTGCTTGTCACTGACTGTAGTCACCTCGCACTCTGGAGCAGACCCACCCCTGAGCACTAATGGGTTTAAAAGCCTTCCCTGTGCATGGCTTCTGCTCAGGGGAGCCTCAATCTTTTCTTCAGGTTTTGCTTCTGCACCAGGGTGGGCTCAGGTAAGCAGTTCTTGCCATGATGAAAGCAAGAGTTGAGTCCTCTTTCTTTACCTGGTCAACTTAGTTTCCTTCCCAGCTGGGGTCCGGATTCCCTCCCCAGGTTCCTCCCTCAGGTTCTGCTCCACCTGGCCTTCACCACCTTGAATTCTGGAGGTCCTGGACCTGCTCACATCCCACTTCTCCCCCCCCCAAATCCTTTTGTACATTTGTTTCGTTTCATGTGTATGATTGTTTTACTTTCGTGTGTGTGTGTGTGTGTGTGTGTGTGTGTGTGTGTGCACGGTGCGCGTGCCTGGTATTCAGAAGTCAGAAGGCACTTGAGACCCCTTGGAGTCAGCTCAGGACACACCAGAAACCAAAGTCTCAGCCCGAAGGAGGTTTATTGCCCTGGAGGGGAAAAGGAGGGGACTGTCCTTGGGTTGAGCCAAAGCAGGTGACAGCAGCAGCGGCGGCGGGAGGCGGCAGGTGTCTCTGCAGAGTGGTTTTCAAATATTTATTTATTTATTTATTTATTTATTTATTTATTATATATACAATGTTCTGTCTGTGTGTATGCCTGCAGGCCAGAAGAGGGCACCAAACCTCATTACAGATGGTTGTGAGCCACCATGTGGTTGCTGGGAATTGAACTCAGGACCTTTGGAAGAGCAGGCAATGCTCTTAACCACTGAGCCATCTCTCCAACCCCTGCAGAGTGGTTTTTAAGGGGAAAAGGGGAATTCTGGGCTAAGGTGACTAGGTAAGTCCCGATTGGACTGGTTAACCAGTGTAGCCTATAGTGCATTTTGATGGCTGGACCTTGGTCTTTTGTCTCAGGAACGAGTAAATGGTAGCCAAATAAGGGAATGGATGTTGGGGGCTAGCTGTAGGAATGTAATCTAATGGATTAGCAAGGGAGGGAAGGAGAAAGGGTAAAACCTGTCAGCACCATTAGAGAGCCCCCCTTCAGGCACTGGATCCTGGGAACTGGAATTATGGATGGTTGTGAGCTGCTGTGTGGGTGCTGGCAACTGAGGCCAGGTCCTCTGCAGGAGCAGCTGCTCAGCCATCTCTCTAGCCCCATGTTCCCATTTCTCCAGCTCCTGCCTCGGCTTGGACACCAAGCCTGTGGGTCCCTGGCTGCCCGCAAAGCGGTGTTCTCCACATTCTTCCTTCCACCCAAGGACGCTGACAAGTCTCTCCCAGAGTCTCCCAAATCCCCAGGATCTCATTCATGGCCACCCTGGTTTCTGTCCCTAGCAAGCTTTTCCATGCTTCAGCCTCGGACCAGCGTTCCTAGCCCCCTCTCGCACCTCCCTAGTACTTGAAGTGACAGGCTGCCAGCAGGGCACCTTTCTTTCTCTAACCCTGATCTACCCTAGTGCCTGCAGAGGCAACCTTGACACTTCCCCATCTTCCCTGCCCTGGTTGATTCAGTCAAATCTCCATTTTTTTTTTAGAAATGTCTGAGCACGGCATGGTGACACTCACCTTCAATCCCAGCACTGAGGAGGTAGGGGCAGGTAGATCTCTGTGAGTTCCAGGACAACCAGAGTTGTATAGAGAGACCCTGCTTCAAAAAGCCCAACACACACATACTCACTCACACACCCACACTGTCTGTTAGCGCCGATTGTATAACCCCACTGTCACCGTCTTTGCCTGGTGCTGGCTTCTCCTCACAAGCACAGCATCTCTCTCTGCCTGAAGCTCAGTCTCTCCCTTCCTTGCTCATGAAACTTCTGAGTGGAATGAAAGACAGGTATGGAGGCCACACCTCAATCCCAGCACTCAGGAGACTGAGGCAGGAGCATTGTCACAAGGGGTAGTTGAGCCTTAGCAGCACGAGACTTGTCTCCAAAATCAAAACAAAAACAAGCAACCACAAAAGAATCAAAATAAAAATAACAAGGAGTTTAAAAGAAAATACTTCTTGGTTTGGTGACGCTGCAGCTGGGCGGACACTGACTGGCTCACTGCCAGAGCTGGACTTGTCAAGTCCCTCCAGAATACAGCTTGGAAATCATGCTATGAACTTAAATGTATTCAGTCTTCGACCCAATAGTTTCATTTCTGAGAAGCTGAGGAAATAACCCATCTATGAAAATGTTTCGTGCTTTTATAAAAGCTTATTTATTACATCATTATTTACATAAGAAGAAATTAGAAATCACCTAACTACATTACAATAGAAGTCATTTGATGCTGTGTGCCTATTGTACAGCTACTAAAAGGGCACTCGCAGGAAGAAAGGCAAATCAGTGGCAGTAAAACGCTCACAGTGGTTACTTCCAGCTACTGAGATTATGGATGATTTTAATTTTCTTTGTAATTTCCTATATTTTCCAAATTTTCTACAATAAATCACTATTATAATTAGAAGAGAAAGTTATCTTTAAATGATGTTCAGAATAAGTTTGTGGTAAAAGAGAGGGAAAAACCCAGTTGTATACCAAATTGTAAATAAGATACAGTCTGAGCACACACAAACAGAGTGTAAAGAGGTGGAGTGACCTCTGTGTGGTGACATCCTGGGCCTCTGTGTTGACTTCACATCGTGAGTGCTTAGAAACTCCCACTGTCTTCAGGATTTCATCCACACCCCTCAGCAGCTCACAGTGACCCCCAATCTGAACTATAAGAGGCTGGGAGGTGGCTCAGCAGGTAAGGACACTTGAGGACCTGAGTTCAAATCCACAGCACCCAAGTGATGCAAAGCTTGACGTGGTTGCATGCACCTGTGACTCCGGTTAAGGGGACAAGAGCTAAGTGATCTGAAGAGCGCACCGAGCACCAGCCTAGCTGAGACGGTGGGGTTCTGGTTCAGGGAGACGTCATGTCTCCAGAAAACACTGCAGAGAGTAATAGTGGAAGACACTTGACTCCTGCTCTGGCCTCTACACGCATGAGTGCTGGCTTGCACACCTGTACACTCACAAGTGCGCACACTCTTGTATACTCAAACATATCACAACACCCCCCACAGTACACCTATCACTATATGCACACCTCAACACACGCACCAAACACACCTCCCACACACATCCCACACAGCACACCACGATCCCATACAACACCCCACCCCTGATTGAGATATGATTCCCATCCATCCTTTCAGGACCTGAGAAATGGCTCTCTTCACAAGTTTAATTCCCAGCTCACACCTGTCTGTAAGTCCAGCTCTAGGGAATCTGACACCCTCACACAGACATACAGGCAGGCAGAACACCAATGCACATTAAAAAAAAATCCACCCTTTCATATGTACAACTGAGTGGTGTTTAATGTCTTCTCAAAGTTGTACTTGCTACCAATTAGTGGTCACTCCCCATTCCTCCCTGCTGCCACTAGTCTGTGATACATTTCCCTATGCTGGACTTTTTGAAGGATCAAGGGATATGTGGCCATTTGTCTGGCTTTTTTCGGGTAGCAAAATGTTTTCCAGGTCCATGCGTGTGATGGCATGCAGCAGCTCTTTCCTGTTGCTGAGCAGTGAGCATCCCAGTGAATGGATATAGCACATGTGTTTTAACTGTGTGCCTGACACATGGCACAGCATGTGGAGGCCAGAGGGCTTTTGTGAAGCTGGTTCTCCTTTTATGTGGGTTCGAGGTCAAATTCAGGTTGGTAGCTCTGCATGCAATTGCTGCTGCTTCTTCCTCTCTTTTCTCCTTTTTAAAAAACAAGGTCTTGCTACAAAGCCCAGGCTGACTTGGAACTCCCAGGGAGCTTCCCACTGCTGCCTCTGCTGGGATTACAGCTGTGTGTCATGGCACACATGTGGAGCTCAGAGAACAGCTTCTGAGAGTTGGATCTCACCCTTCCGTCTTGATTCCGAAGCAGGGTCTCTGTTTCTGTACTAAGTACTATTCTAAGCTTGGTGGCCTGTGAGCTTCTGGCCAGTTTTCCTTCTCTGTCTCCCATCGCCCACAGGAGTTCAGGGATTAGAGATGCATGTGGCACCTTCGGCTACTGACAGGAGTTCTGGACCCTCAGGCTTGCAGAATGAGAACCTGCTGAGCTCTCTCTCCGGCCGACCTGTCTCATTGGAAGATCAGGTTACTTGTCTTACTATACTGTTGATGAGCTGCGATTTTCACATATTCTGGATGCCTGCTGGATATCAGGAGAATAAAACCGTAATTGTGTGCTCATTCTTCCTTCTCTGCTTCTTTCTTTCTTATAAGACAGTGTTTCATGTAGCCCAAGCTGGCTACCAACCTACTATGTAGACAATCTTATTTTTGTTCTGCCAGTGTTCCCACCTCCACCTCGCAAGTGTCGGGATTCTAAGTGTGTACCACCACGGTGGGATCACTCCTTTGGTCTGTTAGAAACACAAGCTTCAATCTGATGAAGTCCAGCTCATGCACTTTTGTCTTTTTGTATGTGCTCTTGGTGTCATATTTAACAGGCGTTTACCTAATCCAGGGCCATAAGGATATGCATCTATGCTGTCTTCTGAGAAGTTTGTAGTCTTACCCTCCACAAGCAGATCTTTGATTAATCTGAATTAATTGTTGTGCATGATGTGAGATAGGTGTCCGTGTCCACCTTTCTTCTTTCCCAGGGACCAAACCCTGTAAAAAGACCATTCCTTCTCCTCCCTATACCGAACTATCCACATCCTTATCACAAACCAATAGAGGCCAGACAGCATCTTACGTTTTATTTTATATGTGTCTGCATGCATGTTTGCACATGCACATGCAGTGCCCTCAGAGGCCAGGAAAGGGTATTAGGTCCCCTGCTCCAGTGACAGGTAGTTGTGAGCGTCCCAGGACTCCTGTAACAGTGGCTGCTGCTCTTAAGCACAGAGCCATCTCTCCAGCCTGCCATTTTATTGTAGCTTCAGGCTCCCGTTCAGCTGGCCCATCCTCTCCACATCTGTGCAGGCTGCCCTTTTGCCTGTTTTGTCCCTATCTACGCGCACAGCCCGTCCTCCCCTCCAGGCAGGCTGACCCCAGGAGCATCTTTCTCATATTGCCATCCACCCCTGCCTACTCTGCTTCCGTGGTGTTCTTGTTATTCACAAGTCTCCTTACTTAATGAAACCCCTAGGTTCACACCTTTGCACAGCAGCGGCCACGGTGCTCAGCATTTCAGAGATGATAAACTTGGGTGTCAGCTGAGTGAGCTGACTAACTTTTCTGGAGTTTAGGACTTCAGGGAGGGGCAAGTTATTGGCCTTTTGACCCCCTCACCTCTCTTCCTCCAGAAGCATTTATTTATTTACTCCTCATTCACTCGTCCACTCATTCAACGAGGTTTCTCAGGTACTGACCTAGATGCTGAGGCTAACAGTAACACATAGCCCACCCTGAACAGCACTAGACAAGCAATCCTATGAACATGTCGCCGCAGGGTCTCTCGGCCTACTTCTTGCTACTCTGTTTATTGATGGTTTGGTCATCTGGCTCCCTCCTTTCCTGACTCTCGTCATCGCCAGGATGATTTTAAGGCTCACACAGCTGTCCATCCATCACCTAGCCCTTGGTTTCTGGGCCCCTCAGTAATCCATCTTTCCACTCTTTGCCTTTGCTAAACTTTGCTCACCACAACCCAATGCTGGTGAAGCCAACGGAACAGGCTTTCCATTGCCTCTGGGCAGAGGTTGTGGCCGACAGAAGTGCCCACTCTCATCCAATGAGTGACTCAGCCTTCCTTCACAACTTGTACCCTCTGCCACATGCAGGGTGCCGGGCCGTGCCTTCCCCTTCTGCATGCTTCTCACTGAGGATGTATAGTTTAAACCTTTGAGTGTGCGAGTGTGGGTATGTGTGTGGCATGGTGCATATGTGGGAATCAGGGACAGCTTCAGGTGCTAAACCTCATCTTCCACCTTGTCTGAAACGGGGTCTCTGATGGATACAAAACTAACCAGGAGCTTCTATGGGTTTTGTCCATGCCTTGCATGTCCCCATTAGTGTGCCAGGACACAGAGTCTTTTTGTCAAGCTCAGGGTGACCCTCCACTAAGCCAAAGGAGCCCCAGCATCAACACCTCCTGCTCCCTCACTCCTACAGCAAATCACATCCTGTCCTATGCTTCCCTGTCTGTCCAGGGCCCACCTCTCTACTGGCCCCGAATCCTGTTCTCCATGATCTCCCATGGACTTTAACTGTGACTATCTCTCTACTAAACTCTATTGGAGATTTCTCTTCAAGGGATACTGAAGTGCTCCCCATGTTAACAAACAAACGACAGAGAAATGTCTTCCATGGCAGTTTGCATGTCCTCCTGGCTCCTGCCCATCTCCACACCTTATAGCCAATCTCTTCCGAAGAGTGCTCTCCACGTCATCTAACCTTAGCAGTTTGCCCATCTGCCATGGCCACGTGGTCTTCTTTGCATTTGCCAAGACCATTCCTGCTCAGGGCCTTTGCTCTCCTGATTCCTGTGTTCTAGAATAGTCAGCATCTCCATGTAACTTTGCATGTCTTGCTCTGCTGTTTCACCGAGGTCTCCGTTTTATGTCCCCTCAGCATATTTAGGCTTCCTCTGTGGCTTTATTTTTCTCATTGACATCTTTTAATAAAATGTGTACTAATCATACATATTAATGGGATTCCATACATGTATGTAGCTCTCACAGATAAAATTCAACATTACTTTCCCACCTGCCCCTCATCCATCCTAAAACTTCCAAATCTCTATTCTACTCTCAGACTGGCTTTTAAAGTTTCCTCATGGGACAGAGAAAGTGTAGAACTTACCTTTTTGTGTCTCGATTTTTTCACTTAACACAATTCCCCCACCCTACCTCATGTTATTTTGCTGCTCGGCACATGCTTTTGTTCTCCGTGGCTGGCTAGTGTTTCACTGTGAGTACACACTGCATCTTCTTCATCCACTTTGTGTTGTGAGGCTTGCAAGCTGGCTCCACAGGTTGGCAGTGGTATATAGCGCCTCAGTAAACATAAGTATGCCAATTTTCTAATTAGTATCGTCTGCCTGTTTTCCTTCCTTCCTTCCTTCCTTCCTTCCTTCCTTCCTTCCTTCCTTCCTTCCT
>NW_004949096.1:18637237-18676928 GCF_000317375.1 Microtus ochrogaster | reverse complement strand
TGCACCACTAACACCAGGCTAATATTGTGTTTCTTTTAGTATTAACCTTGCTTCTGTTGGCATCCTATGCAGCCCTAGTCTTGAGCTGTGAGGACCCTAGTGCTGAAATCAGAGGTCAACTAATCTGCATTTCCAGCAGTGCTCACGGGCTCCCATCCCTCATGTTCTCATTGTTCTCTTTCATTCTATTTTATTTTTAATTTTTGCTTGTGTGTAAACCAAAAGGTGATATCTTGTGTCTTTCCCCCAAAAGATTTATTTTATTTATTTATGTGCATGTGTGTGTGGATATCCATGGAGGTCAGAAGACATCAGATCTTCTGGAGCTGGAATTACAGGCAGTTGTGAGCTGCTCAGTGTGGGTGCTGGGCCCTAGGCTCTCTGAGAGTTGCAATACTTTTAACTGCTGAGGTTTTCTCCAGCCTCCACATCTGGCGTCTCCATTGATGCTCTCCACCTTATTTTTTATTATTCTTCTATTTATTTGTTGATTTATTTTTGGTTTTTCGAGACAGCTTTTCTTCATAACAGCCCTGGCTTTCTTGGGATTTGCTTTGTAGATCAGGCTGGCCTCAAACTCACAGAGATCTGCCTGCCTTTGCCTCCCGAGTGCTGGAATTAAAGGATGCACTAAGTTATATTTACTATTTATTTACTATGTATGTAGACAGTGTTCTGTCTGTACAGTGTTCTATCTGCATTCATGCCTGCATGACAAAAGAAGGCATCGGATCTCATTACAGATGGCTGTGAACCACCGTGTGGTTGCTGGGAATTGAATTCAAGACCTCTGGAAAAATAGGCATGTTCTTAACCTCTGAGCCATTTCTCCAGTCCACTTTAATTTTTTAATTAGTTGCTTTTATTTTATTTGTATGAGTGTTTGCCTATACCATGCATTCTGCTCCCACAGAGGCCAGAAGAAGGTAATAAGATTCCCAGGAACTCCAATTACAGACAATTGCGAGCCACCATGTGGGTACTAGGGACAGAACTCAGGTCCTCTGTAAGAATAGCAAGTGCTAGCCAGGTGGTGGTGCATGCCTTAATCCCAGCACTCAGGAGGCAGAGAGAGGCAGGCGGATCTCTGTGAGTTCAAGGCCAGCCTGGTCTATAAGAGCTAATTCCAGGACAGGCTCCAAAGCTACAGAGAAACCTTGTCTTGAAAAACAAAACAAAACAAAACAACAACAACAACAACAAAAGAATAGCAAGTGCTTTTAATCTCTCTGCCCCCCCCCCCTTATTTTTGAGACAGTGTCTCTCACTGAACCCAGGACTCTGGAGATAGACCTGTGTCTGCCTCACTCCACACTGGCGGCACAGACACCGGCCACCATGATGGATTTTATATTGGTGCTGGGGACCCAGACTCAAGTCTCCTTGCTTTACAGGCCTTTACCGACTAAGTTGTTTTTCCAGCACCTCAATAGAGTTTTGATTTGTATTCTGAAAGATGATCACTATTTTTTCATGTACTCTTTGAAAAGTATCCACTCATTTTATTTTGTATTTTGTACCGTGTTAGTTAGTCAGTTTGTTTGTTTTGAGACAGGGTCTCTCTGTGTATCCCCGACTGGCAGGGAGGGTGCTATGTGGACCAGGCTGGCCTTGAACTCACAGAGATCCATCTGTCTCTGCCTCCTACATGCTGAGATTTAAGGTATATGCTTCCATGCCTCGCTCATTTTGTTCTTTTCATATTTAATTTTTTCAGGGATGGGGTTAAGATTTAATGTACTCCAGATTGGCCTTAAACTCACAATTTAGCTGAGGCTGACCTTGAACTTCTGATCCTCCTGCTTCAACTACGCAAGTCCTAGGATTACAAGCGTGTCTCTATGACCAATCTTGTGTTTAAATTTTTTAGTTATTTATGTATTCTAGACAATAATTCCCATTGGAAGGAGAACTGGCGTGGATCGTGGAAGTGCTCTCCACTCTGCTGATTACCCTTGCCGTGTAAAAGCTTTTAACTTTGATGTGATACCATTTGTCAATCCTGCTATTCTTTCCTGTTATTTGAATCCTAATAAGAACAACATCCCCTATGCCTACATGCTTTAAAGAAGGCTTATTAGTGTGTGTGTGTGTGTGAGTGTGTGTGTGTGTGTGAGTGTGTGCAGGTGTCAAGGCGGTGGGGGTTGGTCAGAGGACAAAGTCATCTCCTGGGATTGAACTCGGATTGTTAGGTTTTGCAGCACACACCTTTACCCACTGAGCCAGCTCACTGGCCCCTACTATGTTGAGATCTTGAAGTAGTTTTTTCTAAATGTCTCAGATTTCCAGGTCATATATGAAGGTCTTTGATCTGCTTTCAGTTGACTTTTGCACAGGGTAAAAGATAGGGAGTTAGTTTCTGTCTTCTGCTTGTAGAAGCTCATTTTCTCAGTACAGGACACCTGTTGTCTTTTGATCCACAGCACCTACCATGTCCTACACTCCTTGCACATGTATGTGTTTGTTTACTGACTCTTCTTTAGTTTGAATGGAAGCTCTCCGGGGGTGGGGTTTTCTTTGTTGTTTTATGTTCCCAGGCCCTGGAATCCTGTTTGTACATAGTAGGGACTTGGTATATATAAATTGATGATGGAATCCCGTTTGCACGTAGTAGGGCTTGGTACATATGAATTAATGAAGGATAACTTTTCATGATTCCATGAGAACATATAAGGATAAAAAGGTCAGGGAAAAGTTCTTAAGCTTACGATGTGGGGGCAGGTGTTCCAGACTGCCCTAGTTAGGGGCCTATGACTGTGGTTCAGGTACCAATGCCAAGAGCAACTTGGGGAGACAAGAGTTTATTTCCTCTTACAGGGTATAGTCTATCAGCAAGGAAAGTCAAGGAAGGAATGCAGGAAACTCATGAGAGGAACTGTCTTAGGGTTTCTATTGCTGTGAAGAGACACCATTCCCATGGCAACTCTTATTAAGGAAACATTTAATTGAAGTGGAGACTTACAGATTCAGAGGTTCAGACATTCATCATGGCAGGGAGCATGCGGTGTGCAGGCAGACATGGTGCTGACAACACCTTGATGAGAAGGCAACAGGAAGTGGACTGGGACACTGAGTGAAGCATAAGCAAAAGAGACCTCAGAGCCCACCCCACAGTGACACACTTCCTCCAACAAGACCACACCTACTCCAACAGAGCCACACCTCCTAATAATGTCACTCTCTATGAGTTTATGGGGGTCAGTTACATTTAAACTATCACAGGAATCTAGAGGCAGAAACTGATGATACAGTGGCAGCAAGCAGGGGTGCCACAGCTCCTTTAAGAAGGCTGGTTGCACAAACAGCTCTGGCTCTTTCAGGAGACCAAGCATTTAAATGGGGTTTATAAACAGAGTGCTATAACTTGCTTAATGGCAGCATAGACCCGCTGTGTGCCTGGAAATGGGGCTGTGAGCATGGCTCGCTCTGAACAGACCTCCGCCACATTGGACTGGGTGGAGCCAAAAGGCAAAGCAGCCTGAATCCTAGCCACACTGCTTAACATTTTAAGAAGTGGTCCTGGACAGAAAAGGATTACAGATGCATAATAAAGACATATTCAAATGAAAAAGACCTCTAAATGGGTCACAGTGTTGGATAAAGTACATAGGCTTAGGAGAGAGAAGAAATAGTTATTATATGTGTGTATGTGTGTGTGTGTGTAAATGGTTTTAAAAAATAAAACAAAGTCTTTAAAGAGAAAGAGTTCAGACAGTCATAGATTAAAGGAGTAAAGAAAAATAAGCCACATACATGGAAAATACACAGAGAGTCTGGATTATGTATATTATTGTGCTTTCTTTGAATATTTTGGCTGTGGATGAGCTAAGTACAGAGAAACATTTCATTGTATGAGCTGCCAAGCTAAACCAAGATATATACTCTAAAGGTATCTTGACTTCAAAATTTGGGTCTAAGGATATGTTGCTTTGGAAAAGAGGTTCTGCTTTTCTTTCCACAAAGGATGAGAACCTGTGAATTCCTCCAAACTAATGTGGTCTGATGGAACAAGATGCCCTGAAAGGTCTCTGTGAACTCCCAAATACTTTGCCCAACAAGAAGCAGGAAGCAGTTTGGAGAGAACTATGCCCAAATTCCCAAATATTGTTTATAAATTTAAAGGGAAATACACTACAGAGATGAATACTTTGCATTGGTATGGATCTTGGTTTATTAATACAAATTTAAGATCAATTTTGTTATATGTATATTTCTGCTCTTGATTAAGGTATTGTGCTTGTGCAGTCCATTTAAAAATATAATATATAATTAAGAAATAGAGGTTAATAGATAGTCATCTATAATAGTTAAGCTTGTAGTCATGTTAGGTTTTCTAGATATATAGATATATATTTCAGTTAGATAATCTTCAAACACTTCAAAGACCTACAGAATATGACATTTAAAATGTTTTAAAAACTTAGGACTGTTCATGACAGTAAGACACATCTGTTCCTGGCAGCACCAATAACTTCAAAGGAAGTTATTGAAGAGGCTCCTTATGGAGCTTGTTAGCCATTTGGGCAAAAAATTGCTTTTGTCTGGACTTCTTGATGTTATGCTGTATGAACTGGACATGCAGGACCCACAGAAAAATGACTGCAGTTGCTTAAAGAGGTGAGACATTCCTTCAGGGTTCCTGCTTCATGAAAGAGTCTGCCAGACATTCTGTAGGACACAGAAGAAAGTGACTGACAAACTGCCAATATAGGTGGAACTGTCTTTGAAATTTCCTGCTTCATGGAAAAGTCTGCTGGATACTGTGGGCCTGTAGGCTGAAGATGGGTGCCCTAATGTTACAGAAGAACTTTAAGTGACTGTTCAGGCAGCAAGATGTCTCTGTCAATTCTAGAGTTTTGGAAGTTGTTTACAAGGCACTTCCTGTTTACTTAGGTAAATTATATCCTTATGGAGTCTTTGATGGAGTTAAAGAATAGATATAATTATAGTTTTCCTTAGTTATGATAAAAGATAAAGTAGATATAAATATTGTAACTGTGATTCTTGCTCGCTATCAGTTTCTTTATATATAATTTAACCGTGTTAAAGTTAAATCCTTCCTTTTATTTAGACAGAAAAGGGGTGGTGTGGGATTCCTCTCTGTATGCTGTGAATACCATTGGTTAAAAAAGAAGAAGCTTTGGGCCTATTGCAGCACAGAATAGGGCAAGGTAAAAATTCCACACTGACAGAGGAGAGAGAGTAGGCTGTGTGAATGAGATGCCATGTAACTGCTGCAGCAGACAGTCATGCTGGAACCTTTCCGGTAAACCACGAGCCTCATGGTGAAATATAAAATAATAGGAATGGGTTAATTTAAGATGTAAGAGCTAGTTAAAGATATGCTTAAGCTATTGGCCAAACAGTATGGGAATTAATATAGTTTCTGTGTGATTATTTCAGGTCTGGGAAGACAGGAAATGAAAGAGCAGCCTCTGACTACACAACCTGCCTTCTTATAGCACCCAGGACCATCATCAGCTCAGGAGTGGCACCACCCACTGTGAGCTAAGTCAGTCATCCATCAGGAAAATGCATCATAGGTTTGCCCGCATGCCAATCTGGCAGGGGTATTTTCTCAATTGAGGCTCCTTCTTTCAAAGTGACTCTAACTCATGCATGAAACTAGCCAGCATACAGACCAGAGAGGCTAGAAGGGAGTGTTGAACCTGCTAAGCTGAGAGAAGACTGGTGTTGGAGCACAGACATGAGAGGAAGCCGTGAGAAGTGGGCAGGAACCAGGCCTTTCAGTGTCTGAGTGAGCACAGTCAGGCTCTGTCCTTGGTTGTAAGAGCAGAGGAAATCCTTGGCCACAAGGCAAAACATTATTAAACTGACATTTGGGAAGCCCCCCCCCATTCAATTATCATTGCTAATGATGATGGGGGAAATGCTTGCATCTGTATAGCACAAAAAATGTCTTCCTGTCCTCCATGCTAGCCTGTTTACTGAATTCGTCAGCAAAGTCTGCCAGACATGAAGACAAAGTACTCGCTTGATAGAGGATCTATCCCCTGAATCCCAATCAGGTCACATGGCCAGACAAAGGATATTTTAAAAGTACACACAAAGATACATATTTTAATCACATTTAATTATGCATTTGACAAATGGCCTCAATTAAGACACCGTCAAGACTGCTGCAGAAAGTTAGAGAAAAGGTACTTCTGGAAGGGAGCCCCCTTCCCAGGCCCTGTCACTCTTTAGAGAGCTGTGTGTGCTAACATTCTGAGGCTGGAGGTTCAGTCTATCAGGACACGAATCTAAAAGTCAACCAAAGTTATCTCTTAGAAAGACGATGTGACCTTCCTGCGATTCCAGGGATGACTTATGTGTTGGGGTGGGCAGGAACGTCTAAGACCACTACCTGAGGGGCCCAGGGCTCAGGGTTTGTTCTCTCCGAGTGAGTGAGTCAGTGTTCCTTCAATGAGCTGTCAACTGTAAACTGGAACTCAGGTATGGACACAGATTTTTATGTTTAGGAAAGATACTGGGGAGATGTAGCTCAGCTAGTGAAGTGCTTGCCTAGCATGCTCAAGGCCTTGGCTTTAATCTCTAGCATCACAGAAGACCAGATGTGTTGGTGCATGCCCGAAATCTTAGCACTGGGGTCATGGAGGCAGGAGGTGTCAGAAATAGCAAATTTGGGGGCGATTTGGAATACACGTGATTCCATTTCTAAAACAAAACTAATTTTAAGAAAGGAATACATGACACACATGAAGATGCTAAACCACATCCTTTTCGGAGACTAGCAGGCCCGGAGTGCAGGGACGAGGTGTGACCTTGCCAATTGACTGATGTGCTTGAGAATTTTTCTAGAACTCTCCTGGGGAAAAGTGAGAAGAGAGGAAGGCTTTTGGGAGAAGGGTTAGAAAGAAGTGGGGCAGCCTCTGGGGCCTGGAGCATGTGTGGCAACTAGCTGTCAGAACCGGGGAGATCAGTGAGTCATGCTCCGCTCTGAGGTGTTAGGAGCCACGGAAGGACTGGGAAGTAAAAGTTTGAGGCTGACTTCTGAACTGCCTTCAGATGGGAGAAGGTTTTTCCTGAAGCCAAAAGTTGCTTGTCTCTTCCACAGGGAGGAAACTCTTTCCCACACCGGATGTGGATTTAAGAGCTTTTCAGTTTAAATGTGAGAATCACCAGATTCTGAGGCTGGCTTTCCTGTTGACCCAGGAAGACCCAGATCTGAGCAGGAGGCCTTAGAGTTGGGTAATCCTATCTGAGGTATGCTATCCTGATCCACTATGCTCTTTTCTGCACACCCGGGGGTACAATGGACTACCAGCATGACCCTCGGATGGAGAGTTGGGAAGAGGGTTCGGCCAGTGGTACTTGCCATGAGAGTACAAGGACCTGAGCCTGATGCCAGAGGTCAGGTGAAAAAGGTGGTCATGATGATGTCAGTTTATAAACCCAGTGTTGGAACGCACTGGCCAGTCTCTCTAGCCTAATTGGCAGGTACCAGGCCAATGAAGAGACCCTGCCTCAAAAATAAGGTAGTGGCACCCAAGGAACAATCCCCAAGGCTAACCTTTGGTGGACACATGCATGCATGCAGGTGTGCACTCCCCTCCAAACATACACACATAGAACACACACATCAATCAATGAATCAACTGGATTCTCATCTGGTGTGGTGGTGCACATCTTTACTCTTAGCATTCAGGAGGCAGAGGCAGGCATATCTCCGAGTTCAAGGCCAGCCTGGTCTTTATAGTAAGTTCTACACCAGCCAGGTCTACATTCAGACTTTACAAACAACCAAAAGAGTCTTCAGATGGTGAATAGTGGCCATGACCTCCCTCCCAAAGGGTGGGTCTGGGCTTCCTGATAATTGCTTACTCTGCCTTTTTCTTAATGAGGGTTAGACTCCAGGAATTTCTCGGTTTTCCTAACAGTCCTCCAATAATCTGAAAGGGGTGTTTGACCTTTCATGGCCTCCTGTCTTCTGAAGCTAGTGAGCTCTAGCATCGCTTCATTCATAACGGAATTCCTGCCCTCCCCCCCGCCAGACCTAGAGGCAGACAAAACTGCCAGGCATGAGCACCATTTTGGCTGCAGTCTTGTGCCAGGATGGAGAATAATTCTTGAGTTTTGTGAGGCCCGAGGCTTAAAGAGTATGGGAAGATATACTTTAAGGAGATTACAGAGTCATGAAGGAAAGGCCTGTGTCCTTTCCAGTGACATTTGGCAGGAGGAAATGGATGACTGAAGGGAAGCCATTGTACAAAGAGCAGTAGCTTAGCTGATTACTCTTGGTGTACTTGGCAAGAAGATGTGACTGTAAGCTCACCACCGGAGATGCCGTGAGAGCCTTGGGAATGGCTAGTGTACCTGTGTTCCTCCCCATGGAGGAATAGGAGTGATGAATGGTTCCTAGAATGTCCTTGACTTCAGGGAGGACCTTTTTGATGCCCAACACTGCATGCCATCAAGTCTCCCTCACAGCACTGTGGAGTTAATAGCGTCTTAACTTCATTTTCCTGAGGAAGACATTGAAACCCAGAGAAGTTGGGCACTTGTTGCACAGCGAAAGTGTGGCAAGCAGGGCTTTAAGCCAGGTTATCCCAAGCCCAAAGTACATCTCTTGCCTGCTCTTGGCCCCAAGTACCTTGAGGTTCTTCAGAGGAGTGAAACACACACAAATGTCCCTTCAGTCCATCCAGTCTCTGGAATGTTTCTTCCTCATGTACGGAACAGTCCCCTCCACTCTCATAAACAGCACTACAACATTGTTTTTAGCTATCTGTGTGTCTCTTGGTGTATGTGCATATGAATGAGATTGTCCACACAGGCCAGAGGTGCTGGATCCCCTGGAGCTGGAGTTACAGTTGGTTGTGAGCTGCCTGACATGGGGCTGAGAACTGAACTCTGTTCATTGCCTTAAGCTATCTCTCCAGCTCCTCTCCAGCCTCTTCATCTTCTGACATATGTATTTATTTTCTGTCCCCACTGATGTGGGATGTCCTTCTGTATGTGTGTTGCTTTATTGGTTGATGAATAAAGCTGTTTTGGCCAATGGCTTGGTAGAGGGAAGCCAGGTGGGAAATCTGAACAGAGATAAAGAGAGAGAGTGGGCAGAGTTAGGGAAATGCCATGTTGCGGCCAAAGGACACGTCAGAACCTTAGGAACCTTACTGGTAGGCCACAGCCTCATGACGATACACAGATTGATAGAAATGGGTTAATTTAAGATGTAAGAGCTAGCTAAGAATACACTAAAGTCATTGGTCAAACAGAGTTGTAATTAATATAGTTTCTGCATGATTATTCAGGCCTTGGTGTCTGGGAAATGAACAAACAATCTCCTACAACACCCCACCTCTCTTACAAGGGTGTGAGTCTTGTGGGGAGAGGGACCTGTGTGTTTTGTAGCTGTCATATGCCCTGTATCTAGGATACTGGTGATACAGAAAGCATTTTGTATGTAGGTCTTGAACTAACTAATGAATTAACTCAGCAGTTATGGTACCAAGCTGGAGAAGGATGGCTAAGCATGTGTATGTGCATGTGCGTGTGCGTGTGTGTGTGTGTGTGTGTGTGTGTGTGTGTGTGTATTTATATATGGCGGAGGAAGGCACAGGATGGAGGCAGTCCAGCAGGCTGCTTGGCATGCCTCCCAGCCTTGTCAGCCTCTGCCATATTCACACATCATCTAAGTGGGCTCTTAAACTCAGGCACCAGCTACCCAGGGATGCTATGGTCCCCTTCATCGGAGATCTTTAAAAACAGTCAGACGCTTCTAACTGTCCCATATTGTTTAGGAAGGGAAGTGCTGGCAGGGTTTGCTCTTATAGTATGTCGGGAACTTTGACTGTGGTCCCATGCAGTGATGTTGAGATTGCCTCTCTTCCTTCGAGGCCCATTTTGTAGCTGGGGAAAGGTCAGGGATCCTCTGGTCTTCTTGGTACTCTGGAGGCTCTGGCAAATTTTTCTTGTAATCTACCCTGTTTCCGAATGTAACACGTTCTAGATTAGAGTAGTACGTGGTACTCTCAGAGACTGATGTTAGGTACCAGACTTGTAATAACAATGGTGGCAGGGGCTGGAGAGATGGCTCAGCAGTTAAGGGCACTGGGTGTTCTTCCAGAGGTCCTGGCTTCGAGTCCCAGGATTCACAGCATAATTTGAGTTGTAAAATTAATTCTAGGGGATTTGGCACTTTCTCTAGTCACCATGGGCCCAGCACACATGGCACGCAGACCCATAAAAGCCTTACTAAAGAGCAGTGACTGAGGTGTTGACTTTAGAGTGGGGTTTTAAAGGCAGGGGCTTAGCTTGGGCCATGCTCCCCTTCAGGGTCGCTCCATTCTTCTTTGTGTGTCTGTGCGGGTATATGTGTGTGCACGCACTGTGCCAGTGTAGGCGACAAGCACAGGTAGATGCCGGTGTTTTCCGCACTCCCCACCTGAGTTCCCACTATTATTTTATTTATTATTCTGTATATGCGTGTACATATGTGTGTATGTGAGTGAACGTGGGTGTGCACATGCTACAGCCTGTGTTTAAAGGTCAGAGGGCAACTTCTGGGAATCGTTCTTCCCTTCCACCGTGAAAGGATTTTCAGCTCAAGTCGTCATGCTTGGACAGCTGATGCATGCCCCGTGCGCTGCTTCACTGGTCCTTAACCTGGTTTAGTTGAGACGGGGTCTCTCACTGACCCCAGGGCTCATTGCCTCAGTGAGGCTAGCTGGCCAGCACACCTCAGAGACTGACCTCTGTCTCCTCGGTGTTGGAGTTACAGATCTGAGCCAACTCCATGGCCTTTATTAAGTTTGAATAGTGGGGATCCAGCCCCAAGACCTCACGCTTGTGGGGCAAGCACTTTCCCGACGGCCTGACTTAGTGTTTTTCTCTTTACAGAGAAGTCGTGAGTGGCTGTAAACTGTGTCCCCTACAGTCTGTAAGTCTGGGAGCGAGCATTACAGAGGTCACCTGGGGTCATTGCGGTCCAGAGTGCAGGTGCTGTTCCGTGATCACAGGAATGACTTGGCACACTCCATGGGCAGAGAGACACAGACAAGGAAGATGTCAGGGAGGGAGGCTGCCTAAACTTGACCTCTTATTCCTGGTCATAGAGAAGCAGTGTGGGATTGACACAAGACACCCCGGGTTCACAGAAAATCACTTGCTGGCTGTGAGAAGGAGTCCCCCCCTTTTATTTCTGCTCAACATCCATGAATCACATGAAACAGCAGCTGTAGCCTGAGCTGAGGGAGCTCAGACTCCTGAGCTGAGCTGAGCTTCTGCCACTCCCTCCTTCCCACCCTCTGAACAGGGTGCTTTAGTGGTCACTTTCATTGTGGCAATATCCACTGAGAAAGGAGTCTCTCTGAAGCAGATATCCAGAAAGGCAGGATAGTCATGGCTAACTCTGCGTCTGGGTTCATGAGTCTGTAACATGAGCTGATGATACCTCCTCACAGAGGCTTGTGTGTAGGGAACAGAGCAGGGCCCCAGTGAGTGTGTATTGCTGACACAGGCATGGCTGTGTTGAGCACGCCGGTGCCTCAGTTCCATGGGAGTGGTAAAGCTTTATCCAGGTGAAGCTCAAGAGAGATGGCCAAGCTTTCCCAGGAGTCCAAGTGGGAGGGAGTGGCCAGCATGTGCAAAGACTAGGAACAGCAGTTTCCTCCTCCCAGATGGGGAGAGCCTGAACTGCTCACCTGCAGAGATCTACTGAGACCAGCTAACCCTCCTCCGTGCTGTGAACAATAAACACGTTGAGGTTCGGTAGGGTAGTAGCACACCCTCCGACCCCAGCTTTATTGTACCTGGGTCTGTGTACCTGACCTTTCTTCATTCCCTTACCACCCATTCTCAGGGTTCCAGGACCCAAACCTAGGGGGTCTTAGCACTTGCTATAATGTACAAGCTGCTACGTCTAAGCTGGTGTGTGCCCAGAGGCCTCAGTCTCTAGTCAAATGTTCAACATTCCTCTGCAGATGGCTCATGCTAACTTATTTACCAAATTATTAATTCCAGTATACAACTTTAAAAGGAAGAAAAGAGAGAAAAGTCCAGGTACAGTAGTGTCCATATTCTAGCGCTTGGTAGGCTGCGGTAGGATGAGCTTGATCTCTTGGTCTAGGACACATAACTAGGTCTCAATTCTACATAAATAAATACAATATAAATAGCAATATCAGTAGCTCCCTTAATTTCCTTCCTTCCTCCCTTCTCACATATGTAAGGTGGCACGTGCTTGTAATCCCAGCCCTGGGGAGGTGGAGACAGGAGCATCCCTGGGGCTTGCTGGCCAATCAGTTCAGCCAAATTAGTGAGCTCCAGGTTCAGTGAGAGACCCTGTCTGAAGAACCAAGGAGAAGAGGAAGAAACCCGACGTTTGCTTGTGGCCTGTGCATGAACACAGACATACACACACTACTTATTAAACAAAAATAATAAACTCTTCTCTGCATGCACGACTGCAGTAGAGAGCAAACCTGGGAAG
The DNA here is from genome assembly GCF_000317375.1 of Microtus ochrogaster. Classification (NCBI taxonomy): domain Eukaryota; kingdom Metazoa; phylum Chordata; class Mammalia; order Rodentia; family Cricetidae; genus Microtus; species Microtus ochrogaster. Next base: position 18,664,471 of record NW_004949096.1, on the reverse strand, counting down.
CGGGTCACACCTTTAATCCCAGCCCTTGAGGCGCAGAAGCAGGGGCATCACTGTGAGCGTGAAGCCAGCTTGTCTATATATTTGAGTTTCACGAGAGCCAGAACACCATAGAGAAACCCTGTGTCAAATAAAGGGGGAGTGGAGAGAGCGGACACAGCGCCTTTCTTCTGTAAGAAGACAATAATTTTTGATATCTTTTTAATACATCCCATTATCTTAGTTACTTTTCCGTTGTGAGCACGACCAAGGCAACTTACAGAAGGAAGAGTTTATTTGAGGCTTCCAGTTCTAAAGAGACGGGAGTCCATCACCACCATGGGGGGAGCACAGCGGGCAAGACTCGGCTCAGGAACAGCTAAGCAGAGATCTATGAGGAGCGGCTCAGGAACAGCCAAGCAGAGATCTATGAGGAGCGGGAAGCTTTTGCAACCTTAAGCCTGCCCCCAGGGGTACACCTCCTCCAACAAGGCCACACCTCCTAATTCTTCCCAAAAAACAACCAACTGGAGACTGAATAGTTAAGTGCCTGAGACTTGTAGGGACATTCACTCCAACCACCCCACATCTTACTGCATAAGACAAGATCTTACTGGATAGACCAGGCTTACTTCAAACTCAGAAATCTCTTTACTGCCACCTCCTGAGAGCTGGGATTAGGGGTGCAACCCACATCCAACTCCTTGATGACTTTTAAATCCCACCAGGAAACTGGGGTGTCCTGCACATCCTCTTCATGGGCTCATGGAGGATGAACTTCCTGCAGTATTTGCCTAAGCCAAACAAAACCGCAAAGGTTACATCTCTTGCAGGGAAGACCATTAGACTGTTTTTCAAGACTTCATTGAGTTCATTTGGAGTTTCTGTTCTGGAGTATTCGGGTCACCCTCCCCTCATTAGTGCCTGCTGTAGTTAACACTGCCACAGTTAATGAAACCCTTTGCAGTTAAACACGCACGTGCCATCCTCTTTTCCTCCAGGCTGTGGGTCCTGACCCTGCAGCACAGGTCGACAAATATGTGCAGGTTTCTCCTTACAAACTTCATTGTGGAGAACTCAGGTTGAACTGCAGAGTTTCTTCATCACCACGGCTGAAGGGGAGCTTCCAGTGGCTTTGGGCATAAGCATTTTACAATTTAAAAATGAAAATCAACAAAAGTGTTTTTTTGCCTTTTTCTTTTTTAAACTGCCCGGGATGGCTTTTCTAGCAGAGAAAGGTCCTCAAAGAAAGGTCTTAGGGGTGGGGTGATGGCTCGATGGGTAAGGGTACTTGTTACCATGGTGGTGGAGGGCGAGAACTGGCTCCCACAGGCGGTCTCTCACTCTACATGTGTGCCGTGTTGTGCTCTCCCAAATTGCCACAAAAATAAATGAATCCTTAGATCTCTCTCTCTCAAAAAGTTGTGAGGTTCCAGGCAGTAGAGGCACATGACTTTAATCCCAGCATGTGGGAGGCAGAGGCAGAGATAGAAACCTCTCTGTGAGTTCAAGGCCAGCCTGGTCTACAGAGGTAGTTCCAGGACAGCCAAGGCTACACAGACAAACCCTGTGTTGAAAAGTTCTCAGGGTAAGACTGGGCAACTTAGCTTTCAGGGTTTGTGTTGAGGAGGAAAAGCCGTAGTCCCAGCCTGGGCCTAGATGTCAGAGAAGGTATTACCTTCAAGACAGCAAGAAGAGAAAGAAAAGCTTCCAGTCAGCGTAAGAAAGGCACAACACAGGAGCTGAGGGGAGAGGGGAGGACTCAGCCTCTTCCAGAGGATCCACATTAGCCCCAAGCACCACATAGTGACTCGACTCCAGTTCAGAGGACCCAACCTCTGGAAGCACCACATAAATAATGAAATAAATTAATTAAAATACCACAATCAAAAGTATTAAAAATGACCATACTCTTGGAATTGATCCCAAGGAAATAAACTGGGCAAAAATCAAAGATTTATCCATAGGAATAGTAAACTCAACATTGTTTATAGCATGAAAACCAGACCAGGAAATAATCTAAAAGTCCAATCAGAAGGGGTTGATTAAGGTTGGCCTGAGACCTATGCAGCGTCCTGCTATGATTGGATATCATGCAGACATTAAAAACAGTATTGTGATGTTAGGGCTGTCAGCCAGGGAACTCCTGTGCATAACTGTCAGGGATGGAAGGAAGATTCTTAGGGGCTCACAAATGGGGAAATGACCCAAGATAGCAGAGCAGTCACTGTTGCAGGAAGTAATCCAAGCAGAAAGGTGTTGGCAACGTATTACTAATGGAGAGGGATAGGTGGAAAGCGAGTATAATATGACCCTATTTTTATTAAAAGCACACACGTGGACACGTATGTATAGAAACCAACACCAAAGCAGTAATCATGGTGTGTTGGTTACATCCCACACGACTGTGACAAAGCCCCTGTCGGGACAAGCTTTAAGGAGAGATTTTTGGTTCACATTTTCAAGTGGTGTGGTCTGTCCCTGGGCAGGGTGAGGCATGGTGTCTGGGAAGGCCATGGTAGGGGGAGCATGGTGTCTGGGAAGGCCATGGTAGGGGGAGCATGGTGTCTGGGGAGGCCATGGTAGGGGGAACATGGTGTCTGGGGAGGCCATGGTCAGGGGCGGGCATGGTGTCTGGGGCGGTTCAGTGATGGGAACTTGTGGAAATGTTTAGTCATATCTTGGTGAGTCAGGAGGCAGAGAAACAGCCTAGAAACCGAGGCCAGGCCACAGCCCTCTGTGGTAGCCCATCCTCAGGCCAGCTGGACTGGTTTTAGACTCACTTAGGAGACACGCCTCTAGGTGTGTCTGTGAAGGTGTCTCCAGAGAAGATTAGCGGAGGAGCGAAGATCCACGCCGACTGTGGGCTGCTCCCTGACACAAGAGTGGAGAGAAGGAAGAAGAGGAGCTGAACTCCAGCTCCATTGCACCCTGCTCCCTGTCTGTGGGCGCAGGATGACCGGCTGCCTCGCTTCCTAGCTGCCGCAAGAGCCACACACCATGTCTGAGTGTGTGCCCAAGAAAGTCCTTCCTCTCTTCAGTTGCTTCTTGTCAGGTATCTTTCCACAAGGAACAAGAAAAGTAACTAATATGACCTGGAGGCTCATATGACACACTGTGCCATCTACCCCAAAGGTTTCACAACCCCTCCAAAGCAGAACCAGTTGGGGATCAAGATTCAACTCACATGGGCCTTTGGGGGAATCTTCCAGTGTAAACCATGGCAAATGATGGTCTCAGGAAAGAAGGGTTATGAAATGTTATTATTATTTTTCTTTGTTAAGATCTCGCCTTTGCAGTCCACACTGGCTTTGTAGTCATGTAGTTTAGGGTGTCCTCGAATTCCTGACCCTTCTCAGATTCCTAAATGCTGGGATGATGGATGTGCACCACAATGGTGGAGATTCTCCTCTATTTATCTCTCCTCTGCTTCTGAGCTAGGATCTCATGCATCTTAGGCTGACCTCCAGCTTATTGTGGAGCCGAGTCTGACGAGTTCTGACCCTCCAACCTCCAGTTTCTGGGATTTGCAGGTGTGTGTGCTACATCCGATTTCATCAGTGCTAGGGACTGAACCCATGGCAAGTGCATGCTGGGTAACTGAACTACAGCCTCAGAGCCTCAGGTAAAGTTTCTGGAATTATTGCTAGGAATACATGCTGCTGTTGGATCCTGGGACCCGAGACCACATGGCTTACACTTTAACTTACAGCCTAAGGGATCCCTAGTGACTTTCTTTCCTTTTCTAGGCCTTTATTTCCTTGTTTGTAAAGTAGGCTTAACAGTTCTGATGGGTAGTTGTGAAATGCCAGGGTTTGGCAAGGGGAGGAGCTCATGGAAGGTCGACTGTCATTAGCAACGCAAAAGGGAGGCAGTGGGGCATAACAGACATACGTGGGCAAAGAGCTCAGATTTAAGACTAAACATTATTCCCTAACGTTTCCCTTCTCTAAGCCTTAATTTTCCTATTTGTAAAATGGATACAGTAATACCAAGTAGAGAAAATAGAGACGTTTCAGAGTGTACATCCCTGGGCATAACAGTGTCTTAAAAAGAATAGGAGTAGCTGGAGAGATGGCTCAGCAGTTAAGCACTTGCTGCTCATAGTTCAGAAGACCCAGCATCGATATCCAGCAGCTCACAATCGTCCGTAACCCCAGCTCCAAAGTCCAGCACCTTTTCCTGGCCCCTCAGGTACCTGCATGCATATGCTGTACATAAATTCACACAGACACATGCACGTATGTATGCATAAAACAAATATTAACTAACTGATAACACTTCAGCCAGAGACTGGCAGCACCCACCGAGCCTCGGGTAACCAGCGCTGCAGGGAGGAAGCTGGCCCAGGTCGTCTGAGATTATAGAGCGTTACCTATGGCTTTATTACTTTGTGCTCATCCTAGGATGAGTCATTCTTGTTTTTCTCTGTACCAAACAGTTTATCTGCTCTTTCTAGAACTGAGATGCTGACAAGAAAGTACAGCATATGAAAGAAGGCTTTTAGGAGCTGGCATAACTTAGCCAGGCTCTCCTGGTTCCCTGGCTCCTGCACACAGCCCTCACCCTTATTAGCGTATGACCCTGAGGAAGCTATCTTCTCTTCAGAAATTGTATGTGACATGCATGTATCTATATGGATTGGGTATGATGGCACAATACACACTTGTGGCCCCAGTGCTCAGGAGGCTGAGGCAGGAGGATCTAGAGTTGGAGGTCAACCCTTGAGCACCCACTAACAAACCACACAGAACCTTTCTAATAAATATTCTTTTTAAAAATTGATTTATTGCTGGACGGAGGTGGCACATACCTTTAATCCCAGAAGTTGGGAGGCAGAGGCAGACAGTTAGAGGCCAGCCTGGTTTACAGAGTGAATTCCAAAGCAGGGCTGTAAGATAGAGAGACCCTGTTTCAAAAAACAAACAAACAAGTAAAATAAAAAATAAAAAAAAGATTTACTTATTTTTATTGCATGAGTACGCAGTATCTATGTATGTATGCATGAATGTACCACATGCATGCCTGGCTTCCTCAGAATAAGAGGGAGACAGAACCGCTGTGGCTGGAGTTACCAGAGACTGGAGCCACCATGTTAGTGGAGGGAACAAGCCTGGGTCCTCTGCAGAAGTTGCCCCACTCCTAACTCATGAGTCATAGCTCCAACACCAACCTGAATGAATATCTATTAAGTGCTGAGCCCCGTGTGTTGCTGTGTAAGCTAACTAAGCATGCGCTTTAGCACTGACCCCCAACCCTAAGACCTTTCTTCCCATTGCCTTATGTAACTCCCTGAAGCCTCCATTTTCCTCACAGCCAGCATCCAATAAACCGGCAACGCCTCTGGACTCTTCTTTGAAAATATATCCAGGATGAAAACATCTCCCTGACTTCACAGTTACGATGCTTGCTCAAGCAACCATCATCTCTCGCCTGGATTTTTTTTAATTAAACTATTTTTAAAGCAACTTTAGCCTCATAGCAAGTTTTAAAATTTTTAAAAATGTATTCCTGTATGTGTGATGTGCGACTGTGAGCATGCGTGCATCACAGCACGAATGTGGAGGTCCAGGGACGATTTCGTGAGATGTTTGTTTTGTCTATCTTTATGTAGGTTCCAACGATTGAATCAGGTCCCGGCCTGCCCAGTGAGAACTTTACCTGCTCCACTAAGGCATGCTGCGAGCTCTGTTTTTTGAGACAGGATGTTACTGGATGTAGTCATTGGTTAACGTGGTACTTGTTAGGGAGTCAACACTGATTTCAAACTTATGAAGATGCTCCTGCCTCCCCTTTCCAAATGCCGGGATTACAGGTCTGAGTTTTTGTTTGTTTTGGTTTGGTTAGTTTGGGTTTTGAGTAGACTCATCAGGTTGGCTTCCGTCACTTAATAGTGGTCTTAGGGTTACTATTGCTGTAACACTATTGCTTAGGGTTATATGCTGATGAAATATCACAACCAAAAGCAATCTGGGGAGGGAAGGATTTGGTTGATTTACACTTCCACATCATAGTCCACCACTGAAGGAAGTCAAGACAGGAACTCAAACAGGGCAGGAACCTGGAGGCAGGAGCTGATGCAGAGGCCATGGAGGAGAGCTGCCCACTGGCTTGCTCATCACAGCTTGCTCAGCGTGCTTTCATATAGAACACCCCACAGACTTGCCTACAGTCTTCCCTTCTAGAGGCGTTTTCTCAACTTAGTTCCTTCCTTTCAGGTGACTGCAGGTTATGTCACATTGACATAAAACCAGCCAGCAAAGTTATACAGTTGCTTCCTCTGAGTCTTTTCACGATTTCATAGCTCATTTTTTAAAAATATAATTTAAATGTTATTTACTTATTTTATGTGCCTGGGAGTTTTGTTTCCGTCTGTGTACCATGTACATGCCCGGACCCTTGGAGGTCAGAAGAGGGTGTTGGATCCCTGGTGCTCATTTCTTTTCAACTCGGACTATTCCATTGTCACAGCTTATCTGTCAGGTCACACAGTCAAGGGCATCCTGGTTGCTGCATGATTTGGACGAGCAATAATGCTGCCCCAGCTCTCTGCAGATTTCTGTCTGTGTATAAGCATGAGTGTGTGTGTCTGTGTGGTGGAGGGTGGCTGGGAGGCGCTGGAGACCAAAGCCAGCTCCTGTGTGTGCCAGCAGGTGCTCTGCCACAGAGTGTCTTTCCACCCTTTCCTGCAGGCTTCCTGTGGAAGCACAGTTCATACTCCTTAAAGTGAGCAGAGCGCATGTGGGATTCCTAGGTTGTGTGTATGAGAAGAGAAACTGCTAACTTGTGCTCCAGTCTGGCTCTGCTATGTAGGGTTCCTCTCAGGACTAAATGGAGCCCCCACAGTTTTACATCCTCATCAGCTTTCAGTGTTTGCCTGTATTCTGGACTCTGGCCATTCTCATAAGTGTGTAGTAGTACACAGTATGCGGGCTGCTTTCATTTGTGTTTCCCTAAGGGCAATCGGGAGTAAATGTGGTTGTTTGCTATTAGTATATATTCTTTGGTGAGATGTCTTTTAAGCCCTTTAGTCCACACCCTGTGTGTGTGTGTGGTATATGCACACTTGTGTGCAGGCCCACATACATGCATGCATATGCACTTGTGTGGGGGCCAGAGCGGTTGTGTACAGGTTGGAGGAGGAGGTTGGGTGTCTTGCTCTATGACTCCATTTGAGACTCTCTCTGAATCTCTCACTGAATCTGCAAGCTCTGGCAGTCCTCCTGTCTCTGCCTACCAGGGCTGGGGTTACAGGCACATGCAAACATGCCTGGCTTTTTTCATGGGAACTGGGGATTTGAACTCAGGTCCTCATGTTTGCACAGCATGTGTTCTTACCCACTCAGCCATATATCCACAGCCTCCATAACAGTAAGACTATTTTCCTTTCAAAAATACTTATTTTTGAGAAAGTCATGCTCGCATATTGTAGCTATCCTTCGTTATCAGCTTCACTTATCTGGAATGAACTAAACCCACGTGGCTGGGTACACCTGGAGGGATTTCTCCGTACTTAAATCATTTGAAATGGGGAGACCCACTTTAAACCAGATTTTTTGAAGTGGGAAGATAAAACTTTAATGCAGATATTTTGAGGAGGGAAGATTCACCTTTTGTTGGGCCTCATGAGGCATGGGCATGAGCGAGTGGGGAGACCCATCTCTGGCTATGACTTCCACACAGGAAGTGACTCAGCACAACCCGGCCTAGGCCCGCCTCTGCCCAGCCACCTCTAACATGGCAGAATATCATTGGCCATTGTTCCTTGCTCCACCTCGGCCCATCCCAGGCTTCCTACCCTCATCACAACCCATATAAACTCTTGCCTAATAGAATTAAATGAGATCCTGCTTTGCCAGACTCCTGACTCAGTGTGTGTCACTCACCATTCCGCTCAGCTCAGCACCAGGGAAGGTCCTGCAGGTCTGGCTCTGCCCCCGCCCTTTCTGCCAGAGAACCCGGCAAACTTTAAACTGGGCAATGCCTTCTGCTCGCAGTCTATATAGAGGACATGGAAGAAGGAAGTTTGCTCTCTTTGCCTACTTGCTCTCACTCTTGCTGGCAAGTCCATTCCTTCACTGGCAGTAGAGCCCACTTCTTCAGGGTTCTGGTGTATACTGAAGACCAGCTGAGACATCAGCCCCATGGGCGGAACCTTCTGTAGACAGGCATTGTTGGACTAGCTGAACCGCAGCCTGTAAGCCATTCTATTAAGTCCAATGTGTGTGTGTGTGTGTTCATTCTACAAGTTTTGTTCCTTAGAGAACCCTGACTGATACACATATAATGAAATATATTTACCCAAATTTCCTCCTTCAGTTCCCCCATATTACTCAATATCCCTCCCGCCTAACTTTATGATTTTTAATAACCCACTAAGTCCTTTTAGTGAGGCCCATATTTTCAAAGGTATAGGTTGTTCCCTGGTTTGTGGGAAGCCTACCATTCTCATCAATAAAGAATGCTTCTCTCATTGCGTAGCATGGTGGCCCATGTTTTTAATTCCAGCACTCAGGAGACAGAGGTTGGTAGAGTTCTGTGAGTTCCGGGCCAGCCTGGTCTCCATAGTGAGTTCTAGGACAGCCAGGGCTGTGTAGAGAGACCTTGTCTTACTAAGACAAACAAACAAACAGTTAATTTTGTACCCAGCAACCATGCACTGCCATTAGTTTCTCAGGAAGTGGTGGAGCCAGGAGGTCATCTATGCCCCATCCTTTTTTGCAAATGATAGTGACCACTGCAGAAAGCCACAGTCAATTAAAATCCAGAGTTGTAGAGCCCAGTCCCAATGGGTACATTCACAAAACTCCCACACCTAACGCTCAGAGAACATTGTGGTTAAAGGGCAGAAAGACTATAAGAACCAGGAGATCAGGGAGTTTTCTGTGAGACTGTCTCTCCTAGGAATATAAGAGGCTACACCTATAGAGTTTCACCAAGATTGCCCAGACCTGAGCTGAACGAGGGTGACTCCAGCAAACTCGCCAAGGGCCGCCGGCTCTGCTCTCCTTTAACAGTCTAATGTCTGGTGGAGACCTTTTGCCCCAAACCCATCTGTTTTTATTTTGTATAGACAGATTAACTTGTTTGTCTTTTTATGAGTGCTGAGCCGAAAGCACAGTTTAGGCAGGGAAGAACTGACAGCCCAACAATGGCGAACCTCCCACTTCATGACCACAGATTCTCGCTGTTCATTCGCTTCTGCTTCTGCTTCTCCCGGAGAGTCTGAATGGTTCCTCGAGGAATTTTTCTGTACATTCCTCTAGATCTAGCTCTACATGTTTTATTTTGGGGCTGTTGGTGTAATTGTTATTGTTCTTCTAATATTGAATTTCACTAATCTGTTGCCAGTTCAAAGCCCAGTTGACTTTTGGGTCCTGCTCCTTGACTGCTATCCTTGTTGACGATGGAGTCTTTTGTTGCTTCTTTCTGATTGTCTCATAATGGCTGGGACATCTCTCCAGCCCCCGGAATCATTGTTTTTACAAGTCGTCTCTCCAGTCTCTAATAACAAATACTCTTTATCAACTGTGTTTCTGTGTGTGTACACATATGCACATGCAGAGGTCAGAGGTCAAGTAGCGGCATTTGGCTCTCTCCTTCCAACCATGTGGCTTCTAAGATGAATTCATGCTGTCAGCCCTGTCAATAGGTGTCCATGTCCCTTGAGCCATCTGGCTGGTCCATTCCTTCAGTTTCCTCTGGATTTAAACTCTTCTGTTTTTCCTTGCTTCCTCAGGTGGAATATTAGCTGTCTGGTTTTAGATCCTCCCTTTTTTCTCTTCTATACATGCTCTGATATAAATATTCCTGGAGTAATACTTTCACTGCATCCCACAAATTTAATAGATGGTATTTTCATTATAATTTAGTTCAAAAGATTTTTAGAATTTCTTTTGAGTTTTTTTCCCCTTTGATCCATGTATTACCAAGTACGTTATTTAATTCCCACTTGTTTAAGGAACTTTTCCAATAACCTTTCTCTTCTTAAAAAAAGTTCCTGAGTCAACTGTATTTGATTCTGAGAGTGGATATATATTCACAAACGCATACTTAAATCTGAATTTGTTGAGACATGTTTTGTTGCCCAGAGTGTGGTTAAACTTGACGAATGTTCCATGTGAACTTGAAACGAATTTATGTGGTTGTGGTTATTGGATAAAATTGTTGATGGTATAAATTATAGCCATTGAATTGATGGTGGTGTTGAGTCCACTGACATCTTCGCTCATGGACGGCCTGCTGGTTCTTCCCATGCAGGTCTACCCATTTTCACTTTATGTGTTTTGATGTTCAGTTGATAGGCACTTACACATTAAAGACTGATATCTTCTTAGGAAATTGACCCTTTACCTATTATGAAACACCCCTGTGTTTGCCTGATATCTGTTATCCTTGATAACTGTCTTTGCTGTGAAACTGTCTGGAACATGGCCTTGTCCTGGGCAGTGTTAGGGTGAGGTGTGTATCCTGCCCATTCTCTGGGAATCATGTGGGTCCTTCAGTTGAAAATAGATCTCATATAGACCATATTTGGACCATGGTTTTGATCCACTTTCATAAAATTTGTCTTTTAAAAAAAGATTTATTTTTAAAAAAGTGTGTGTGCGCGCATATGGACACGCAGTTATCCTTGGAGGCCAGAAGTGGGCATTGAATCCCCTAGAGCTGGAGTTACAGGTGGTTGCAAGCTACTCAAGGTGGGTGATGGGTACCAAACCACAGAACCATCTCTCCGGCCCCAGAATATTTAATTAATTAATTAATTAATTTTTATAGTGCTGAAGATCAAACCAAGAGCATTGTGCTTCCTATGCAAGCATTCTATCTTTGATCTCCACCCCAGCTCTAAAATTTTTGTCTTTTAATTGGTGAATTTTGACCACTAATGCTTCAAGCACTCATTGGGTCCTGATGGCTACGCAACTGAAGACCACAGGTGCCCTTCCCTTAGAACCTATCAGCAGTCAATGGTTTGGAGCGAGGGAGGAACAGGACCCTGTGAGAGGCCCTCTCCAACGCAGGCCTGGCCTTTGACAGGCTCAGGATGGGCAGCCACAGATGCTGTGAGGTCAGGACTGATAGAAGACATCATTTCACAACGACTTCTGGGTCTGACGTCCTTTCTGTCTCCTCTTCTTCAGTGCTCTCTGCACCTTAAAGGGGTGGACCACTATCAACGTCCTTCTTAGGGCTGAGCACTCAACAGTCTCTCTCAGCTCCTTGAATGATCACGGGTCCCTATGGTCACTGCTGTTCACTGCAAAGAGACATTTCTCTGATTAAGGCCAAAAGTAATGTTTGTCTACAGTTGCAATGATGAACATTTAGAAGGCTATTTGACATCATGCCAAATTACCCAAATAACAGGAAAAGCTTTTTCCTAGGGTCTGTGACCTCCCCAGCCATGATTTTTTGACTAGGTTTTACAGTAGCATGCATGAATTCCTTCTTGTGGGGAAGCCTTCAAATCTAATCAGAGAAGTCTTGGTTACCTCCATAACAGGTGGCACTATTTGCGGCTTGCCCATCCTGTATGGCAGGTTTGTAATGTGGCTCTCAGGCTCACAGCTGTGGGAGGCTATTGAGGACATCTCCCCTCCAGCAGCCCACAGAGCACCTTCCAGCACTGCGTGTAGTCAGCCAATGCAGCTAGACTGGCTACCAGTGAGCCCCAGGGATCTGCCTCTCTACCTCCACAGTGCCAGATTCCTGCCATGCTGCTACACACGGCTTTTCTATGTGGGCTCTAGAGGATTGACCTCAGTTTCTCATGCTTTGTAGCAAGCACCTTGCCAACGGAGAAGTCTCCGTAGTCCAATCCTTAACTTTTGAAAAAGAATTTTTCAGAGTCTACCATTCTAGGTCAGTGAGTTCTTTTCAGGCGACACTAAACGTGTCGCCCTACTCTCCCTGGCTTCTACAGCTCCGCAGGGAGTAGAAGTCTTAACTTTGTTTTTCTCAAAGTTAAGATGCATTTATCTTCTCTTTGCCTTCAAGGTTTTTAGTATTTTTTAGATTTTTATTTCTTTGTTGTTGTTGTTGTTGCTTGGGTTTTTGTTTGTTTTTCTGGGTTTTTTTTTTTTTTTTTTTGGTTGCTGTCGTTTTTATAGCTCCCCAGTAGCACAGGCTGGTCTTGAGTTGTGGTGATCCCCTTGCCTCCGCCCCCTAAGTGCTGACAGTACTGGCACAAAACACCTTGTTTAATTACTTTTTTTTCTTTTTGACATTTGTCCTCTGAACATCCTGGATCTGTGGTCTGGTGTTTGACAACTGTGAAGAAACCCTCAGTTAAATTTCTTGTATTCTTTTCTCTGTCTTCCGGCATTTCCTTCATCTACAGGTCCCACCCTTCAAAGCTGTCCCATAATTCTTAGGCATTCTGTTCTGTTTCAGTCTGCTTTGCTTTTTGTTTGATTTTTGCTTTTGCTTTTCAATTTGCAAGTTCTATTGCAATGCCCTTCCTTATCTACACTGGTCCCCCAATGAACCCGCCAACTTTATTCTTTATTTATATTGCAGCATTCTGGACCTCCACCGTGCGTCTTCTGCTCTTTTTAGAAGCCCTCTCTGCTTGCATTGCCTGTTTTTGCATGCTGTTTATCCATCAGAGTTCTTAGCATCTTTAAAAAAACTCGATTATTTTATGTGTATGAGTGTTTTGCCTGCAAGTCTGCATGTGCATCACATATGTTCCTGGTTCCTTGGAGGCTAGAATAGGGTGTCCCTAGAACTGAAGCTGTAGACAGCTCTGAGCCACTTTGTGAGTGCTGGGAACGGAATCCTGGTCCTTTGCAACAGAAGCAACTGCTCTTAACTGTAGCCTGATTTGATGTCCTGGGTAAAATGGACCATGGCAAAGTGTCACTTAGCAATTGCAGGTCGGAGGGAAGTGGGAGTTCTACAGAGCTGGAACTAGGCCTCGCTGTTTTAGTGAGCCCGTGTTCCAACCACTGAAATTCTCAAGTGTTTCTTACTCACCTGTCTTCTTATGTAAGAAACAAATGACCAGAGTGAGCTGCAATTGGATATTTCCTTTCCTAAACCTGGCTCTGGGAAACCAGCTTACCCAGAGGGTAGACCTTGCTAAGATCAGGGTACCCAAGTCTATTTCAGAATGTCCAATTTCCAGGCCAGAAGCAATGGGTGTTTTTTGTTTTCTTTCATGTGCATGTGTGCGGGTACATGTGCATGAATTCACAGGCCAGAAGGATGTGTGGTGTGTCTTCCTTTATAGGTCTCCGCCTTAATGCCACCAGACATGATCTCTCCCTGAAGCTCATTCTCAAAGGGAGACCCACTTTCCAGCAAGCTGTTGTTTATCTTCCTGTCTCCATGGCAAGAGGCTGGGGTTACAGAAACATGCAGTCATGCCTAGATTTTTCACGTGGGTGCTGGGAATTTAAACTCAGCTCCCCATGCTTGTTCAGCAAGTGCTCTTACCCACTGAGCCCCTCTCTAGCCTCAGCAACAGGGTTTTAAACTCTAGAGCTCACTGTGGAAACCTAGTGAGTTCCTGGAAGTAAACCTCACAGGAATACAGGACCTCTTCTGTGCTTGCCCCTCCCCCCCTCCCGGCTTCTAAAGGAGCCTGCTCCACACGGAGCCTCCAGCACTCACTATTCTGGTTTTCCTGTCCCGGTCCTTCCTGATTCTGTCTTCACCGGTGCACCTCTCCAAGTCTTAGGGATGGCAGTTTGCCCTGTGACCTCTTTTCTAAGAAGAGTACTTGATTTTCTGGTTTGCTCAGCTCCTGACTTGCTCTGAGGACAGAGTGGCAGCTTCCAAACACTTCACAGCCTAGAGCAGAAGCCAGAGGTCTCACCGACTTTTTGCTATAACTTTCTTCTCTGTCTTTGCTCACAACTCAGGAGCTCAAATAAACCTTGAGACAACCAAACTGTATTACTTTCCGGGTTAAAATCCTCCAGTGCTCCATGTCAGTGCTCTTAACCACTGAGCCATCTCTCCAGCCCCCAAACTTGGTTCTTTTGCAAAGGCAGAAAGTACTCTTAACATCTGATCCATGTCTTCAGTCCCTTCGCCTTATTTTTTGAGAAAACGGTCTGTGTGAATCTGGAGCGCACCAGTTTGGCTAGACGAACTGGCTAGAGAGCCCCAGGGACTCTCCGGGCTCTGCCCCCCCCCCCCCCTGCACTGTGATTACAGGTGCATGGTGCTGTGCCCAGCTGTTTGTTGTTTTATTTTTTGAGTCTTGCTTTGTGACTCTGGCTGGCTTGAAGCCCAAGCTGGTCACAAACTCAGAGAACTGCCTGCTTCTGCCTCCTGGCTGCTGGGATTAAAGGTGTGCACCACCAGAACCAGCTTGTGTGTGCTGGGGACCCAGGAATTCAGGCAGGCCCTTTGCCAACAGCCACCCGTGCCCGGTCCTGACTGATCTTAGAACAAGACCTCTTCCTGTGGTGTCTTGCCTTTCCTGGTACCTGAATTTCCTAAGTGCCTTCTCACCTCTAGGTCTCTGCATTTGCCATTCTCAGCACCTGGAACAGTCTTTCCCCTGTTTAATTCAGCCTTTCCCTTCCTCTAGGTTCAACAAGACTTTCTTTAATCCCAGTATAGCTAACAGTAACTCCCCCTAGCCACCACACTGGTTCTCTTCCCCATCGCACTGTCCGATATGCAGTACATTTTACCTCTAAAAGTCGTATCTTCCTTCTCCATGGGAACGGGAAGCCCAGGAGGACAAGGGCTTCGGAGCTGTGCAGTTCACGCAGTGGCGGCAGTGTGTCAGGCTTCACACAGTGTTTGGTGGACGGACATAGATGAGGCCAGAGGCGCGGTTACAGTTCAGACCAGGTTGCTCTGATGCAAAGCCGAGTGACCATGCTGCACTGACACTCAACTTCATGCTGCGTTTGGAATATCCGGTGTGTTCTTCCAAACAGCTATTTCCTACACTCTGGCAGCTTTCCATTTCTTGGCTCTCGCTGGAGTTATTTCCCCGAGTTAGGAAGAGCTCTCTATGAACTGTAGCCTAATCGTTCCTCACGATCACTGCTTTGCGAAAGGGAGCTGAAAGGAGGCGGCCCATTGCATCGTCCGCAGGGGCCACTTCTCTGGCTTCACTGCAGAGCTTCCCACTAAGTCAGAGTGACACCGCCTCTGGCCAAAGCTAGTCTCAGGTTAAATAGTCCATATGATACGATCTTTAAAAATATTACAAAGCCCCAAAGGGCCATTTCTATTCCTCTAGCCTGCATGCTTTATAACCTTCAAGTGCTTCGAGGACATTATCTATTTCAATGCTTTATTGATGTATGAGTTTCTTTGTGACATTTTCATATATGCATATTGCCTTTGTCATTCCCCCTCTCCAATGTCCACATCCTCTGATCCTTCCTTCCTAATAGTCCCTCTCTGCTCTCATGCCCTGTCCCTGTCAAGTGGCTTCCACATTCAACAGCTGTTTTTCTGACTCTGGCTCATTCCATGTAACACAGTCATCTCTCCTGCAAATGAAGTGATTTCCATTCTCCTTCCTGGCTGAGTAGTGTGTGTGTGTGTGTGTGTGTGTGTGTGTGTGTGTCTGTGTGTGTGTGAATGTGTGTGCATGTGTGTGGTTGTCACACTTTCTCCATAATAGACACCGAGGTTGATTTCATAATTTCATAACTTGGCTATTGTTCATGGTCCCATTCTGAGCTCACAATAACCTGCTAGTCAGGACTCTGATTACTCCAGTGCTCAGACCAGGACACAGACTTCACAGTTATTGGCACTACGAGAAGAGTTGCTGGTCAGACAATCTTTTAGCCCAGTCAAGTGCTGTGTGCAACAGTTTAAGTACAGTTCCACAGACTCCAGTCTTGACTGCTAGTGCGTGTTGTGTAAACGGGGAGAGATGGGATGTGTTTGAACTTCATGCAGGTCCACCTACCTAGAGTCCACCTTCCTTTTGGTGACAGTCTGGGTTTCCCTTCTTGATCAAAGCCTTAGCTTAGCTGTCAGTCAAGGTGACAAAGAAGAGGGCCAGATGTGTTTCGTTCAAGCCAAACTAACATGGCTTAAGGATGATGAATCTCAGCTGCAATGACAGAGGATAAATGATGGCGGTCAAAAGTGAGTGTTCTAGGAGGGCACGGCGGACATACCTGTAATCCCAGCCCTGGTGAGGTGGAGGCAGGAGGATCAAGAGTTCAGAGGCCATGCTCTGTCCTAAAATGAGTTTGAGGCCAGCCTGTGATAGATGAAATTCTGTCAAAGAAGAAGAGGAGGAGGAGGAGGAGGGAGAGGAGGAGGAGGAAGAGGAGGAAGAGGAAGGAGCCTATAAGATGGCAGACTGTTTCCTATTCCAGGCTCTCTAACTTGTTTATGGTTCTGCCGACTCCACTCTCAGTGTCTGCTGACTCTATGAGCTGACCTATCTTTTCCTCATCAAATCAGGCAAGGTTTGTTTCTGTTGCTTGAGAACAAGGAACACTGTTTGGAGCCGGGGAGAGTTATAGGAAGCTGATCTCCTGTGAGTCTAGGACCCTCTTCTGTTAAAAAGCTCTGTGCACAGTAGGCCTACTGGCTTCTCGGGTGGGGGGCTGCCCACAGCAGGCCTACTGACTTCTCCTGGGAGCCTCATCTTATGAAGTCTTAGAGTCAATGGGTGTCAGGCTGAGGCTGAGAAGGTTGGGAGAGAAATGGGGCTTTGTGGGACCACTTAAGAACTTAAGATGAGAGACAAAGACTCCAGGACAGGTAGTCCAGGGAGGAACAATGTGACCCAAACTGAAAGAAGAGTTTCCTGCTTTGCAGAGAAATTCTGATGAAAGGAGATGTTTGCTTAGTGATGTCTGCATGGTCCGGGGAAGGAAAAGACGCAACCTTCATGATACCATATTAGTGACTCCCATGATCCTAAAGTATTTTAGGTTGATGAATGTTATGGTTCCTTAATTTAAACACCTTGAACTTGTGAATAAGCATCCTTTTCTTCTAGTTAGATCTGTTTTCTACACTATCCAAATCTGTCTCCATGGGTCCATTGACTGAACTACTAAAGAGACAGCCTCGGAGTAACTGGTCTCTATTATGGTGTAACTGACCACGCCAGGAAGTAAAGAGTCGCTTCTCACGGTGCAGTGTGCCCGTGATATCTGGGGTCATCCTGTGCCTGAATTCAGTGGGGTGCTGCTCTCTGCATAGTAGCTCCAGTAATTCACATGTGGTCTCTTCATCCAGCAGGGTATCCTGGGTAGTCTATTACATGGTGGCTTGGATTTGAGCGGGAACATTAAGAAGACAAGGCCTGGTATGCAGACTTACTAAGCCTCTGCCTATGTCACACTTCAGTCCAGGACTGAAGATGTGTCAAGTCAGTGTGGTGAGGTGTGGTAGTCAGTGTGGTAAGATTCCTCCGGATCTTAGACAGCAGGAGGCTGGCTTCGTTCACCAGACTGCAATGCAACAGTCCAGCAGTCCATCATGGTGGCCAGGTATAAGGATTTTCAGGATTTCTTACACACACACACACACACACACACACACACACACACACACACACACTCCTCCAGTGTGTACTGAAGTAGGGGCTGAGAGGCTGAAGACAGGAAGTGTGTGTGTGTGTGATGTTTCCAGCTCAGTGGATAACAGTGAACATGTCTTGAAAGAATAGAGTAACCACTCCCAGCACAGGATTTTGTTGTCCACAATTTTACTGTGGATTCATTTCTTGTAATATTTGTAAGATTATTTACTTATAAGTAGGACTATCTATCTATCTATCTATCTATCTATCTATCTATCTATCTATCTATCTATCTATCTATCTATCTATCTATCTCTAGGGTCTCACTATGTAGCTCCGGCTGTTTTGGAACTCACTATGTATACCAGGCTGGTCTCGAACTTTCAGCGATCTGCCGGCCCTTGCCTCTGAGTGCTGGGATAAAGGTGTGAGTCACTATGCCAGGCCTAAGATTTATTTATTTAGTTAGTTTTTTTTCAAGGCAGGGTTTCTCTGTGTAGCCTTGGCTGTCCTGGAACTAGCTCTGTAGACCAGGCTGACCTTGAACTCAGGAGATCCCCCTGCCTCTATGTCCCAAGTGCTGGGATTAAAGTCATGAACTACCACCACCAAACTCTAAGAATTATTTTTAATCTTTAATATATCTATATGTGGGGGATTAATGCATGTGAGTGTAGGTGCTCATGGAGGCCAGAAGAGGGTGTTGGATCTCTTGAAGCTAAAGTTATAGGTCATTGTGAGTCCAACATGGGTGCTGGGAAGTGAACACCTGTCCTTTGTAAGAGCAGTATGCATTCTGACCACTGGCCATCAAACAAGCCCCCCCCCCGAAAAAAACAGTTTTGTTTTTTACATAAGTCAAATGGCCAGCCCATAAAAATTCTGCTTAATCCATAACAGAAATGGGAGACTTCCAAAACTCACATATTAAGCATTAAATAAAAAGCATGACTTTTTATTCCTGCGGAGACGCTAGCACTGTCGCTTCTTTAATATTCTCCATCCAGTCTACTTACTTTTAACACTTACATAATTTTCTTTTCAAATAAAATTTCATGTCAGTGCTGAAAAAGTGAAACAAGTGTTATTTACCCTAAGTTTCTGATAGCCGTGCAAGCGAATTAGGATAAAATGAAAACAGGGAAACATCAGATGCTGGGGAGGATGCTGAGAAACATGCTCACTTACGCATGGCTAATGAGAATGTAATGTGTGTGCATTCTTGGAAGTGGGGTGACAGTTCATTTCCAAAGCTAAAAAAGGTTCAACACAGAAAGCCTCAGTTGCTTGCCTGGGCATTTATTACAAGAAAAGAGGCTACTTTTTTATACATGAATATTCATATCAGTATAATGCATAATATTCAGCAAACTGGAAGCTTGCCAAATGTTGCCAAAGACATGAATGGTTACACTGGTTTGTTACATCCTCACCACGCACTAGCACTCAGCGATAGGATGCAATGAATGACAGGTAACACACACCAACTTGGGTGAACCAAATGAAATGGGACCATGGGGAAGAAAGAGTACTGAAGGTAGCACATTGTAGTGATGAGGAGAGCAGGCCTGCTTTTTGTCCCACCCAGCTCCCACATGGCTAGCTTTATACCCAAAATAACAACACACAAATTGTATTCTTTTAAACACTGCCTGGCCTGTTAGTTCTAGCCTCTTATCAACTAATTCTCATATCTTGGTTAACCCATTTCTCTTAATGTGTGTAGCACCACGAGGTGGTGGCTTATCAGGAAGATTCTAACCTATGTCCATCTTGGGCCGGAGCTTCATCACATCTGCCTAAGGCATCTGCCTCATTGCCTTCTTCCCAGAATTCTGTTCTGTTTACTCCGCCTACCTAATTTTCTGTCCTATCAAAGGGCCAAGGCAGTATTTTTATTAACCAATGAAAGTAGCACATAGACAGATGACCTTCCTCCATCAGCACATGATCCGAACACTTAGAAAAGCCATTAGTTCCAATAGCAGAAAGAATTCGGGGATGAGGGAGAGAGGAGGAGCGCAACAGAATTTGAGTGACAGCAGAGTCCTGAGGTGACGGTGCAGCAGAGAACCTTGGTGGCCGTGACAGCTTGGCATGGCTCCCATATTGGTAGCCTGGACACACACACACACGCACACAACCACACAAACACGTGAGTGCATGTAGAACTCACGTGAGAGATGGCTCAGTAAGAAAAGGTGCTTACCACTGAGCCTGAATACCTGAGTTGGATCCACATGGTGGAAGGAAAGAAACGACTCCCCACAAGCTGTCCTTTGGCCCCCGCGTGTGAGATACCACACATGCACACTAATAAGAGAAACCTGTGAAACATCACCAGGCAGTCTCTTGGTTATGATTTAGTGCCGCTGTGAAGTAGGATCCTGAGGAGCCCGGGCAGCCGGTGCGCGAGAACTTCCTGCAACTTCCTGTGATTCTAGAACTGTTTCAAAACAAGATGTTTAATAAAAAATAGAACAACTGGGCTCTCGGTAAACGGCTCAGTGGGTACAGTGTTCGCTGTACAGATGTGAAGAACTGAGTTTGGAGCCCAGTACCCAGATCAAAGCTAGAAGCCAGGTGTGGCAGCTCATTGCTACGTGTCTCGGTTCAGGTTTCTATTGCTGCGATAAAACACAAAGCAATTCGGGGGAGGGGTTATTTCAGCATCTAGTTCCACAGCACAGTCAGAGGAAGTCAGGACAGGGACCCAAGGCAGGAATCGAAGCAGAAGCCAAGGAGGGATACTGCTGACTCGTTTGCTTCACATGGCATCCTCAGTCTGCTTCTTACAGAACCCAGGACCACCTTCCCTGGATGACACCACCCACAGTGGGCTGGGCCTTCCACATCAATCATTAGTCAAGAAAACTCTCTGCAGATTTGCCTATTGCCTAATTGTATGGAGCCATTTTCTCATTTAAGAGTCGTTCTTCCCTTGAAGAAGACACCAGAAAGTGGAAAGATCTCCATGCTCTTGGGTGGGTAGAATTAACATACTAAAAATGGCAGTCTTACCAAAAGCAATCTACAGATTCAAAATCCCCTTCACAGACCTCAAAAGAATGGTACTCAACTTCATATGGAAAAGCAAAAAACCCAGGATGGCCAAAAAAATCCTGTACAATAAAAGAACTTCTGGAGGCATCACAATCCCTGACTTCAAACTCTACTACAGAGCTACAGTACTGAAAAGAGCCTGGTATTGGCATAAGAACAGAAGGACCAATGGAATTGAACAGAAGACCTGGATACCAATCCACACACCTTCGAATACCTGATTTTTGACAAAGAAGCAAAAGATATCAAATGGGAAAAAAAGAAAGCATATTTAACAAGTGGTGCTGGCATAACTGGATATCAACATGTAGAAGAATGAAAATAGACCCATATCTATCACCATGCACAACACTCCAGTCCAAATGAATCAAAGACCTCAACATAAAGCCAGCCACACTGAACCTTATAGAAGAGAAAGTGGGAAGTACACTTGAATTTGTTGGCACAGGAGACCACTTCCTAAATATAACCCCAGCAGCACAGACACTGAAATAAACAATTAATAAATGGGACCTCCTGAAACTGAAAAGCTCTGTAAAGCAAAGGACATGGTCAACAAGACAAAATGACAGTCTACAGAATGGGAAAAGATCTTCACTAACCTCACATTGGACAGAGGTCTTATCTCCAAAATATACAAAGAACTCAAGAAATTGAACACCAAAAGATCACATAATCCAATAAAAAAAATGGAGTACAGACCTAAACGGAGAACTCTCAAGAGAGGAATCTAAAATGGCTCAAAGACACTTAAGGAAATGCTCAACATCCTTGGTCATCAGAGAAATACAAATCAAAACAACTCTGAGATTCCATCCTACACCTGTAAGAATGGCCAAGCTCAAAAACACTCACGACAACTTATGCTGGAGAGGTTGTGGGAAAAAGGGAACACTTCTGCATTGCTAGTGGGAATGCAAGCTGGGCCAACCCCTTTGGATGTCAGTGTGGTGATTGCAAAGAAAATTAGGAAACAACCTTCCTCAAGACCCAGTAATACC
Source organism: Microtus ochrogaster (assembly GCF_000317375.1). Classification (NCBI taxonomy): domain Eukaryota; kingdom Metazoa; phylum Chordata; class Mammalia; order Rodentia; family Cricetidae; genus Microtus; species Microtus ochrogaster. The sequence goes on along the minus strand of NW_004949096.1, from coordinate 18,642,955 downwards.
ACTTTTGGGTATATATCCAAAGGATGCTCAATCTTGCCACAAGGACATGTGCTCAACTATGTTCATAGCAACTTTGTTTGTCATAGCCAGAACCTGCAAACAACCTAAATGTTTAGGTTTAATATAAACCTAACCTTGACTGAAGAATGGATAAGGAAAATGTGGCACATTTACACAATGGAGTACTATACAGCAGAAAAAAAATAAAGACAGCTTGAATTTCACAGGAAAATGGATGGAGCTAGAAAAAATTATTTTGAGTGAGGTAACCCAAACACAGAAAGACAATTATCACATGTACTCACTCATAGGGGGTTTTTCAACATAATGCAAAGAAAACCAGTCTACAAACCACAATCCCAGAGAACTTAGACAACAATGAGGACACTAAGAGAGACTTACACAGATCTAATCTACATGGAAAGTGGAAAAAGACAAGAGCTCCTGAGTAAATTGGGAGCAGATTTGAGCAACAACTGAGCCTTTCCCAGCCTTTCATTAATATGTATACACACACACACACACACACACACACACACACACACACACACACACACATATATTATGCTTATATGCATGTGCATGCCTGGTGCCCATGGAGGAGGGGTTCAGAGTACCCGGAACTGAAGGTTGTGAATGGTTGTGAACCACAATGTGGGTGCTGGGGACTGAACCTGGATTTCCTGGAAGAGCAACACATGCTTTTAATCCTTGAGCCGTCTCTCCAGCTCCTTCATTCAATAGTTACACCAGTTTTATGTTGAAGTGTTAGGTTCTGCAAGAACAGATACCAAGGCAGAGATTTAATGCAGGAACTGCTAATAAAAACTTTTTTAAACAGAAAAAAATCTGTGAAGTTCTGATATAGATATGAATAATTTACACTGATAAAAATTTTCCTTCGTTGATATAAATTTAAGGTTAATTTTGTTATATGTATATATATATATTTCTGATATTGATTAAGGTATTGTAATTGTGTAGTTCATGTAAAAATGTAATGTATATAGGTTGTTAATGGATAATCATTAATAATAATCAAGCTTGTAGTCATGTTAGTTAGATTTTTCTAGATGTGCATAGATATATTTTAGATAGACATCCTTCATATCTTTCAAAGACTAAAGAATATGACATTTAATGTTTTAATTACTTAGGACTTTTCATGACAATGAGACACTCTGCTCCTGGCAGCACCAATCTACTTCAAGAGGAAGATGGGCATCGAAGAGGATGTCTGAGCCGTGGGACCATATGGTGGAAGAAGAAAACCAGCTCATGCAAGTTGTCCTCTGACCCCCATCCGAGTGTTACAGGTGTGCGCAGGAGTGAACTCACAAGGACACACACACAATCAATCAGGCAATAACAATTCAAAGGGAAAGATAACTCAGGGCTGTGAAGATGGCTCAGTTGGTAAAGTGATATCTGTGCAACTGTGAGAACTGAGTTTGATCCCTGGCACCCTTGCCTGTAACGCCAGTGCTGAAGGGTAGAGATAGGTAGCTCCTGTAAAAGGCAGAGCCTTGTTGGAGGAAGTGTGCCATTGGCAGCAGGCTTTGAGCCTTTGTAGCCTTGCCTGACTTCTTGTTTGCTCTCTGCTTCCTGTATGTAGATAAAAATGTGATCAGCTATCTTCCTGCTCCAGCAAGCATGTTGTGCATTTCCCACCATCATGAACTCTAGCCCTCTGGAATCATAAACCGAAATAAACTCTTTTTTCCTTATGTTGTTTTTGGTCATGGCACTTTTTCACAGTAACAGAAAAGTAACTAATACACGTGTCGTGGAAGTGCTTAGAAATGGTGTTGGTAGGTGGCAGTGTGTAGCCTTGCTATGTCCCTCGCTCATCCCTGCCACCACGGGTACTTTGCTCATGTACCCTTGCTACATCCACTCCCTATGAATTCGACTCCGCTATTGGACATCGGATCCATGTTTGTTCCCTCGGATGACTGTTAGCCCTGTAGGTTCCTCCCATTTCATGCAGAGTCCTTTAGGTTCACCTACCTGCCTCATTCCCAGATCACCTTGTCCCATCTCTCTCCTTCTAGGCTTTGGACCACAAGATCAGGTCAAACATTCCTGCCTCAGGTTCTGTGAATGTTCTTCCTCTCAGCTGCTTTTCTTTGCACACAGAGTAGATGGCAAAGTGTGATGGTTAATCTGATAATTGAATCCGGACTCGGCTAAGAGCCAGGTCTTTAGGCAGCTCTATGAGGGTATCTCCAGGAAGAATGAACTGAAGAGGGAGCAATCCCTCCCCCAGAGTAGATGACTCCTTTCAGCAAGGCCCTCATGGAAAGAAGAGCAGAGGGGTCAAAGGGAAAGGTGGTAGTGTCCGCTGCCTCCCCTTCTTGCTAGGAAATGTATCTGTTCTTTGCTGCTGCTGCTGCCGCCGCTGCCACCGCCTTGGCGGGCATCAGAGCTCAGTTCCTTATGCCTTCCAATATATACTGAGGACCAGTAGCTGTCTAGGAATCCTGAGACTTCAGCACCAGATGGGTCTTGCTTGAGGCCCCCAGGCTCATGGACTGAGCACCTACAGGTTCTTAATCTCCCCAGTGGACAGTTATTGCTGGACTTCCCGATCACAATCATGTAAGCCAGTGGTTCTCAACCTTCCTAATCCTGCAACTCCTTAATACAGTTCCCCATGTTGTGGTGAGCCCCAATCATAAAATTATTTTCATTGCTACTTCATAACTGTAATTTTGCTACTGTTAAGATTTGTAATGTAAATATCTGATATGTAGGTTGTTTTAGACAATCCCTGTAAAAGGGTTGTTTGACCCCCCAAAAGATCACAATCCATAGGTTGAGAACCACTGAGATAAGACGGTCTAAGAAATCTCTCATTATTTCTCTAAATACTTTCTGCAACTACTTTATCCATTTTATGTGTTTTATATAGATATTCATTTTGTATGCATTACTGTTCTGCCTGTATGTGTGTGTGCACTGTGTGAGTACAGTGTCCATGGAGACCAAAAGAGGCCATTAGATCACTAGGGGCTAGCCTCACAGATGGCTGTGTGCTGCCACGTGCACTTCATCCAGGCGCTGGCAAGTGCTGGGAACTGAACCTGGGTCTCCCACAAGAGCGGCCAGTGCTTTAACCAATGAGCCATCCGTCTCTCCAGCTGTCTAAAATCCTCTGCATAATGTATGTTTATCGCATCAGTTCTGTTTGTCTAGAGACCCTGACTAATCTACTCAGTGCATTGTCTAAAGGTCTGCATGTTGAGGGCCCCTGGCCCTTTATAACCAGCCCCATCGCTGTATCTCCCTCACTGAGCAGAGCAGGAACCCCACAGCCATTTGTTTTCAGTGTTCACAGGCATACTGAGTTGATCCGTCTGTGAACCACGGTCAGCCTTTTACTTCCTTCCTTAGCTGTCTGTGAAGACTCCCCACGCAGCCGTCTATGAGGACCAAGGAAGAAGAGCTGGTACAGAAGCGGCTGGTGGCATAGTGATGTGCCCTTGCTGTCTGTGCATAGCTGGGCCTGTTGGCTATTTATTTATTTAGTCAACTTGACAAAAGCTAGAGTCATCTGCAAAAGGGAGCCTCAACTGAGGAAACTTCTCCCTCGTCTTGGTGTGGGGCCCTTTTCTCGGTCAAGGATTGATGCAGACAGGCGCAGTTCACTGTGTGCAGTGTCAACCCTGGCCAGGTGGCCCTGCGCAGACTAAGAAAGCAGACTAAGAAAGCCAAGAAAATCAAGCAAGTAAGCACTGTTCCTCCACGGCCTCCACTTCAGTTTCTGCCTCCAGAGTCCTTCTCTGATTTTGCTCCAAGAGGGCCATAGCATGGAAGTGTAAGCCAAATAAGTTCTTTCCTTCTCCAAGCTGATTTTGGTCAGGTTCTCATCCCAGCTGTAGACAGCAGACTAAGTATCATCTCCAGCTTAGGGCAGGGTATGTCTAAGCCCATACAGCTTTATGGCTTGGCGGGTCTGACGGAGGCTAGGTTGGCATCGGCAGCTCTGGTTATGTAGTCAATCCATGTCCAGAATCAAGAGGCCGCCAGGTTCTGAAGGCTAGGAATTCGCTGTTGTAGATAGCGCACCTCAGGCCCTCCAAGTGCCACGGTGAGATCCTGGGGCTTCCCAGAAACTGCTCTTTCCCAACATGGATGCTGCTTGTTACTACCTCAGGGCCACCTGTACCCCAGGTTGCCCCACCTGCAGAGTTCTTCCCTGCCCTGGACCACCACTGGAAGCTCATGGCTTTCCCTGTCATTAAGACAATAGTTACAAGCCAGGGGGTGGTGGTGCACACCTTTAATCCCAGCACTCGGGAGGCAGGGGCAGGCAGATCTCTGTGAGTTCGAGGCCAGCCTGGTCTACAAGAGCTAGTTCCAGGAAGGCTCCAAAGCTACAGAGAAACCCTGTCAAAAAAAAAAAAAAAAGAAAAGAAAAAAAAGACAATAGTTACAAGTATCGATTACAGTGTCTCTGGATCCTCAAAGGTCTACCAGGTTGTGACAGGCAGACTCTATGACAGTCTCCAAGGATTCCTGCCCCCTGACACTCACTCCCCTTCAGTGTGGTGTGGGTCTGGAACAAAAATGGCAGTAGCTATGGGATGGCAATTCTAAGATGAGTGTATGCACAGACTGTCTGTCAGAAACAGCTGCTTTTGACAGGGCGCCCAGAACTCAAGGACAGTACCAAGGCCTCCCCCAAATGCAAGAAGAGCTCAAAAGCAGCTCCTCTGAGGTCTGCAGTAGTTACAAGAGTGATCTTGGAGGCAGATGTTCTGGTCTTTGCTGAACCTCCAGTCAATAGGCAACGTAACTGATACCTTCCCTGTCACCTCCTCAGAATCTTTCCAGGTAAGTTCCTGATCTTGGCATAGCAAACTCCTGGAGTTGAGAACTCAGTCTTCCCTACAGTCCAGTTCTTCTTATAATTAAGTTCTTGCCCTTAGTTTTCCCTGCCCTTTGGTGCACATGAGACCCCCTTTAGATGCTGCCAAAAATACCCTTAAGCGTTCACACTTGGCCTTATACTGGCGATAAATCATTCTTGGCCTTTCATTGTCTTTCTTGAATGAATGAGTGTTGCTGCCATCCCCAGCCACTGCCACCTCACTCTATAATCTTTACAAATACTTTCAACGTAGAAGCGTCAGAGGCTTGACAGACCGCACCCTACATGTGTGCTAACTCCCACCTGTGTTATGCACCAGTTTGCCAGTGGGTAACATCTTAGCAACACACGACACGTTCCAGGGCCCTTTAGTGATGCTTCTCAGTACCTGTCAGCCAGCAAGCGGTACAGCTCCCAAGTGCCATTTTGGAAACCATTTCCTTTAGGTCACCCAACTTAAGCCAGGTTTCCTGGGAAACGAACTCCAAGCAGGGGTTGGTATGCAGACAGTCTAAGGAGCAGTGTTGGGAGTAATACCCGTGAGGGGAGGAAAAGAAGCTGGGCTGGGTGGAGAGAGATGCTGACAGTCACCACGAAGCTGAAGTAGGTTTTGTGGGATAGTCAGAAGCTGGGTTGACCCTGTTCAATCAAAAGAGGGGATGCCAGGATTTTGTACCCTGAAGCCAACTGCCCCCACAGAGAGAACACCATTTTGGGAAATGCAGCTTTTTTTGGTCAAAGAACTTCTTGGCAATTTCTGGAAAGAGCTTCTTGCAGCTGAGAGAATGACAAGGGGGCACCTGACCACACCCACTCCAGGGGGTGATGTCATCCTTCTCTGA
>NW_004949096.1:18628951-18636922 GCF_000317375.1 Microtus ochrogaster | reverse complement strand
GGGGTGATGTCATCCTTCTCTGAGCACACCCACTCCAGGGGGTGACGTCATCCTCTTTCACTGAGGGTAAAACCGAGGCCCGGAGGATATGAGGAACTTTCCCATCTAGGAAGTAACAGAATCAGAACCATTCGTGCTCTGGTGCCTCTCAAAGGAGGAGGAAGAGAATCCTTCCCCATGCCTGGGACCTCTGCCAAGACAAAGAACAATTTAAAAACACCCAGTCTATTTTTGCTATTTCCCAGTCTCCATTTTGGTGTCCCTTTCTCCCTCTGGAGAGTCCCTTTGCCAGACCTTGGAGAACAGGACGTGTATTCCAGGCCCAGGTGTGGAGGAGACAAAGCTCCCTAGGTGGGCACAGGCAGGATCAGGGTGGCGGTGATGGGCCCCGTGGTTGAGGGAAGGAGTTCGCAAAGACAAGCAGAGAGAGATAAGTGGGAGAGCAAGGCTGAGGTCAGTCTGCAGGTCTTGAGCAGTCAGAGTTGGAACAGCTCTCTGTAAGCAGTAATGAGGGGAGGGGAGGGCCTAAGCCCAGGGCCGGGAGTCGGGATGATGTCCAAAGGGTTGTTTGAGGAAGATTTACTGTGTTCTCCAAGGACCACGGATGAACCGGCAGAAACAGATGAAGCAGGAAAATCTGGTAGGATGCTATTGTAAGGAACCAGGAATGTAAGTAAGCACAGACGGTGAGAAGGGAAAAAGGGAATGCTGGGATTGTCTACTATGGTTTAGGATGTAAAACTTTCACCACAGGCTCATGTGTTTGAACACTTGGTCTCCAGCTGGTGGTCTATTTTGGGAGGTCATAGAACCTTTGAGACTGAGGCCTAGCTAGCAGAAATGGGTGCCTAAAAGTAAGCTTTAAAAATGATATCTCCTTGAGTTCGGGTTTGTCTGCTTCCTCATTCGCCATGGTGCTAACAGTGAGTATTTACATCATCGTTCCTGCCATCACGGATCAGACTGCTACCACCTTCCTCTTCATAACTGACTATTTTCCCTGGACTTTGAGCCAAAAGAAACTGCTCCTCTCTAAAGTGGCTTCTGCCACGTACTTTGTCACAATAAAATAACTGTAAGACATTGGCCTCATGTAGGAAGCATGTCGGGAATCATGTATGTTCAAAGCATTCATCTTGGAAGACATCAAAATGGGTGACTTTCAATGTGTACAGCAATATTCCTAAAGATGAGGCTTCTCAGGAGATTTGCACAGGAGAGTCACAGAAATCGCTATCCCAGAGTGAAAATCTGCGTACCCCCAATACAACCAGCACCACGTGTAAGAGGGAAAGCAGACTCAGAAATACACATTGGTGAACCTAGTAAGGATTTTATTTGACAACATGGATCATGAACAGGGCACTTGCTATGTGCCCAGCACTGTTCTCTTTATGAATATCAACGCAACCATTCATTGTCACCATTATGTGAGGTAGGTATTTCTCTGTCTGTATTGCTCAGACAGAAAAGTTGAAATACAGAGAAGGTAAATAATCTGTCCATGCTTACCCCAGTATCAGGTCAACATGGGATGCCATGGTAAAATGCTATCAGATGAATTACCTGTAAACCATGGGACTTTATTTCTTATGGTTCTGGAGGACAGAAGTTCATGATCAGTATGGTCAAGCTCCAAGGAAGGCCCACTTCTAAATTGCAAGATGGCCAACCTCTCTGTGTTCCTAGGGGCAGAAGCAGAGCGAGAGCTTCCTACACTGATCGGAGAATCCCACTTGCGTCTTCCATTCCTTGACTCTTCACTCACCAAAGGCCCTGCCTTCTAATATCACCAATCAGGGTTCAGCAGATGGATTCGGAGGGAACACAGCACCTACAATACTCGAGAAGTGGGGGGACTAGGGCTTAAATTCAGGCAGTGACTCCACCTTCCCTGCTGAAGACATTGCAGGCTTAGGAAAAAGTGAAATAAATCTCAGTAACGATCCGTTCAAGTCTCATTTCAGCCACTGTAAAAAAAAAAATACCCTTACAAAAAGCAACTTAAAGAGAGGAAAGGGCTTATTTGGCCGTGGTTTCAGGTTCCAGTCTATCTTTGTAGGGAACTTAGTAGACAGAGGAGCTTGAGACAACTGGTCACACTGCATCCACAGTCAAGAGCAGAGAGAAGCATGCTGCTTGCTTGCTTGCTACTCAGTTAGCTTTTCATACTCTTTGGGGTTCTGGCCTAGGGAATGGTGCCACCCCCAATGGATTGGATCTTCTCATATCAACCAACAATCAGAACAGTTCCCTAGAGATGTGTCCACAGGCTAAACTGACTGAGGCTTTCTCCCCGGAATGATTCTAAGTTGTGTCAAGTTGACATTTAAAACTAGCCAGCATACTGGCTAGGCCAGTTGGATTTCACCAGTTCCCAAGATCACCATCATCTTCTTCTTCTCCTCCTTCCTTCTTCTTCTCTTCATCATCATTCTCCCTCCTTCTCCTCCTCCTTCTCAATTTTAAAGCCAAGGAATGGAAAGCAGGATCAGTGTGGTTCAGAGCACTTGTTCATGCAGAAGAGCCAGGTTTAGTTACCAGCACCCACATGATGGCTCCTAACCATCTGTACCTCCAGTTCCAGGAAGGCTGATACCATCCTCTGATCTCTGCAGACATCAGGCACACATGGTACACAAACATACATGCAGACAAAACAAAATAAATATTTAAAAGTTAAAACCAATTGCTTTCCCACTTGCATGATTTCATCCCACCATCCCCTTCAGTTCACAAGTGCTTTCTGGGAAGCAGCGCCCATCATTATGAGCCAGGTAAGACCCTACCTGAGAACAGCTGTAAACAATCACATATGTCTATAGAAGCCAGCCATGAGAAACAGACCACCTAAAGGATCACCTGCCGGTGTAGGTGATAAGTTTAATGGAGTCCTGAGTCTCAACAGTTTACCCTGAAGCAATACCTGGCTGCAGGAAGAACCATAAACTGAGATTACCTGAGCACTACCCAAGAATAGACCATCCAAAGAAAATGCCTAATGTTCCAACTGCTGTAGATAGGACCATCTGCCAGCGCATACACACCAGGACACCTAGCCAAATGTCAGCCAATCAGGGGTCTTGAACCTCAGAAACCCCTCACCCCCACCTTTACTACTATAAAACCCAACTCTAACTGAGCTCAGGGCTCTCTGATTATTCCAATACGTTGAACATGTGGAGAGACTGAGTTTACAAACTTGTATAAAATAAAGGCTCTTTGCTTTCACATACGGTTCTCAGTCTCCTTGTTGGTTTTGGGGGGACTTCGCGGATCTGGGCATGATAATGACCATGCTGACAGGAATGGTTCAGCATTCTCATCTTCACTGCAAATTACTTATTCTTTACCAAAGTGCTTCACTCACTCACTCACTCACTCACTCACTCACTCACTCACTCACTCACTCACTCATTCACGAAACCACTCATAGTTCTGGAGACTGTCTCCATGGCTACCCTCCCCGTCATCTCTGGTCCCTTCTACTGTCTCCTCTAGATCCCCCATCTAGAACTCTAAGGTTCCTGATAGCCAGGTGTCTTAGTTAGGGTTTTATGGCTGTGAAGAGATGTAAAGACTATACAACTCTTATAAAGAAAAATATTTAATTGGGGCTGGCTTACAGTTCAGAGGTTTAGTGTTGTAGAAGATTATTTTTACTAGATAAAGATGTGTTACATTTGGTTTTGCTGTAACTATATAAAGATGTATGGCATTTGTTTCACCTTGCTTGCCTAAAGCACCAGATTGAGCTAATAAAAAGCTGAACAGCCAATAGCTAGGCAGGAAAAAGATAGGCAGGGCTAGCAAGGAGAGAATGAATAGGAGGAGAAATCTAAGCTCAAGGTGAACAAGAGAGAAGAGGGAAGAGAAGAGAATGAGGTACGTGCCCAGGGCAAGAAGCCAGGCAGACACCAGCCAGCCAGACATATAGAAGGAGCGCAGGTAAGATATACAGAAATAAGAAAGGTAACAAGTCCTGAGGCAAAAGAAACAGGTTAATTTAAGTTAAAAGAGCTAGCCAGAAACATGCCTGAGCTAGGCTGAGCCTTCCAAACCTGTGTGTCATGATTTGGGAGCTGGTTGGTGGTAAACATGATGGCATGCAGGCAGACACAGTGCTGGAAGGGCTACATCCCGGTCTTCAGGCAGCAGGAAGAGACTGTGTGCTGCTCTAGGCCTGGCTTGAGCTTCTGGTTCTCAAAACCTGTCCCCAGTGACACAGTCTCTCCAACACAGCCACAGCTACTTCACACCTCCTGATAGAGCCATTCCCTGTGACTCTACAGGGCCATATTCTTCCAAACCACCAGACTAGGAAACAGCTGGAGTGTGGGTACGGCTGTTGGGTGGGGATTAGGGAAGGGCAAAGCAATTAAACAATGTTTCCCACTTTAAGACCTAGCCCAGGTACCCTTCTAAACATGACCTTTAACTACTTTTTAAGAACTTTTTCTTTCTTTTTCTTTCACAGGCTTGAAGAATGCAAGATGATAATATTTTATTGATATTTTAGTGTATCAATGTGTAGGTGACATGCTCAGTATTTATTGAATTCTCTGTTCCCCAATTTCATCAATATCATCTATTTTATAAAAACAACCTCAGCAAAGCAAAAGTGCTTGAGAGCTGGCTAGATGGCTCAGCAGGTAAAGAAAGGGGCTTGCCCAGCCTGCTGGCCTGCGTTTGATCTGCGTGTGGAAGAATTTAGCTCTCACAGTGTCCTCTGACCCACTGTGGTGCTCACCCGTACGCACACACACATCCTTGATTAGATAAAGTCATATGTATATGTAAGCACCAAGACTACGAATGCCTGGAAATTGCTATGCTGGCTAGTGTTATGCCAACTTGACACAAGCTAGAGTCATCTGAAAAGAGGGAAGCTAAGTCAAGAAAATGCCTCCATAATGCCAGCTATAAGGCGTTTTCTTCATTACTGATTAAAGGAGGAGGGCTCAGCCCATTGTGGGAGATGCTATCCCTGGGCTGGTGGTCCCGCGTTCCATAAGAAAGCAGGCTGAGCAAGCCAAGGGGAACAAGCCAGTAAACAGCACCCCTCCATGGCCTCTGTATCAGCTCCTGCCTCCAGAGTTCTACCATTTGAGTTCCTGTCCTGACTTCCTTCAGTGATGCACTACAATGTAGAAGTATAAGCCAAATAAATCCTTTCCTCCCCAGCTTGAGTTTGGTTATAGTGTTTTGTTTCATCGCGGCGATAATAACCCTAAGACAATAGCCTAATTGGCTCTCATTCCAATGCTGCCAGCTACCTGTGAGGTCCTCTGCTGTCCTACCCCCTGGGAACTGTCCTGGATTTGGTGTGGGTTGTCTTGCTTTTGATATCTTTGTCATCTGTGTGCAGTTTCATTCTATATAGAGTTCATGGAGACTCGTTGCTTTACATCACCCCACATTAGTAAGGGTCATTTCAACCTTGTCGGTGGCCGTTCTTAATTTTTATATCTATTTACTCATTTAGTCATCGACATGTGTGTATGTGTGTTTGTGTGTTCATGTATGTGCACATGCACATGTGTTACCATGCATGTGGAGGTCTGATGTTAACACCAAGAGTATTCATCAATTGCTTTCTGCTCAGGGTCTCAAAATTGAACCCCAAACTCACTAGTATCATTTAGGTAGCTTGCTTTGGGAATCACTGCCTCTGCCTTCCAAGTTCCGATATCAGGAGGTGCTGCCACACCTACTGGCGTGTATGTCGGTTCCAGAGACCCAAACTCTTGTCCTTGCACTTGCACGGCAAACACTTTGGCTACTTAGCCATCCCTCGAGCAGCTGCATATTATGAAGACATTTGGTAAATAATGATTGGGCCCACATACTATTTCATTAGGTGAATTTATCACAGTGTATTTATCAATCTCCTGCTAAAGGACGTTTAGCTTGTTCTTCCTCTGTATTGCTTATGAATAAGTGGGATAGGAGCATTTCTTTACGTGGTTTTTGACCTATAAGAACAACAATTTCTGAGAAGCATTGGTTTTCCAACTGGGATTGATAAATTTTACTGGGTGGTGAGATAACATTAAGATCCTGAAAAGATTTTTTTTTTTTAAGAATAAAATGGAGAGAGAATGGGAGGATGGCTCAGTTGGTAAAGCACTTACTGCACAGGTATCAGAATCTGAGTTCTAACCTCAGCATCCACTTAAAAAGATGTGGCAGCCAGCTCTCATCATCCCAGCTCTGGGGATGCCGAGACAGGTGGGTTTCTAAGACTCCCTGGCCTCACCTAGCCTAATTGGTGAGCTCTGGTCCCAGGGAGAGACTCTGCCTCAAAAAACAAGGTGGGCCAGGCGGTGGTGGCGCATGCCTTTAATCCCAGCACTCGGGAGGCAGAGGCAGGCAGATCTCTGGGAGTTCGAGGGCAGCCTGATCTACAAGATAGTTCCGGGACCGGCACCAAAGCTACAGAGAAACCCTGTCTCAACCCCCCCCCAAAAAAAAAACCCAAGGTGGATGGATCCTGAGGAACAACACTCAAGAAACCTCTGGCTTCCACATACACAACTCCTGTATACCACACACACACACACACACACACACACACACACTACATGGAAAAAAGAAGCAGGAACTTCCAGAGGTAAATGTGGAGAGTTCTTCATCTGATGGTTCATGGACAAGTTCAAAGGCCTTGCTCTGGGGTGGGGGTACCGTGCTTCTTGCTCTCAGTGGGGGATTTGAATAGCTTCACAGTCTGTCACAGACTGATACCTTTTGTGAATGTAATCAAAATTAACTGCTTGGAAAATGAAATTTTAGAAACTCATCGAAGATGAGCTCGATTTTAGCTACCATGTCAAATTTACATAAATTATAATTCAGTAAACATAGCATGGCAACATTTTCAGAACAGACTTGGTGCAGAAGCAACCAAAGTGTCCACGGATGGATGATGGGTATGGAAGATGCAGTGTGCGGGTGATGTAACGGCTCAGTGGGGAAAGTGCTTGCCACAAAGGCTGATGATCTGAGTTCAACACCCAGATCCCATGTCAGGAGAGAACTGATTCCTCATGCCTGCCATAACACATGTGCTCATGAGCACACAATACATACTGTTATGTCCAGATCATGGTGTATCCCCCAAACCAACCAGGAGACCGAGCCCTGTATGTAAAAGCAAAGAACCTTTATTCAGTATTGCCTTAGGGAAAACTACTGAGACCCATAGGCCTCATGGATGGGTCCTATACATTCATACATACATATATACATACATATATACATACATATGCACATAGATACACAAATGTAAAACTGTGGGCTGGAGAGATGGTTCAGTGGTTAAGAGTGCCCTCTGCTCTTCCAGAGGACCTGGGTTCAGTTCCCAGCACCCACAAGGTGGCTCACAACAGCCTGTATTCCAGCTCTAGAGGATCTGATCTCTCTCTTCTGGCCTCCTTGGGGATCTGCACACATGTGGCAAACACACACAAATAACATACAATAAGATTTATAAATGTAAAAAATTCAATGTGCTATAGAATTTGGTTCATCTTTGCAAAAGAAGGAAGCTCTGTCCTATACGACAGTATCGGGAGTCTTGAGGACAGGATGCTAGGTAGAATAGAACAGTCCCTAGGGAACAAATACTGTGTGGTACCACTTGTACGACGTTCTTAGAGTAACCTGAACTATAGAAGAGAGTGGCAGCTGCCAGGCTCTGGGGGGGAGGAGCGATGAGCAGTTATTGACTATGGAATTTTAGTTGGAAGGGGAGACAGAAAAAGTTTGAGAGATGGATAATGGGAATGGTTGCATGACAATGTAAACAACTTAAATCTTGTAATCATATGCTTTGCATGATTAAAACAGTCAATTTAAAGCTATATGTATTTTATTGTCAGGCGGTGGTGGTGCATGCCTTTAATCCCAGCAGTCGCGGTGTGTGTGTGTATGTGTGTGTGTGTGTGTGTGTGTGTGTGTGTGTGTGTGTGT
>NW_004949096.1:18617243-18628851 GCF_000317375.1 Microtus ochrogaster | reverse complement strand
GTGTGTGTGTGTGTGTGTGTGTGTGTGTGTGTGTGTGTGTCAGAGGCAGGAGGATCTCTGTGAGTTCAAGGCCAGCCTGGTCTACAAGAGCTAGTGCCAGGACAGGCTCCAAAGCTACAGAGAAACCATGTTTCAAAAAACAATATGTATTTTATCACAGGGCTGAAAATATCCAAAGAGTAAAAATAAATATAACACGTCAGGCTGCTAAACCTTGATTTTTGTTGTTGTTGATTTCTTCTTAATGAAAGAACTTATTAGTCTGAGTTTCCATGCTTCTGTAAGCATTCACACACTGGCCCCTGTCTGTGCCTAGTACTTTGAGGAGCATTGTTCCAGATTCTAAATGTAATAATAGGGTAATGGAAACATGGGCTGGGCACACGGTCACCTTCACAAGAGAATCCTGAGTTTATCGCAGTTGCCCCTCCAGCCGGCAGGTGTGCTGGGAGCTCTCTCTGCCTCTCAGCCTTGCCAATGCTGTCTCCGCCATCTTCTAGACGGAAACTAATATCTTCTGTTTATTAATAAACTCACGTCTCTTTTGGTATGTTTTTTGACAAGTTTTTTTTTTCATTTTGGGAAATGACTGCTTAAATCTTTTGCTCATTTTTCTATTTGCATTGCTGTTTTTTTACTATTGACTTGAGGAATTTTATTGAATTAATAAACATTTATTAAACACCTACCATGTGTCAGGTACTCTCTTCTGTATTATATATTATTAAGAAAATAGGTTGAAATTCCTGGCCTCATTTGTGAGTTTATAGAAACTGCCAACGACATATACATACCTACACACATACACATTTTATCCTCCTGTGTGTGTGCATTGGGCGGTCAGACACTGGTGCGCGCTCACATCCAGCTTTTATGTGGGTTCTGGGAATCAAGCTTGTGTGGCAAATAAATGCTCGATCCACTGAGCCAAAGCCTTTGACATTTGGGGAAACCGTGAGAGACAAGGAATGAACATGTAGATAGCTCTAAAGTTTCTGTGGGTTCCCAGATTAATTATTAATTTATGCATTCCAAATATCTCTTCATGATTTGTAACTTAACCTTTCACTTTCTTTAAGATATATGTTTGAAGTGGGGGAGGGAGCAAGTAGTGAGGTAGTGCACGCCTTTAATTCCAACACTCGGAAGGCAGAGACAGGCGGATCTCTGTGAGTTCCAGGTCAGCCTGGTTTACAGAGCTAATTCTAGGACAGCCAAGGCTACACAAAGAAGCCAAAAAAAAAAAAAGATATATGTTGATACTCTAAGTTATTGTCATGGTGGGGGGGCACGCGAGGGGCCCAACAGGCAGCACTGGAACTCACAGAACACGGCAGGGCAGTTGACAAAGCCTTGGAGAAGCGAAGTGTGTCCTGAGGACCTCATGGTGTTACTGAGCACAGCTCTGATTGTCGCTTTAGTGGTCACCACACCCCTCATAATCTACAGGCTGTATGAAAACTCTCAGGGGTGTCTAGCCCCTCGCTGGTAAGTGTTACTGGTGCTTAGAATATAGTGATTGACTTTCTCTGAGCCTTGCTGCTGGAGATTCAACCACCATCCTTAGAAAGAATTTAGGCAAGCAGAATTGTTAGTAAGGTTAGGTTAATGGCTTTGAGGTAGAAAATCTTGGGGAACAATTTAAAGTTTAGAAAGGCATAATTTTAAGAGCTGAGGGAGGGCCTCGTTGAGGTCAGGGGACAAAACAAAGGCAGCCTGGCCATTGCCGGCAGCTGTGCCTTTCTTGCTAGGCCGGGTTGGTGACGAAGGTGATGGTGAATTCCTTGTTCCCGTTTCTGCCCTCAGGTTCCTGATCTGATTGAATAAAAAGCTGTTGATGAGAGGAGATGCACCCTGAGGGTTTAAACAGAGCTGAATGTTTTTCATTCGTAAAAGTTTAGAGTTGTGATCCTTCTGGGACTGGAGAGATGGCTCAGTGGCTAAGAGCACTGGCTGTTCTTCCAGAGGACCTGGGTTCAATTCCCAGCACCCACATGACAGCTAACAACTGTCTATAACTCCAGTTTCTGGGGGAACTGATACCTTCACACCAATCCACATAAAATAAAGTTAAATAAATCATTAAAAAAGATTTTTTATAAGATTACCTTTTGAGATAAATAATAAAGTGATTTTCAGAACCGCAAAATGCAGCCTGCCAGTAAAAGAACTGGCTGAGAAAAAAACCTTGCTTGCTTACACCCTGTTAATCTATATCAAGTTGCTTGGGCATTAATGCATGTGGGTTCTTGGGGATAATTTGTTTTTCACCTGTAACACATAAAATATTTAGTCATGGAAGGGACATGGAAAACATTTTTTAACTTATATTCATTGTAATCATTCACTTAAAAAATAGATTGTAACCACATTGTAATTTTTATACTGCTTGGAAGATTTTGCTGGAGTGTATAAGCTGGGAGGGAAAATTAAGAGCAGACAGAAGGGAAACATCTGAATAGAGGTAAGAAAAGCAATAAAGAGATGAGAGAGATGACAGAAAGGTGTGTGTGTGTGTGTGTGTGTGTGTGTGTGTGCATGTGTGTGTGTGTGTGTGCGTGTGTGTGTCCCTTTTGTGCCGGCCCCAGAGAGTTAAGTTTGCCCCGTTTACTAGTCCCAGAGAATTGTTTTACTTCCTCAGATAGAAAAGTCAAACTGAGTGATTAGTTCACTGTCTCCATGGCTCCTCCTCAATTCCTGGGCTGCTGAAGGCGCCCTCAGAGCAACAAGATATATAATTATAAAGCATTGCCTTGCCAACTCTTGCTTTTAATTCTTGCAGAAGTCACTTTGGATAAAGTGGCATAGGAAATCAATCTTCAACCAGCCTCTCCCAGGTAAATAACAAGTTGTGGGCACTGTTCACCGGATAATTTATCCCATTTCTTGTGGTCTGCGCTGCTGTCTGTCGTGAACCAGGTCAACTGTCCGTATGTGTGTATTACTTCTGCTTTGGGGCAGTCTGCTTAATGCCATGGGGCATTTGTTCACTCTGTACCTTTATAGTGGGCGGCTTACTATGACTTAATATATACTAGGACAAGCCTTTTCACCTTAATTTTTTTTAAAAACAAAACCACCCCCCTTTTGTGTAAAGATGCATTAATGGTGGGGGTTAGTGTGATCCATCCGTACATGTGGCCAGCCTACATCGATGCAGTCCAAGCTCCCTCCTCCCACCCCGCTCTTGCGTTCTTCCCAAGCCTCAGCCATCACTAACCTACCTCCATGTTTGACTCATTCCACTTGCGTCGTGTCCTTCTAGTTCATTTACTTCACTATAAATGATATGGCTTAATTTTTATGGCAAAATAATACTGCATTGTGAATATTTTCCACATTCTCTTCATCCACTCAGCTGCTGATGGCCCCTAAGCTGTTTCCGTAAACACAGGGTGACGGGATTTCTTCGAAAGTTTGTTTCGTCTCCTTCAAATATATATGCAAGACTGGAATGGCTGTATCGTATGGAAGTCCTTGAGTTTTTGAGGAGCGTCCACATTCCTCACTGTGCACCTCCATGTCTGACTCACTGTCATTTTGATTCTGTACTTTATTCTTTTTACCAGCAATGCTCTGGGTGCTTTGAGAGCCCGCCCTTCATATAAACTTTAGAACTAGCTTGTCCAATTACCTGAAAATCACTTTGGGATATCTGACTGAGCTTCAATTGGATCTAGATACGCATGAAGAAACCTGACTCCTTTTTAAACCACAGGTGTTTAATCTAAGAACACAGCTCTTCTTTCTATAGTAAATATGTTTCATATTTTCTTTTCTTTTACTTTCTTTCTTTTTTTTGAGATGAGATTTTTCTGTAGCTTTGGAGGCTGTCCTGGAACTCACTCTGTAGACCAGGCCGGCCTCGAACTCAGAGATCCGCCTGCCTCTGCCTCCCGAGTGCTGGGATTAAAGGCGCACGCCACATCACTCGGCTTGTTTCATATTTTCACTGAGGCCAATTTATCTCTCTTTACAAAGGTCCTCTGCGTCTTATATTATGTTGATTCCTAAACTCTTATTTACTGATACTTTCTATAAGCGGCGTCTATTAAAACTATGCTTTCCGCAGGGCAGTGGTGGCACTCGGGAGGCAGGGGCAGGCGTAGCTCTGTGAGTTCGAGACCAGCCTGGTCTACAGAGTGAGTTCCAGGACAGTCAGGGCTACTCAGAGAAAACCTGTCCCAAAAACAAACAAACAAACAAAAAAACAAAAAAACCCCACCACCATCACCAATAACAAACAACCAAACAAAACAAACTCAAAACTCTTTCTGATTTCTTCTGGAGCACACTGTATAACTAATTTATATTCTTCATGTACCTTGTCAAATTTTAATGTAAGAAATTTGAGATTAATTATAGCAACGTATGTATGAAATCACCTGTGTTTACATATTTACATTAACTCTAACAAAAGTCACTGTTATATCTCCGTTCCCAAACTTACGCTTTCCTTATTGCACTGGCTAGACTCGCCCAGTAGAAAGAGAGCTGGTGTGGACTTTTTTTTATCGTGATAATGCTTTTAAAAGGGTGTTCCTAAAATCTCATTTTGGAGATTAAAACCATGATTTAAAAAAAACAAAAACAAGAAAGAAACAACTCTGTCAGGCTGAAGAGAGGGCTGAGTAATTAAGAGAGTATAATGCTCTTTCAGAGGACCCAAGTCAATTTTCCAGCACCATGTCAGGTGGCTCACAACTGGCTGTAACTTCCACTCAGGGGGTTTTGAAGGCTCTTGCCTGAAAAGGCACCTGTGCTTACATGCATAAACCCCCACACAGACACACACACACACATAATTTACAATAATTTTAAAAACTATCCTGTAGAAACATTTTATAGGTTTTTTTTTATTTTTATGTATACCCATTGTCTCCCTGAATGTTTGTGCACCATGGGTGTGAAGTACACATGGTGACCAGAAAAAAGCACTGTAACTGGAAGTTACAGCCAGTTGTGTGTTGCTATGTGGGTGCTGGGACCTGGGGAACTGAACACAAGTCCTCTGCAAGAGCAGCCAGTGCTCTGAAC
Organism: Microtus ochrogaster; assembly: GCF_000317375.1. Classification (NCBI taxonomy): domain Eukaryota; kingdom Metazoa; phylum Chordata; class Mammalia; order Rodentia; family Cricetidae; genus Microtus; species Microtus ochrogaster. The sequence continues at coordinate 18,623,814 of NW_004949096.1, read as the reverse complement.
CACCGATCCCTCTCTCAACGTCCAGGTAGAGGATGATTTGGTAATAGGAAAGCAGGTGTTCTTCTTCTGTGATCCTTTAATAGTGTGATTCTTCGTGTGTATGAATGTGGCTAATTATAGTAATTGCTATTTCTGTTTTGCGAGACATAGTCCAGCCTGGCCTCAAACTCAGTACCTCAGATTGACTTAAAACTGGAATCCTCCTGCTCCAGGCTCCAGGTTACTGGGATGACAGGCAAGGGCCATTTGTACCCAGAAGCATCTTCAATGTTAAATCACACTGTCATTTCTATACTTAGCACAACTTGATCATGATACAGTATTTCTTTATATACTGCTATGCTGCAGGATATTTGATTGCACTGTGAAACTCTGAGATGGTGTTAATAAAGTCAAACTTGGGTCAAGAGGTAGAGCCAGTGCCTAGTTGACAGGAATTAGCCACAGGGAAGGCAGAGAAGCCAGGAATACAAACAGAGATGCACAGGAAGGAGTAGGGAGGACATACAGATCTGCTTTTTTTTCCGGTTTGGGATGAGCAGAGAGAGAATTCTTTTGCTGGGACTCTGGCCAACAAGGAAGGTCAGCTGATTGCTTCTTGGTTTCTCTGATCTAGAAGGTTTTCACCCCAATATTTGACTCCTGGGTTTTTATTGGCAAATAAAATGGTAGAGACTTAGTTAAAACCTAGATTTGGGCTGGGTGGTGGTGGCACACCCCTTAAATCCCAGCACTCAGGAGGCAGAGGCAGGTGGATCTCTGTGAGTTCAAGGCCAGCCTGGTCTACAGAGCTAGTGCCAGGAGAGCTAGGACTGTTGCACAGAGAAATCTTGTCTCGAAAAATCAAAACCTTACATTTGATGGTTGTGGTTGAACTGGTACCAACAGGCCAGAAATCCTGAGCAGTGGGGTACTGACATCAGTTAGAACATCAGTAGATTTAGGTACTGCCACTAAGTTGACAGAAAACAACTTTTGGCACCCAATATAGGGCATCAAATGTAGTTGCAGTTGGACTTTCTTTGGATCACCAGCTCCCAAATAATGACATGGAGGCTTCTTATAAATTATGAAAGCTTGGCCTTAGCTTAGGCTTGCTCCCAACTAGCTCTTAAATCTTAAATTAACCCATCTACATTAATCTACATTCTGCTACATGGATTGTTACCTCTGCTCAATACTGTGCGTCCCACTTCCTCCAAGGTGGCAAATTCCCCACCTTTCTTCTTCCCAGAGTTCCCATCTCTTCCCAGAAGCACTGCCTCTTCTCTCTTGCCAACTGTTATCTGTTTAGCTCTTTAAACCAGCCAGAAGGTGACTTGGTAGTCACATTTTCACAGTGTACAGAAAGATTATCCCACACACTGCTAAACACGAGTCTGGTACTAGTACATTGGTAAAGTTGACCTCTGGTTTATCTTTTCTCCCTCCATTTTTTTCTTTATGTGTGGTGTGTGTGTGTGTGTGTGTGTGTGTGTGTGTGTGTGTGTTATCCTGTGTCTCTGTGTGTTTTGTTTGTTGCTAACTGAAACATCTTATGGACCCATGGCTGTGTGTACTGTACCCCACCTGTCCGAAAGACTTCTGCTCTAGAGTCCTGTGGATTTTCATTCTCCTCTGCTGGCCTATGTGGAGCCTTGCCCATAGTCCGAGTTTGTCATCTGTACTGGTTCAGTGAATAAACACAAACGTGAAAGGTGGCCCCCAAGATGCTGAGCCCAGGCTTCCAGCATGCTCCGGTCAACCCCCTTAGCCACATACTCAAAAGCTGAGCCCAGTGTTCCACGGCTGGCCTTATAGTGTGTTCCTTAGTTCATTTAAAGCCTGTCAGCAGTTCTGAGATGCATGTCAGATGAGAAACTCGGAGTGCTTGTTTGTGAGGGAGGGGGGAAATCACTAAGAGTGTAAGGAGAGAAATTGAAAAGAGGCCGAAGCACAGCCTGTGGGAATTGCCGCTGCTTTAAAATGCTTGACTTGGGCACGGGAGTCATTTATCCCTTGAGTGCTTAGAGTACTGTGTAGAGAAAACTGAGCACAATGTGTAGACAAGGCCCCTGCCCTCAATAAGCTTATAATTTATGCCACATGCTTTGTTTAGCTCAGTCTCCCACAGGGTCTTTCTTTCCTCCACATCATTCTTCTATTTATTTTCTTGCATGGCAGAGGCTGAACCTTTATGGAGCACTGATAATAATGTAAGAAACTTGGAGTTAAGGTCCCAGTGGGCTTATAAGACAAGCTTGATTAGGTTTTTGTGGGTTTTTTTTTTCTGCTTATCTATTGCTTTGGGTTTTTTTTTTTTTTCTTCTTGAAGTTCAGTTCAAGGGAAGGTACCATCATTTACCTGCCTCCTTCAAATCCATTCAAAGCACAGAGGCTTCTTAACGTATGATAGAGTTGGGTTGTGGCTCAGTAAACCTTAGTCAGGGCTGTGAGAAAACACCATGATCAAAAGCAAATTGAGCGGGAAAGGGTTTATTTGGCTTACACTTCCATATGTAGCCCATCATTGAAGGAAGGTAGGGCAAGAACTCAAACAGGGCCAGAACCTGGAGGTAGGGGCTGAGGTAGGAGCCATGGAGAGGTGCTGCTGACTGGTTTGTTCTCCATGGTTGTTCAGCCAGCTTCCTTACAGACTCCAGGAGCACCAAGCCAAGGATGGCCCCACCCACAATAGGCTGGGCCCTCCCTCACTTGTCTGCTGGAGGCATATTCTCAGTTGGATTCTCATCTCTCAGATGACTCTAGCCTGTGTCAAGTTGACATAAAACTAGCCAGCACAACCCCATTTTGAAAAAGATCACATTTGGAAGATGCAACAAGTGCCCCTGCATCATATCCTATCTGACATGGCCTACTTAGTCTCAGCCGGCTGTCCTCCTGATCTGGGGGGACCAGGCCACACTGCTGAGCATCACGACTAGCCTGGGACAAACTCTTAATTCGACGTTGGAAGTACAGGGCTGGGGAGATGGCTCAGTTGGTAAAGTTTTTGCTGCATCAACAAGAAGACCCTGATTTTCATCCCCAGAACCCTTATAAATAGACAGCCTTGAAGGCACACATCTGTAATCCCAGCACTGCAGAAACAGACATGGCAGATCCCCTGGGCACACTGCCCAGGCAGCCTAGCCTCATCCGTGAATGTCAGGCCAACAAGAGACTCTGTCTCAAAAAATAAGGTAGACAGTTTCTGAGGAATTATACCCACGGTTGACTCCTGGTCTGTATATATTCACATCACACATGTGTACTCCCCCAACATGTACACACACACACATACACACAAACATACACACACAAACACACACACATACACACACAAACACACACACATACACACACATACACACACATACACACAAACATACACACACACACATACACACACACATATACACAAACATACACACACACATACACACACACACCACACCACACCACGATGATGGCACCTGAAGAATGATACCCAAGGTTAACCTCTGGCTTTCATATATATATGTATATATATATACATTTGTACCTCCCAACACACATCCAAATACAGATACATACATACCTACAAATCAACATGAGTTCCATGAATGAGTATCCCTTTTGTATCCCTTTCATTTTTCCCCCTGATCTTTTTTTTGGGGGGGGGGAGTGTTGCTCTCCCCAGGCGGGCCTTGAATCTATGGCAATCCTCATCAGAGCTCGGATCACAGCATCAGCTACCGCCTTCAGCACATTGTTCTGAAACAGAAAAAGCCTAAACTGGTCTAAGTGTAAGTGAGGGTCTGCTTGTTTTGGACATTTCCTAAACATGTATTTGAATCTTGGTTTCAGTTCCATTTTCCCTCTGTGAAGAATTTCAGGACAAGAATCAGCTCTTGAAGGAGGAGGAGAAAGAGCAGAGAGAAGGAGGAAGAGGAGGAGGGAGGAGAGGAAGAAGAGGAGATGGAGGGAGAAGAACAGAAGGAGGAAGACGGTGAGGAAGGGAAGAGGAGGAGGCTATGAGGAGGAGGAGAGAGAAGAGGCAGAGGAGACAGAGAAATAAAAAGAAAACCAAAAAGGAAGGCGATCAGGTGGCTCAGCCAATAAAAGACATTTGCTGCAAAGCCCAGGGAACTAGAGAGCCAACTTCCAGAAGTTGCCCTCTGAGCCCCACAGATGTGCTGCAGCACATATTTATGGACACACAAATAATACATTTAAATATTTTTGTTGAAACAATGGTTCGTCACATATTAGGCAAAATGTTTTGATCTCAAAGAGACAGCAACCTTGTTCTTCTCTCTGGGCAACAGTGCCCAGTCTTCTAAGGCAGTTTCAAACTTTATTAAAAAGAAAATTCCTCCAGCTTGGAGATACCACTCAGTTGGTAAAGTGTTTGCTTAGCGTGCCAAAGACCTCAGTACCGCATAAACCAACAGAGTTGGTGGCACACACACCAGTAATCTCAACACTTGGAGAAGAGGCAGGAGGATCAGAAGTTTAAGGTTATCCGCAGTTACACAGCAAGTGCAAGGGCTACGTGAGACCCTATCTCCAGCAAAACAAAAAAGAAAAAAAATCCCTAGAGAAAATGACTCCAGAGGTGGAAAGGGCCCGCCTGTGCCACATCACAGCCTGTGGGGGGGAGAAGCTGTGGTCCCACAGCGACAGTGGGTAAAGCCGATATGCCAAGCGTTTCTCTCGGGGCTCCAGGGGAGAGGTATCTAGGGGCTGTCCCGAAACTGCTTCTGCCTTGGGGCTGCTTTCTTGGGGTAATTAGGGCTCCTCTGCCACAGCCCCAAGTCAAACCCAGCCAGGCTTATGTTATGACACTTTGCAATGTTTGTTGACCCTGTTTCTTTCCTTGATTGTGTGTGTGTGTGTGTGTGCGCGCGCGTGTGCGTGTGTGTGAGAGCTGTGAGGAGGACAGAAGTCAGTCTCAAGCTCCCACTGGGGCCGGAGCAGGCCACTCCCCCTACCACGCCTTCGGTAAGCTTTTGTCCAGTTTCCTTGTTTTAACCCCCCTCCCCACATCTACGGAACTCTATCGCTTTCCCTTGGGAGGTGGATTTTCACAGTGGCTCCCTTGCTCTTGACTTTCAGCTTTCGGAACTCACTTAACTCCAGCCGTTGTTTCACTTTAGAAAGCACTTTAAATAGCTCATCGTTCTCGCTGATTCTTTCCACCTTGCTGTGTTTATAACTGGAGTGACCGCCCTTGATTTATGAGTTAGTTGAACTGTGTGTAATTATTTCTTCATCTTTACTCATGGATTCTTCCATTCTTTAATCACTCTTGCTTTTCCCTAACCTGTCACTTTCTCTACTTTTGTCTGGTAATGAGGCAGCCACGGGGCTGTCCGGCTCCTGTTCCAGGACTCCGTATCTGACAGGGCTGCTAATGTGCTCAGGACCAGCTCGGGCCCCTTTGCGTGACGAATCAGCTAGTTCCTCTTCCTGTTTTTCCCCCTCTTCCTGCTCCCCCACCCCCACGCAGCACTGAACACTTCCATAATTTTCGCCATTGTGTTTATTGAGAGTGTATTGCACACAGTCCGATCCCCAGCCCTTTTTTCTGTCTCTAGGGTTTGTGGAGGAAAGGATTGTCCTTGATCTGTGAACATGTTTACTCTTGGGAACTTGGATCTAGCTCTGCACCTACTTCCAGATATTTTTCTGAATCCCCTGCTGTGTGGGGGAAATTTAAGGATAGGGATTGGCACTGGGGCTTGTGGCCTGGGATTTAAAGTAGAGTGCTTGCTTGCCTAGTCATGCATGGTCCCCACCACACACTAGAATGTGTAATGCCAGCATCCTCCACTTCATGATGAACTTTTGACATGGGTGCTAAAGATCTGAACTCAGGTCCTCACGTCTCCAGCCCTTTACCCACTGAGCCCTCTCCCCAGCCTCCCCAGCTTCTGAGCTCTCCTTACTAGGTCTAAACATAACTGTGGCTCACAGTCTACCTGTTGGGAACTCAGGCAGGCTTTCTGGACAGATCCTGGCTGTGGTCTGGCGGGTGGGGTGAGGCTGGGGAAGGGGCTGGAGTAGTAACAGACTTTCAAAGTGGAAAGTCTGAAGAGAGCTGGGGTGGGTGGTTGGGGCTGGAGACCTTGACTGTGAGGGCTGGCCAGCTGGCTCCACGGGTAAAGGCGTCTGCTGCCAAGCCTGACAGCCTTTGCTTGATTCACGGGACCAACAAGTCGTAATAAGAGCTCTGGCTCCTTTAAGAAGTTGTTTCTGACTTTGATGAGCATGCCATGGAACTTGCACAAAGACACACACACTTAAAAATAAAAAAATAAAAAAAGAGCACCGTGAGAAGTGGTTCACTAGATATGTTTGTGAAGAACTGCACAAGAAATCCCCTGGAGCTTGCCACACCTGACGCTGATACACTGATTCATTTTGACTCTATTCTGATCACCTGTAAAGTTCAGGCTCACCAGGTTTATTTCCGGGTTGACAAATTCTGTATCGGGTCTAAAGGCAAAGGCGAACTGTGTTGGAGAAGTTTAAGACAACTCTGCTTAGGGATGTGCAGAAAAAAGCCTTGCTCTTTCTTAGGAGAAAACTTTTTTCTTTTCTTTTT
>NW_004949096.1:18613967-18616970 GCF_000317375.1 Microtus ochrogaster | reverse complement strand
CTCCCATGGTCCCCATGCTCCCAATTTACTCAGGAGATCTTGTCTTTTTCTACTTCCCATGTAGATTAGATCCATGTGTGTCTCTCTTAGGGTCCTCATTGTTATCTAAGTTCTCTGGAATTATGGTTTGTAGGCTCTTTCTTTCTTCTTTTTTGGCTTTATGTCTAAAAGCCACTTATGAGTGAGTACATATGATATTCGTCTTTCTGGATCTGGGTTACCTCACTCAATATGATGTTTTCTAGATCCACCATTTACCCACAAATTTCAAGATGTCATTATTTTTTTCTGCTGTGTAGTACTCCATTGTGTACATGTACCACATTTTCCTTATTCACTCTTTGCTCGAGGGGCATTTAGGTTGTTTCCAGGTTATGGCTATGACAAACAATGCTGCTATGAACATATTGGACATATGTGGTATGATTGAGCATCCTTTGGGTATATACCCAAGAGTGATATTGCTGGGTCTTGAGGAAGGTTGTTTCCTAATTTTCTGAGAAATCGCTACACTGACATCCAAAAGGGCTGTACGAGCTTGCACTCCCACCAGCAATGCAGAAGTGTTCCCTTTTCCCCACAACCTCTCCAGCATAAGTTGTTATCAGTGTTTTTGATCTTGGCCATTCTTACAGCTGTAAGATGGAATCTCAGAGTTGTTTTGATTTGCATTTCTCTGATGGCTAAGAATGTTGAACATTTCCTTAAGTGTCTTTCAGCCATTTTAGATTCCTAGGAGAAAACTTTTATGTATATATATATATATATGAATATATATGTATGTATATATATGTAGACATACATATATTTGTGTTCATAGATACATACACATTTATGTAGAAATATAAGGTACAAATTCATATATTTATTATATAAGCTTTTGTTTGGGGTGTGTGTGTGTGTATACAGATATACATAGCCCTTGTTGTTTTCTTTAATCAGCTTTACTGAGGACTAGGGAGATAGTTCAGATGGTAAAGAACATGCCATGTAAGTATGAAGACCCAATACCCCAGTAAGAAGACAAGTTTTCACGAATATAATTATAATCCCAGGTCTGGGGAGATGGAAACTATAGGTTCCTTGGGGTTTGTTAATCATCTGGTCTAACCTCATCTCAGAACCTCAGGCTCAATTGCTCTTTTCTGTCTGTCTGGCTCCTTTTTCTCAGCATGTTATCTGTGAGATTCGTTGAGGACACTGCCTGCCTCAAGAGTTCCTTCTTACACTGCTGACCTGTCTTCTGTCATTTGGATCCCCACGGTTTGTTCGTCCATTTGCTTACTGATGAAGATGTGGGTGGACCCAGCTTGGGTTCCTGAAAACAAGGCTGCTGTAAATATTGCGCACTAATGTTCGGTGGGCTTCACTTTCTTTGTCATAAGTGCCTGGGACTGAAGTGACGATCGCATGGAAGTGAAGATAGCTTCAGAAACCAGGAAACTGCTAAGTGCTTTTATCATCTTTATGTTCCTGCCAGTGTTCACTGCGGTCAGCTAGGACATGTTTTTACAGAAAGGTTTACATTTCATGGTATACGCAAACAGACTTAGAGAGAGGTGCTTTAGCCAGCTCCACTCTGTCCACAGTTCCAGTGGGAAGGCCATGGACCTGCCAGACAGAGACTGGTTCTATCTAAATCCATTCATCAGCCCTGCCAGGTTCCAGGTTCTGCACCTTCATAGCTTCTACAGCAAGTGAATATGTCTATTTATGCGTTACTTAAATGGATGTCACTGTAGTTATGATTAGAAATAGTAAAAACGTCTCGGAAAGACAGAAGCAGTCAGACCTCTGTGAGTTCAAGGTCAGCCTTGTCTACCTAGGAAAGTCCCAGGCCAGTTTGAGCAAAGTAGTGAGACCTTGTCTCAAAACAAAAACAAAGTGCATTGTGGGAAACGCATGGAAGTGACTCACATTATCAAAGCTGAGTGGAATAGAACTGAGCCCTGGTTCTAGGATAAGGACGGAGGGGAAGGTGGCTGCGGCATCTTGTGACATCAGTCAGGAAAGGAGAAGCGCTCAGCCAGGCACCCACCTCGCAGTGACAGGAGATGTTGGAGGGCTTCAGGAGTCAAGTGAGAGCGCTCCAGAGGCCACTGTGGACAGTTGGAGCAGCAAGATAAAGCCACAGTGCACAGTATGGAATTAATGACGGAGTGAGAGAGTAGAGGGAATCGCCATCGAGGAAGACTGCAGAGTTCTCACCTCAAGAGTCCAGTTCAGTCCCTACTCCAGGGAGGGCTGTCCTCAGTGGCAGCCTTACAGAGCAAGCAACACAAAGAGGCAAAGTAATACCCCACAGAGAAAGCAGAGGGCACTTCCCAGGAATCAAGGATAGTGCCAGGGAAAGACACTGGCCCACTGTGCTCTTGATAGGGTGTGAGAACATGGATAGTTGCCTGTCTACCCTCCCCCCCCCAGCCCCAGCTGAGTCCATGAGAAAAACCCAACTGAGGGTCCTCTAACAGAATACCTGACTGGTCCTCTCAAACAGTCACAATTCTGGGACCGGAGAGATGACTAAGTGCTTAAGAGAACTTGCTTTTCTTGCCGAGAAACCAGGTTCAGTTCCCAGCACCCACAGAGTGCCCACAACCATTCCTAACTCCGGTTCCAGGAGATCTTATGCACCCTTCGGATAACCTCAGGCAGCATGCATGCACAAGATGCACATACATGCATGCAAGCAAAACTCATACACATAAAATCAATCAATAATAAGTCAGTCGGTCTTTGAAAGAAAGCCTCTCAAATCCAAACAGGCAGCACTAATTGGACTCTGGGTTATTGACAAAATAAAGCAGGAGATGTGCAAGGAAGGGGTAAAATGGGAGTACCTGAAGGAGTCATGCCCTGGGAGCACCCGGAGGAGTTGTGCCCTGGGAGCACCTGAAGGAGTTGTGCCCTGGGAGCACCCGGAGGAGGGGTGCCCTGGGAGCATCCAGAGGAGGGGTGCCCTGGGGAGCACCCGGAGGAGGGGTGCCCTGGGAGCATCCAGAG
>NW_004949096.1:18609932-18613742 GCF_000317375.1 Microtus ochrogaster | reverse complement strand
TGGGATGCATGTGATCCAACAACATTGTTGATATGTATGAAATTGTCAAAGAATAGGTAAAAGGACATCAAAACCAGGAAAGTCTGAGACTTTTGTTCCAGCCAAGAGTTGCCTAATGGAAAGGGAATATAAATGGAAACTAGCAACATTTGTATAAAGTGTGGGCTTTACCTAAGTTAGTAATGTGTCAGTGACTCAGGCTCTTGCCTTAAATGCTTGAGGCCATGGCTTGATCCTTCCTCAGCTATGCAGAATAGGTAATAATAATAATGATGATGGATCAGGTCAAACTCACTAATTGTAGTGAATGAGCCCTGCTCTGTCCTTTACAGCTCTAGGTATTGACTTAACTAGCGTGGCAAGGGAGCAAAGAAAGGCAGACGAATACACAGGCACAGGAGACTGGGATCACATGGACTGATTCTCTAATGGAGGAGTCTAAGTACCCTGGAGCTCAGCATGTTATACACAGCTGAACACGGAGGCGGAGTTATTACACACAGCTGACTAGGGAGGCAGGATTGATAGCACACAGCACTGCTAACAAGACCTAGCCAAGTTCAGTAGGAGCTGGCTCTGTATGGGAGCTGTCTCCAGGATACAAACACTGTGGTAGTGGCAAGAAATCTACAGCGGACACTTTCTGTACACACTATCAAATTCAATTCATACCTGAGGATGACGTTGTCAATTTTCCATGGCTCGGAGGCATTATTCTTCTCATGGCCGGCTCATATCAACAGCACACATCCACCCTGGACGCCATCCCCTCTCTTAAGAACTCAGACAAGGCATTAGTAATTGGGAGGAGGTGTATGAGAGCTCTCTGTGTTATGTTCACAACTTTTTAGTACATGAAATAAAACTGTTATTCAATTTCCTCTTCCTTCTAATAGTAAGCTTCTACAGTACAGTGCCTTCATTGGAATTTACGGTAGCCTTTAAAGTAGATGTGATAAATGTTTATGTGTGATATAGAAAGATATTCTCAAAATATTGTTAAAGTTTTTAAAAGTCAGTCATAAAATAGTTTCCATTTAGTAAGTAAATATACGTGAGGGTAAGAATACAAGGCTATTAAAAAGTTCAAAGAGACGTTCTGTAGGCAAGATAGTGATGAGAGGCCAAAGATCAACCCCAGATGCTGCTCCTCAGTTGCCACCCTCCTTGTTATTGAAATAGGGTCTCTCCTTGGTCTCCCGTGGAGCTTGCTGAGCTGGCCAGGCTGTGCCTAGCCCCCAGCACAGGGAGTTCGGACCTTCACATCTAGTTTCTGGACTTGGGTCCTCTGGAAAAGTAGCAAGTATTCCTAACCATTGAGCCATTTCTCCAGTTGAGGAGAATTTCTGATTGTTAATTTGGTCTTCAATCTGCTGATATTTATTTTTCATTTTCCTTTGATGTCTTAGTATGATATGGATGGTGTGGTGGGCAGTTCTAATGTGACCTTAGACGCCTGGCTGACCCCTTTCTGGGGGGCATATGCCCATGACAGCTAGTGCTCATGACCGCTGAGCTATTTCTGCAGCCCTTTGACCTTTAAAAAAAAGTTTTGTGGGGTTGGAGAGATGGTTCAAATGGTTATGAGCACTTACTGCTCTTGCAGCAGACTTGGGTTAAATTTCCAGTAGCTACATGGTACACAACCATCCATATCTTTAGTTCCAGGGGACTCGACACCCTCCTCTGATCTCTTTGGGAACAGGAATTCGGGCAAGACACTCCTACACATAAAATAAAAGAAATACCCACATGGCAACTCATAATTATCTATAATCCCCATTCCAGGGAATCCAACATCTTCACATAGACATACATGTAGGCAAAACACCAATGCAGATGAAATTTTAAAAAACTAAAAGAAGAAAACATTTTTAAAATGAAAAATAAATTAAAAATAAGGTTTATAGTTAATATCAATAGGGTTCAACGGGGTTATAGAGGCTGGGAGTGAAGTTCAACGGTAGATTGTTTTTCTAGCACGAGTAAGGCATCCTGGATTTGATCAAAAGGAGGAGGAAGAGGAGAAGGTCACAAACACCCTGACATTTAGTGGTGCTGGTTTGGCAGCCTGAAGGATTGAAGGAGTCGTAAAGAGCACCTTGAAGTTTGACACTGTGAGAAGTCAGGAGAGGCCATTGGTAAAGGTATAGTCTTAAATTAGAGATACCAGGATTTGACAGGATCGTGGAGAGAAGCTGAGGCTTGACATCATAAGGCAGGGTTGGAGTCCCTGAAGAGAGCCCAGGAGAGGGGCTGGTGACGGTGCAGTCTCAGGTGCAATGCCACCCTATGGTACTGGAGATGCCAGGACTGTGGGATGGCCACCATGGACAGAGGCAGGCGAGGCGCACCACTGCTCGGAGCCTGCAAAGCAGTTGTATGTGCTTCAGAGGACAGAGCCAGAGAAGTGGAGTTATCTAAGCCCTTGAACCCAGACGATCGTGAGTGAGTTCCAGTCCTTGTACACTGAGCTGTTTATATTATTGGATTTTGGTTTTGCTTTGATCTAATTATAACTGTGCATTGGTTCTTCCCTCTTGAAATAAGAAAACATATGTTAATTTTGATTTTACAGAAGCCCACAGTTGAGAGACTTTACGTGTTTTAAAGAGACTAAACTTTTAAAGTGTTTGAATTTTTAGAGACTAAGACTTTTTAAAAGTTGTAACATGTTTTATGATAGTGACATCAACATGAGATCTTGGGAATGAATAAGAAAGGAAAGGTTATGGTTTAATAGTGATGTATTGGTGTGTCAAGCTGACAAGGAGTCAATTGTGGTGATAAGGTTTTTCTGTTTTAAAATGTTTATTTATTTGACTTTTTGAATTAAAATATAATGACATCATTTTCTACTTCCCTATCCTCTCTCCAGCCCTTCCATATACGCCCCTTGCTCCCTCACAAATTCACGTTGTCCTCTTTTTCTCTCATTGTTACGTATTCATGAAGCCGGGCGGTGGTGGCACACACCTTTAATCCCAGCACTCGGGAGGCAGAGGCAGGCGAATCTCTGTGAGTTCAAGCCCAGCCTGGGCTACAGAGAAAGTTCAAGTCAATATAATGTTACTTGTATGAACATCCAAAAGGATACCCTAATTGGCATTGGATAAGCAATTAGGGAGCTCATCCCTGGGGAAGACCACTTTTCCAGCTCTTGGGATTCATCAGTTGCCTGTAGTTCTTTATCTAGGGTTGGGCACTGATTAATTTTTGTCAACTTGACACAAGCTACAGTCACCTTGGAAGATGGAACCTCAATTGAGAAAATGCCTCCAACAGATTGCCTATGACAAGTCCATGAGGCACGTTCTTGATTGATGACTGATGTGGGGGCCCCAGCCCACTAAGGGCTATGCTATCCCTGGGCAGGTGGTTCTGAATTTTTTTTTTTAAGAAATCAAACTGGAGGCTGGACAGTGGAGGCACACTCCTTTAATCCCAGCACTTGGAAGGCAGAAGCAGGTGGATCTTTGAGTTCGAAGCCAGTCTACAGAGCAAGTTTCAGGACAGCCAGAGCTACACAGAGAAACCCTATCTTGAAAAAATCAACAAGAACAAAGAGGCAAGGGGCAAGCTAGGAAGCAGCACTCCTCCTTGGCCACTGTTCCGATCCCTGCCTCCAGGTTTCCGCCTGGATTCCTGCTCTAGGTTGCCTGTGAGATGGACTATAAACTGTAAATTAAACAAATCCTTTCCTACCCAAGTTTGTTCTAGTCATGGTTCACCACAGAAAGGATAACCAGGATTGGATAGACAGACAGACAGCTAAAGATGGTCTGAAATGTGATTAAGAATTAAAGATCA
>NW_004949096.1:18600474-18603725 GCF_000317375.1 Microtus ochrogaster | reverse complement strand
AGGCAGAAATCCTCAATAAATAAATAAATTTAAAAAAAAAGAAGAAAAAAAAGAATTAAAGATCATACTTGACATGGTGACACACTCCTTAAATCTTCTCACTCAAGAGGCAGAAGCAGGTGGATCTCTATGAGCCCAAGGGCCAGCCTGGCCAGCAAAGTGAGGCCCTGACTCAAAACAAACAAGAGTTAAGGATTTGGGGGGCCGGAGAGGTGACTCCGAGGGTGTGAGCTCTTGCTGAGCAAGCATGAGACTTGAGTTGAAGTCCTCCGCATCCATGTGAAAAGACAAGACAAGCAGTGAAACAGCCGCTTGAGTAAAACGCTGGCCTGACTCTTACAAAGTCCCACCCTGTGCCCCTTGTAGCCACGCACCACTTTGTCCATTTGTCTGCACCCTGTTTACTGTGCTCCTGTGTAAGCAGAGCCTTTGCCAGTTACTTCTATCACATCAGATCGTTCATGTGAGATCACCTTCTGTTGGAGTATCTACTCTGCTTTTCTGAGACTGTCAGAAACCAACTTAGGGAAGAAGGGACTTATTAGGCTTACTCGTTGCAATTCATCATCAAGAAAGCCAGTGCAGAGCTCAAGATCTGAACGAGAGGCAGAGGTCGTGGGAAAATGCTGCATACTGGTTTGCTTCCTCTGCTCCTGCTCAGCCTCGTTTCTTTTTTTTTTTCTTTTCTTTCTTTGTTTTTTAATTTCTTTATTGAATCTTTGGGAATTTCACATCATGCACCCTAATTGTGCTCACCTTCCAGTCCCTCCATACCCTTCCCTCACCATTGTAGTGCCCCCCAAAATAAAATAAAAACAAGCAAGCAAACAACAAAAAGGAAAAGCAAAAAGAAAGAAAAAGAAAAGTAAACGAACAAACAAAATATCTCATCATTCCTCCATGGTCCTTGGACATTAACATGACCTCAGATCTTGGTCATCCACATGGCCTTCAATGGTAATAGGAACCTTGGATATCAACACAGACATGGTCCTCAGCTGCGACTCTGGCCCAGACGTCACCATTGGCTTCGGGTAACAGTGCAGGCCACTCAGTTCTGCATGGCCCTGGCCTCATTATGGCCCTTAGACATCAACATGGAGTCAGGTGGCTGACCTGACTCGGGGCATTCGCATAACTCTTGGTGGTAACATGGGCCATGGAGTTCAACACAGACGCCAGAGGACCACAGACCCAGATGTCACTACACGGTAGCCTGGGCCCAGTTGACACCATGGCACCAGGTGGTATCACGGGCCACTCAGGCCTATATGGCCCCAGCTGCAGCATGGCTCCCAGACTCAAACAAGGCCACAGGTTTTGGCCCAGACCCCAAGGCCTCCACGTGGTCCCTGGTGGTAGGGTCACGGACAAGACATGGTCCTCCGCAGCAGCCCTGGCCTGGAAGTCACCATGGCACTGGGTAGCAGTATCTGCCACTTATAACAATATGGCCTCGGATGCAGCATGGCCCTTGGGCACCAGCGTGGTCCCAGGTGGCTGATCAGACCCCGAGGAACTGTTACTTGGCCATTGGTTGCAACAGGAGCCCCAGACATTGACTGAGGTCCTGCAGCCTGGTTTCTTATACAGCTCAGGGCAACCTGTCCTCCATGGGTTGGGTCCTTCCACATCAACCAGCAATCAAGAAAATATTCAAGGCCAATCTGCTGGAGGCAACTCCCCAGTGATGTTCTCTCTTTTCTGGTGACGCTAGCTTATGTCAACACGACAAAAACAGCCAGCACAGTAAGTGGCCAAACATCTCTAACCAATAGAGGGTAGTTTTCTCTTTAAAGACTTCATTTTGAAAGAAGTACAAAAACAAAACCGTTCATTAATAACATTTTGTTTTAAAAATGTAAGGTAGGGCTGAAGAGATGGCTCGGTGGCAGGGCTTATGGCAGAAGCATGAGAAACTGATTCTCTAGTCCCCAGAACTTACACAAGCTGGATGCAGTAGTGCACATCTGCATGGGAGGCAGAGACGGGACTTCCTAGGGCGTGGGAGCCAGCCAGTCTAATGCTCACCCAAGCAAACAAGGTGGGAAATGAGAGGCAGCCCTTGAAGTTGTCCTTTGACCTGAGCAGGGGTCCCATGACAAGTACACACTTACACATGCACACGTGCTCAAAGACAAAAATGAGTGTTAATCATCCCCAAGTACTCAGAGTAAAAGTGAGCCTCCTTTCACACACACACACACACACACCAGCCCTAAGCCGCTGTTTGCTATGTGACCCAGCTTCTGGGCATTTTTCTAAATATGCAAATCTGCAGGTTTTCAAATGTGTACCAAAAAACTTCCCTGTATGTACTGGTCTGCAACTTAGGTTTTCACCGCAGCGTCCTGGGAGGGTTTACATTTAATTACATAGACATTTGCATCAGGCTCTTACACGTCGACCCACTATTCAATATTAGCGCCACAGTTTTCTCTCTCCCGCTGGACATTTATGATATTAGCAATTTTTGGTCTTATAAACAGTGCTGCCGCCAAAAGTATTGTAATCTCAGCCTTGTGTGAACATCTCCAGAGGATGGATACCTAGATGAATCCCTGAACTAAAGAGTTTCTGTCATTCACATTTGAAGACACACTGCCAGGACAACCTCAAAAGCCGATACCATTGCTCTTCTACCAACAAGATGTGAGAACAGCCCTGTCTCTATCTCTGCCTGCACTAGGTATTACTAACCTTTAAAAGTTTTTCAGCCCTTCATTTATGTGTTTGTGTGCCCGGTGCTACAGTTCACGTGGAGATGAGAGGACTCCCTGCAGGAGTCATCTCTCTCTCCTTCCACCCTGTGGGTCCTGGGGACTTGAACTCAGGTTGTCAGGATTGGTGGCAATCACCTTCACCCACTCAGCCATCGCCCTGGCCCTTGGATATTATTAATCTTGGAAATCTTTATCTTCTAGTAGGTGAGCATTGATAATTTAATGCTTAATTTGCATTTCTCTGACAATTCATAGGATTCAGTAGTTGACTCTTTGTCTGTTTGCTTTGTTTTAGGTCCTCCTGTCTCTTAGCTGAGAAGCTGCTGTCACGCTGTCTCACACACTTCCTTTAAAACCCACATCACACCCTCGCTTTGCTTACAGACCAGGCCTCTGGAGTGAGCTGCCAGAATGAACTCTCCTGTTCCCCCGACCTTTAATTTTTCATTTTAAAAATATCTTATTTTTATTTATGTGTACGTGTGTGTGTGTGTGTGTGTGTGTGTGTGTGTGTGTGTGTGTGTGTAT
>NW_004949096.1:18599125-18600249 GCF_000317375.1 Microtus ochrogaster | reverse complement strand
TCTCTCTCTCTCTCTCTCTCTCTCTCTTCAAGACAAGGTTTCTCTGTGGAGCCTGAAACTCAATCTGTAGACCAGGCTGGCCTTGAACTCACAGAAATCCATCTTCCTCTGCCTCCTGAGTGCTGAGATTAATTGTGTACACCACCACCGCTGGCCACACACACTGATTTTAAATACTGGTGCTAGCCACCTCCTCCTCTGCTCTCTCTCCAGGCTTAGTCAGGTCCATTGAGTCTTCAGATGACGTCTCCATCTGACGAGTCCTTGTATTTATCTCCATCCTCACCGCGCATGCTCTAGACTGAAGTCTCCTGGGATGTCCCAAGTGCTTTCTTAACTCAAGAGCTCATTCCTCCAGACTAGTCCTTGTATAGGGTTCCCAAATCAGAAACATCTCACCGACTCCTGGCTGCCCAACAGAAACCTAAGGAATCATTGGCCCTTTAATCCCAGCACTCAGGAGGCAGAATCCAGAAGATCTCTGAGTTCAAGGCCAGCCAGTACAGCCAGGGCTACTAGAGACCTCGTCATAACAAAACAAAACAACTGCCTGAAAAATCAGCCTTGGCGGTTGGTTGCCCTCCGCTGACTCCAGCACTCAGTGTGGGTGCTATGGCTGAACTCTATCAAGGGGGTCCATTCTCTCTACCTCTGCTGGAGCTCGGACAGTGGGTTTCCAGGGGCTTTCCCAGAAGCCGCTTGGCCTTGGCCAGCATAATTTCTACAGTATCACCAAAAGGAGCTTTCAGAGCAGTTTGGATCCTGTCATCTCCTATACAGAGACAACAAGCTTGTCAGACACAAAATTGTTTATAGTTATCAAAATAAAAGTAGAAAAAGGAGATAGAAAAGAAATAACCTCAATATTAAAAATAACAGATTTTGACTGGGCGACAATGACACACACCTTTAATCCCAGGACTCAGGAGGCAGAAACAGGTGGATCTCTGTGAGTCTGAGGCCAGTCTGGTCTACAGAGCGAGTTCCAGGACAGCCAAGGCTACACAGAGAAACCCTGTCTTGAAAAACAAAAATAGATTTTGCAAACATACTTACATGATGGAGCAACATGTTTTTTAAAAACAAGTATAAAGTCAAGTGTAAGCCAGGCGGTGGTGGCGCAC
>NW_004949096.1:18594045-18598405 GCF_000317375.1 Microtus ochrogaster | reverse complement strand
ACTCAGGACCTTTGGAAGAGCAGGCAATGTTCTTAAACTCTGAGCCATCTCTCCAGCTCCGAGAGATCTTGTTATAGAGACAGTTGACTTTGAACTTTGGTGTGGTCGTCATAGACATTTGCCACATCTTCCTAGCTCCAGCTATTTTAAGGATCGGATGATTGTTGATATTTAAGGATCTAGAGCAATGGTTTGCAATACACATACAAAATGGGTTTCATGTATAATTTAACATTTAGTAGTCCCATTTTAAAAAGTAAAAATATTTAGATAAAATTAATTTGAATGATATGTTTTATTTAATCCAATATATTCTAATTTTTCATTTCAAGATGTAATCAGTATAAAAATTACTAATAGGACATTTTTCATTCTTTCTTCACACAGAGTCTTTGAGCTTCTGTGCGTATTTCACATTGATGGGATGTTGCAATGCAGACTCTAAATTTTCTTCAGACATATTTTAAAAATGTGTGTGATGTATGTACATGTGTATGCATACATGATGAGGGTCCTTTAAAGGCCAGAGGTTAACAGTGGGCACCTTTTTGATCACCTTCCACCTTTCCTTTTCTTGATACCATCTCTCACTTAACCTGGAGCTCATGATTGGCTAGGCTGCCTGGTGGGTTGGTGAGCTTAGGGATCCCTTTGTCCTGCCTCCCTAGCACTGAGGTTACAGATGTGTATCACCACATCTGTATTTTTCTGTGGGGTCCTGATGACATCACTCCAGACACATCAGGCATTTTACCATAGGAGGCATCTCATACCCAGCTCTCAGATCGGATTTTTATAAAATGCACTGTTGGAAAGTAGATGCCTGGGCTGAGTAGATGGGTAAGTGGATTGAACTCATGGGTGAGTACTGGAGTTGGGGTCCACAAGACCCATGGAAAAACTGGATGCAGTGGCACACATCTGAAAGCCCAGAGTTCCTTTGGGGGGTTGGGTGGGAGAGACAGGAGAAGGTCACAGGCTAGCCTGGGGTACATAGCAGTGAGAGATGGGAGACCCTACCTCAAGGTGGAGCATGAAGACTAACACTTGAGGTTGTCCTCTGACCTCACATGCATGCTGTGGAACTCATACAGGTATCACATGAGAATGCATGTACCCATGAACACACACATGCACCATTCTACACACATAACACACACACATAGACACACACAGACATACACATCACACACACACTGCACACACACATACATCGCACACACACACAGACACACACACACATACAGACACATACCACACACACAGACACACACACTGCACACACAGAGACACACACACATTCTAAAGTAGGTTCCCATTATCCCAAACCTAATAAAAGAGTTTTCCAATAACTGAATCAATCATAATTTTTATTTATTTATTTAATTAATTAATTAATTTTGAGATAGAGTATCACTATGAAGCCCCAGCTGGCCCGGGGCTTCATATGATATGTATGATATGAACTTGATATGTAGACCTGGATGAGTTTTATGTCAATTAATTTTCTTTTGAGGCAGGGTCTTATTCTGTAGCCCAGGTTGTCCTAGACTATATATATATATATAGAACTCAAAACAGTCTTCCTTGTTCAACCCCCTGGAGTACAAGGGTTACAGAGAAGAGCTACCACACCTGGTTTACACATTAGTTTTAGGGCTGGAGTGGTCCCTCAGCAGTCAGACCACTTGCCTTGCGGGGGTGCCCAGCCCCCACATGGTGTCTAACTCAGGTTCCAAGGGATCCAGTACCTTCTCTGACGTCAGAACACACTAGGCATGCATGTGGTACACATACACCTGCAGACAAAACACTCACAAATGGAAAATATATGTGTGTGTGTGTGCGTGTGCGCGTCTGAACTCACTAGTTAAACTAATTGTACTATTTCCCCGGAATAGTAAACAAGTGGCCAAGAGAATGATGAAAATAGGCGGTTGGTTCCCCCAAATATAAAATTGTAGTGATTAAACGTTGTGTTGTTGGAGCAAGAAGAGCCAGATCAATGGAGGCTCCTGGATATAGAGACTCACATATAATGAAGACAGTTTTTCACACTAGTGGGAGGGTATTAATGACTTCATCAAAGTTATGAGTATCACGGATTATCCTCTACCACATCACAAGGAAATTCTAGAAAGTTCATCAAGATTCAAAACTGACAAACCAGTATGTTCTAGAAGATGATGGCAGAGTACATTTTTCAAGGATTTGGGACTTAGGAAAGGCCATTGGTAATACTGTCCTGAGTCAGATGGAACATGAGAAATTATTGACAAGGTGTGACCCCTTATACAAGGCCAGTCTGAGTAATAAACATACTAAGATCCTATTAAAAACAAAGAAAACAGTTGTCGCAGTTCTGCACACAGCCTCCCATGCCCCCAGAGTGTTTCTCTGTGTAGCAGCCCTGGCTGTCCTGGAATTGCTCTGTAGGCCAGGCTGGCCTTGAACTCATAGAGATCTGACTACCTCTGCCTCCAGAGTGCTGGGATTGAAGACATGCACCACCATCACCCAGCAGCAATTGTTCTTTTCAGGATTTTTTTTCCTAAAGGAGCAATCAGATGTGTTGCTGAGATATATGTGGTAGAATTTAATGTCAGTCCTACAACAGTGAAAAATTAGAAAAGTAGGCAAAATTTGCTATCAGTTTGCAACTGTAAGACACTACTGAACAATTTACTGAACATTAATTCTGTAGAATGGAATGGAATTCTATGTAGCAGCTAAAAAGGATGGCATATATGTATTAATATACATTAAGATACTTGTTAGCATAAATAGGAAAAGGTAGGTTACAAAGGTGTGTTAGAAGAGGGGGAGGGAAGAGAGAAAGAAAAAGAAAGAAAGGAGGAATGGGAAAGAATGAGAGGAAGAGAAGGAGAGAGGCAAGAAAGAAGAAAGAGAAAGGGGAAGATGAGAATGAGCAGAGGAAAGAGGGGAGAGAAGAGCAAAAAAGGGGGAGGTGGAGCGGAGAGGGAAGGAAGGAAAAAAGGAGGAAGGGGGGGAAGCCTGACTTTGACCAAACTCTCTTAAACTGAGCTAGGATCCTGAAAAGGCTACAAGATGTGTGTTGATCTGATGCCATCTTGAGTCTTGCTTTGTGTCTTTTGTTTTGCCAAAAGTTATAAACAAGCAAACAAAATAATTAGGATCAAGGAATTTAAGAGTGTAGCAGAGACAAGCTTCAGGGAGTCAGGAGGTGAACACAGACGAAGCTGAGCACCAAGGTGAGCCCCCTTCAGTCAGGTAGCCCCTTCAGTCAGGTAGCCCCTTCAGTCAGGTATTCCCCTGGCTCCTCTGCTCACCTGGAACAGGTGGCTGAGCCTACAGCCTCTTGTGGGTGTCTGAGTAGCCAATAGCCACCCAGTTTCCTCCTCCCCAAAGGGGGCCTGCCATGTCACAGCTGGCCTGGCTGGGGTGAACCTCTGGTCAAAAACTCTTGCATTTCTCTGCCAGACTTGCTCCACTGGGCAGGAGAGCTGGCTGCAGTTCCTTTGGCCTCTTGGGGCAGCTCCACAAAACATCTCTTAGTTGGGTAGTGGAGCCCCATTCCATTTCATGAGGCTCTTGGAGTGTTTAAAAAAAATAAAGAAATAAGGTTACAAAGACATTGCTATATTGTTAATGTTTATATTGAACAAATTAATGCTTTTAAAGCTGAACAATATTGTGCCACAAAAATGTTCTGTTCACAGGATAATTACAGGATTTATTAAAAATATTAATTCATGGTGCACTACAGCGATGTGGTCCAGAGCCAAAGGGGCTGGTGCCAGCCTCCTGTCCCCTCCTGTCACACGCCCCCTGGGCTGGGAACCCTGGGTAGAGCAAGACCAGGAGGCAGCTCCATGCAGTTGGCAGCAGGCAAATGCAGGAGTTACTCCCCTAATTTCTCCCCACATTCCCAGGCTACAACCTAGGTCTTCCTGAAGGTCACTGCCCAGGTGTCACATATACCCTGACATTTTTCCCATGAGGTCCCCCATTTTCTAATCCCTCCTAGTGACTATCTATACTCCAGAGTCTTCTTTTTCATGGGAGATGGAGGGTTTTTTTTCCAATTGGGACCAGGGTTCCTCCCAGAGAGAAAGGGGCTTTTTTTTTTTTTCCCCTTTTTCAGCTTCTATGAAGCCTTGTCAGCAGGGAGTTCATGCATATTCTTCCGAGGTGGAGGAGGACCATTGAAAAGATGCTGAGTGGCAGGGAGAAGAATGTCACCTCAACAGCCCTCCACCAAGCTGCCTGAGAGGTTTGGCTGTATCTCAAGGACGCAGGTCCCAGCAAGGGCAGGGCAGGCCTGTCTTTCTCCCTGAGCTGCACAGTGTGTGTGTGCGTGTGTGTGCGTGCGTGCGTG
>NW_004949096.1:18587430-18593945 GCF_000317375.1 Microtus ochrogaster | reverse complement strand
GTGTGTGTGTGTGTGTGTATGTAGGGGGTCCGGGGTGTTTATACAGGCCCTCATCTCCAGGGGATTATCTTTAAACTGACCTTGGAAGTCAGAAGAACAGAGTGAGACCAGATATTTGTCTCTAAGGGGTTTGTTTCTACGCTGACTACTCCCTGGAATGAAACAAGTAGCTAGTTAAGTTTAGTGGCCTTATTTCTCTGTGATTCCCAGGGTGTGTTGGCTATGAACCCTAAACAAAGCAGAACCCCAGTAGCTGTTGAGAACCCTGTTTCTGCCAGGAGCATCTTTGTTCTTAGTTCCTGCCTCAGGACAGCAGCCAAGGGGATGCTCTGGGCCTTTCTTCCCTTCTTTCTGAGAAACCAGAATTCATTCATTAAGTCAACAGATATTTACTGAGTACTTCCTCTGATCTCAGTTTCTCTAGGTTCTGGAAATAGGGGAATGGACAGATGAAGCAGAAACACTCTTTCCTGGAATGTATAACGTCACCTTTGACCTCCCCTCCCAAAGTACATGAAATACAAACAGAAACTTAATAGAAAATTGGTTCTTATTTTTCTGACCCACCAAACATATTATTTGAGAAAGAGAGAAAATAAATGAGATCTGGAGGGATGGATGGGGAGGGGGACCCAGGAAGAGGGAGAAACACACACACACACACACACACACACACACACACGCGAGTGTACTCCCAGTTCTGAGGTAGTTTCTTGGAACAAGGGACTCATTTTATCATTTCTTGTTGAAAACTGTCCCCACTCGTGACCACGCACACTCAGCACTCTGACTTGAACCTTTGCATTCCTGACATGTACAGCCAGAAACCGGGGAAATCGGCCTCCCACATCATACAGAACGGATTGGCAGCTGGGACTGAGGCGATAGAAATAAGCTATTGATCAAGGGTTATAAAAGTACTACCACTGGGATCCTGTGATGTTTGTGAGCCGAGGGTAGCCGTAAAGCGCTACACAAATGCAATAACATTCATAACCCGAGGCAAGTGCTTTTTACATGAAAATAAAAAGCAAATCCTGTTTAATTTTTTTTCACTTTCCTTGGGTCAAGCTGGCCTTTGACAAGACTGTGGACCAGAGTTGAAGCCAGGCCCCTCTGGATGGACTGGTTGCTTCATCTGGTTAAAGTGACAGGGTCTTGTGTGGGTGCCTTCTGCTGGTCCGTGGAGTTACCTGCACTTTTAAAGTTCATCTGGGAGAAGCAGAGAAGTGGACTCATTCTACCACTCAGAGAAGCCAAACGATGCCTTGGCCCTGTGGGTGGCTTTGGTGTACGCTGTGGATGCTTCTCTCAGTGACATCTATAAAGAGGCTTTCCAGCTTTGGAGCCATGACAAGGCGCTGGGTGCACTGAGACCTCCCAAGCAGGGCAAGTGTTTATATTCCTGCAAACACTCTGTCAGAATGAGCCGCACTATCAAGATAAACCAGGGAACAATCTCTTATGGAAAATGTCACGCAACTTTGAAACCTAAAGATTTTCTGAAGTGCCGGGTGGTGGTGGCGCACACCTTTGATCCCAGCACGCAGGAGGCAGAGGCAGGTGGATCTCTGAGTGGGAGGCCAGCCTGTTCTACAAAGAGAGTTCCAGTACAACCAGGGCTACACAGAAAAATCCTGTAACAAGCAAACAAACACCTTTATGAAGTCTTGTAGTGAGGAAGTGAATTTATATATCTATACATTCATGTAAAAAAAATTTAAAGCTAACCACTCCCAAGAAAGCAGAGCATTCCAGATTGGAAGCTGTGTGAGCTGCTTCCAATTGTAACCCAAAATAGTACTGCAGGGACTCTTACTCTTAGCCCACACCCTATCCTGTCTCTGTTTCACTCAAGAGGAAAAGTGGCTGAAGCATGGGTGAGTTACCTGTCTGGGGATTACTGGAGTTGTTCGGGTCCTGACAGCCATAACTGTCTAGACTAGACTGGACCACTTAGCCTTAATGGGCCAATTAAAGACATAAAGAACAGTGAAAAGCAGGGAAAGGAGATTTATTCAGTGGGAAGTAGAAGAGGTAAAGTCCCTTCCCTAAGTTCACCTTCATCTTTGAAGTCTTGACTTTAAGGTTTAGGCTTAAACAGAAGGTACGAAGTTTCTGCAAGGCTTGGTGTTCCTAGGCTGAAGAGATGGCTCAGAGATTAAGAACACTTGCTGCTCTTCCAGAGGACACAGGTTCAATTCCCAGTACCCATGTCAGGTGACTTACAACTGGCCAGCAACTCTAGCTCTAGGGGATCAGACACCCTTGTATGGCCTCCTCAGTACATGGCAGACACTCACACAGACACATAAATAAAAACAAAATAGATCTCTTACCAAAAGATCAAGCACCTCTGGTCAAGGTATGACCTCAGCAGTCATCACTGTCTCCAGGCTCTTCTGCAATGCAGTCTGACCCCTGAAAGATTCTGTTCCTGGGAGATACGTTTCCCATATGGCTGGTAGTGGGGCTCCAACCTTCTCCTTCCAGCATAAGACTCCTGGCTAAATTCCAATGGGGGTGGTTCATTGTAGTTGGATTTTTCTTTTGGCCACTAGCTCCCAAATAACGGCTTGGAGTCTTAGTAATTATGAAAGCTCAGCTTTAGGTTAGGCTTGTCCCACTCGCTCTTAAAACTTAAATTAATTTGCTTCTGTTAATCTACTTTTTACCAAGTGGCTTTTACCTTTCTGTCATTCTATATGTCCGACTCCCGCCGTGTCTCATTGGTGTCTTGCTGACATAACTGTCATGCCTAGATTCTTCCTCCTCTTCCTCTCTCACCCAGAAATCCTGCCTATCCTTCCTGCCTAGTTGTTAGCCATTCAGCTCTTTTCTTTCTTTTTTTCTTTTTTTCTTTCTTTCTTCCTTCCTTCCTTCCTTCCTTCCTTCCTTCCTTCCTTCCTTTTTCTGGGGGGAAGGTGGTTTGAAACTGGGTTCGTCTGTGTAACAATCCTGGCTGTACTGAAACTTGCTTTATAAACCAGGCTGTCCTCAGACGCACAGAAATCTGCCTGCCTCTGCCTCCCAAGTGGTGGAATTAAAGGTGTGTGCCACCACTGCTTGGTAGCTGCTCATCTTTTTATCACAGCAGTACATCCTCACACCGTGTAGAAATATCCCATGACAGTTCATTTGTTCAATAGTCTGATAGCCACAGGGAGAGGCACCGCTGTTGCTCCTTATCCCACCTTCCTTGCTCCTGCCAAGACTGTTCACCGTGGCTCCTTAACTAAAGGATTTGAGCTCAGACACTTCCCATCCCACACAGTCCACCACACCAAATATCTTCTTTTACAGCAGTGGTTCTCAGACACCTCTGGCAACCTTCTGTCTCCAAAATTTTTTATATTATGGTTCATAACCATAGCAAAATTAGTTATAAAGTAGCACAGAAATAATTTTATAGTTGGGGATCACCATAACATGAGGAATTGCATTAAAGGGTCGTAGCCCTGGGAAGGTGGGGGGCCACTGTTCCATAGGGGAGAGCCTGGCTTTTTCACAGAGAGGGAGAGTTACTTTGCTCTGGAGCCCTATCCTCGGGAGTCAACTATTCTCAAAGACTCTCCCAGTCCTTCTCAGCATGGGGCTCATCCATGGGCCTCAGCAGAGTTCCCAGGAACAAGCAGAACCCGAATCTACAAAGACATGGGCAGGAATCCAGTTGTGCCATTCTGTATTGATGCTGCCTTGGGCAGTTACTAGACCCCTCTGCACCTCACTTTCCTTATTTATAACATTTTAAATGTGTACAAAACATTGGGACCAAAATGCTTAGTAAAAGAAAGTAGTTATTTCATCTTCGTGGGGAAAATAGGTATTAGGAATATTTCTAGGATCCACTGATTATGCTGGCATGATAGGACATGGACGTTTAAAGATGAAAACTGAAGGAGAAGGGTGCTGGAGAGATAGCTCAGCCTTGAGAACACTGATTGTTATTCCAGAGGCCAGGGTTGATTCCCAGCAACTCATAGCCATTTATAAATCCAGTCTTGGGAGATCCAATGCCATCTTCTGGCCTCTGAGTGTACCAGGCACCCACAGAGATGCAAGCACACACATAAGTCAAGTTAAAAAATAAAGTAAAACAAGGGCTGGAGAGGTAACTCAGCTGTTAAGAACACTAACTGCTCTTCCAAAGGACCTGGGTTTAAATCCCAAAATGCACATGGCAGCTCATAACATCTGTAATCCCAGTCCCAGGAGTTCCAGTGTCTTCTTTCAGTCTCTGTAGGCACTGCACACATGACACACAGACTTACATGCATGGAAAACACACATACACACAAAGTAAAAATAAAATAAATAACTCTTGAAAAGAAAAGTGCTCCTTCTAAGCAGAATATTGAAGATGGAACAATTTGGGACCTGCTTCCCACTGATGTATAATTAAGGACAAAGCCAAAATTTCTCTAAAATTATAAGTCTGGTAAAAAATAAAAATGAAACTCAACTATAAAATATTAGATTTTTTAAAAATACATTTTATTTACATGTGTCTATGAGGAGCACATGTGCCACAGAACAAGTGTGGAGGTCAGAGGACAATGGCAGGGGTTGGTTCTCTTCTTCTTCCATGTGGATCCCTATGCGTTGCACTTAGGTCCGGCTTGGGGCAAGCCCCTTTACCCACTGAACCATCTTGTAGACCCAAATATTAGATAAAGCTCGTGTGTGTGTGTGTGTGTGTGTGTGTGAGAGAGAGAGAGAGAGAGAGAGAGAGAGAGAGAGAGAGAGAGAGATATCAGAAGTCAGTATTTGGCAGCATCCACTTTTTTTTTTTTTTTGAAACAGGTACCTTAGTATCTTGGGACTCATGCTAGCAGGCTCATCTGGCAGGCCTTCCCAGCAGGGGATTACATGTATATGACACCACGCTTGCCTGCGGTGCTGTGAGTGAGAATGGCCCTCAGAGGCTCGTGAATCTGAATTCTTGGTCTCCAGCTGGTGGAACTGTTCGGGAAGGATCAGGACATGTGGCCTTATTAAAGGAGGTGTGTTACTGGGGGGTGGGCTTTGCAGTATCAAAAGCCCATGCCATCCCCAGTTGTACTTCTAGCCTCCAGCAACACGCCTGCCTGCTTTCTTGCCATGCTCCCTGCCACAATGGCCCTGGATTCACCCTCTGAAACTGCCATAGTGAGATTAAAGTATTGACATATACCAGGTTTGGAAATATTTAGAGGTACTATTTCAAGGACAATAGTTATAAATGTACAGTTAGATCTGCAGATTTCTGAGCATTCTCAGAAATCCACGGTAAATTCCACCTGGGAGATTTGTTGTGACTGTGGCTGGGTTTAAGCATCCTGGAATTGCAAGTCCCAATAAACTTCTTTCCTAATTTGTCTTGGTCATGATGTCTCTTCACAACAATAGAAAAGTAACTAAGACACTAACTTTAAAAAGTTAGTGAGACCCGAACTCAGATCCTCATGCTTGCTAATCAGGTACTTTACAGACTAGGTTATTGCTCAGCCAGTAAAATACTCAATCTAGACTGTATGAAACAGAGATCCTCCACCTCAGAATAAGTGTACTGGAGTCTCAGAGTAGTGAAAGTGAGGCCAATTTATTTTTGGTTCTGCAGAACCAAAACCAAAACTAAAATCAGCCTGGACAAAAGGCAAAATGGCTGGTGTTCTGATTTGGCACAAAACAGTAGCTTTTATTTCCAAAGGACTTCCCCATGCCCTCTGATTTTCTTGTTGGTTGAGTTCTTCAGGTGAGTACAGCCTCTCTCGTCTGTCTTGGATAACCCCACCCATCCTTCTGGGGATGGTGAGCCCCGTGAGGTCAGCCTGCAGCTGACTGTAATTTTTCAACACTAAGATAAACTCAAAGCACGCAGGTAAGCAGGCACCAACTGCTAGGAAAACAGGTGCCTAGTGCCTCCTCCTCATCTTTGACTCACTGATGCTCCAAATGCATCTCATAACTGAAACGGACCATAATGATTTGTTTCTTACATAAATTATCTTCTTTTAGAGAAGTATTTATTTCTTTATCTTGAAGCATTTGGGGGTTCAAAACTGGGGCCTTTTCACACACTGAGCAACACTCTGCTCCAGGTTTACTTAGCTGAAATGTTTATTAGATTTGTCTGTCTGTCGTGTGTGTGTGTGTGCGCGCGCACGCGCGTAAGCGTGTCTCTGTGTGTGTGTGCATATGTGTGTGGGGGCACATGTGGTGGAGGTTAAAGCACAAGTTGTGGAAGAAAGTCAGTTTTCTCCTTCCACCATGTGGGTTCTGGGGATGAAACTCAGGGTGTCAGGCTTACGGGCAAATACTTTTACCTTCTGGGCCATTTCACTAGCCTGAAGGTCTATTTTTAGAAAAAGGTCACAATGCCATGAGGTGGTGGCACATGCCTTTAATCCCAGCACTCAGGAGGCAGAAGCAGGTAGATCTCTGAGTTCGAGGCCAGCCTGGTCTACAAATTGAGTTACAGGGCAGCTGAAGCTACACAGAGAAACCCTGTCTTGAAAAACCAAACCAAACAAACA
>NW_004949096.1:18580336-18586739 GCF_000317375.1 Microtus ochrogaster | reverse complement strand
CCACCAGACATGGCGGTCCACTCCTGGAACTCTAGTACTTGGTAAAGGGGAGCAAGAGGAGCTGAGTTCCTTCTGGGTCATTCTCCTTAGTTGCAAATCAGGGGGCTAGCATGGGCTCCTTGAGACCCAGTCTCAAAACAAACTAAACCAACAACAAAATTTCAGAACCAAAGCCCAAAACAACACCAAGCTGGGCCCTATGTAACCTGACTTTAATCTCAGTCCTTGGAAGGTTGAGGCAGGCTAATCTATAGGAGTTCCAGGCCAACATGATTTACATAGTGAGCTCCAGGCCAGCCAAAGTTAGAGACCCTGCCTTAAATAAAAACAACAACAACCAAACCAAAATAAACAAAAAACCTGAGGAAAAATAATAAATAAGAAGAAACAAGGCTGCTGTCACAAGCTGTTTGATGTTTCTCATTTTTCACCTTTTACTCTTGCCAAAACTTTTTTCTTTAAAACAAGATGTCTGTAAATCGACTTAGGTTTCAATCGCAGCAGAACAAGTAAGCCCCACGTTAATGTTGCCATCGTCTCCCTCGGTTTTGCTCTGTGATCTTTGGGGTTTTGCCTCAGTTACTGAGACAAGGACTTTGGAGGCTAAAGGAGCTGTCTCTAGGCATAGTCACAAAGCCTAGGTCAAAGCATTTCGTCGAGGAACAGGTTGGCGTCCATCAATCCCCTGACGTTTATCAGATGGAGTGCAGTGTTCACCCAGATTAGAGTGGAAATGAGTTTTACTTCTATTAGATGAATCTTGACAACTCAGTTTTCTTGAAAATAAGAAGTTTGTGCTCATGCTAATTGAGGAACTAGTTTTAAAATGAAGTGTCTTCTGCTCCTACATCACACTGTTTAACAAGCAAGGTGCAAGCCTGCCCCTTCAGGGAGTAGAACATCCCCTGGTGGCTATTGGGAAATAATTATTATCTTTCTGTTCTTGCTCCCAGTAAATTTGTACATAACACTGTCTTGGGTCCTCAGTTCCCTGTGTCTATCACTGAGATGCTAACCCTCTGCTGCTTTCTGTCCTGTTGTTCTGTCCTAACCCAGGTGATACAATGATAGAGGTGTGTCATCTGTTCAAGTTTAATTAATTCTCATTTGTTTGATTACAAAGCTACTTCTAAGTTCATTAATTTGCAAATTCTTTTTGTAATTAAAAATTATTTTATTTATTATTATCGCATATGCGTGTCTGATGTGGCGCATGTGCGGAGGTCAGAGGACTTTGGACAGTCGGTCCTCTCCTACCAAGAGCTCCGGGACTGGGTTCAGGCTAGCAGCATTTACGGCAAATGCTTTCCTGGTCAAATGTCTCACCAGTTCTTTGCAAGCAAAGAAGAGTATTAAACAGGATGTGGCCATTTTATGGATGGGGATCATAAGGACAATACAATCGTCCTCAGCATCCTAGTCCTGAAGGCTTTGGGCTTCTGCATATGATAAATGTAAATGGGTTTTCATCACAGAGGGGAATGTGGTGGAAATGAGGTTTAGATGCTATTTGGTTATTCTCGATTGTTGTTGGTTTTGCTCTCATTTTGCCCTGTCTAACCGGACCCTTAAAGCTGAGGACGACTTCGGCCTCCTGACCCTCTTCCTCCACCTCCCAAGTGCTGGGATGGGATGTGTTGCACCACCACACCTGCTATTCCCAGCATTGATTGACATCTGTGGTGCTGTTCTAGAGGTGAAGCGAAAGTAGATGGATTAGATATAAACTGAGGGAATAAAATCTAGGTTTCCTGCTTCTCTAGTTCCACTACTTTGTCTTCCGTGGATTCTGACTTGGATGCCCATGGCTGATTAGTTTAACACTAATGAGTGTCAGGTTCATGACCTTAGTATGTAAATTATTCAGCAATGAGGTTGATGTAACTATTTATAGGTCATAAATCAGTTATGAACTCAGAAATATGAGAGCAGGGTCCTAAACAGGGAGGCAGTTGTCACCGAGCAAGGGCTTAAGTATGCAGAGCAGGAGTTGGGCATGATTTCTCATCAGACCCTGTGTACACAGTGCAGGAGAAGGGGGCATGATTTCTCATCAGACCCTGCGTACACGGTGCAGGAGAAGTGGGCATGATTTCTCATCAGACCCTGTGTACACGGTGCTGGAGAAGTGGGCATGATTTCTCATCAGACCCTGCGTACATGGTGCTGGTTCCAGAGAGGCTCAGAGCTGAGTCCAGGTCTTGGGCAAGTTCCAGATGATTGATAAAGACCACCTGACAGGGTTAGGTTGATGTTGCACACCTTTAATCCCAGCAGTCGGAGGCAGATGATCTCTGTAAGTTTGAGCCCAACCTGTTCTACATAGCAAGTTCTAGACCAGCCAAGGCTATATAATGAGACTCTGTCCAAACAACTATACAAACAAACACACAAAAATTATCTGATGTGCAGGCTGTGCTAAGAAGGATTCTGAGGCCAAGCTCAGGCTCTGGAAAACCCATGGGCCACAGAAAAACTGCCCTGGCTTGTTTTTTTTTTTTTTTGGTTTTTTGTTTTTGTTTTTGTTTTGTTTTGTTGTTTTCTTCATATTCTTCACACATCAGTTAGAGACGCTTAATGACACTTACCCACCAGGAACATTGGTTGGTTTCCTAGTTTCCTTCTCTGTACCTATGATAAACACCATGACCAAAAGCAATGTGGGAAAAGGGTTTATTTTAGCTTACAGGTCACAGTCCATCATCAAGAAAAGTCAATACAGGAACTCAAGGCAGGGATTTAAAGCAGTAACTGAAGTAGAGACAATGGAGCAGTTGTTTGACTTTTTGTTGTTTTGGTTTTTTGAAACACAGTTTCTCTGTGTAACAGTCCTGGCTTTCCTGGAACTTGCTTTGTAGACCAGGTTGGCCTCAAACGCAGATCTGCCTGGCTCTGCCTCCCAAGTGCTTGAGATCAAAGGCGTGCGCCACCACTGCCCGGCAGGTTTGACTCTGAATACAGTTCCTCATGTTGTGGTGACTCCACAACCATAAAATTACCTTCATTGCTACTTCATAACTGTAATTTTGCTACTGTTATGAATTGTAATGTAAATGTCTGATATGTGGGATGTCTGATATTAGACCCCTGTAAAAGGGCTGCTTGACACTCCCCAGAAGTGTGGCAACCCCCAGGCTGAGAATCACTGTGGTAGAGGATCTCTGCATACTGGCTTGCTCCCCCTGGCCAGTTATCCTTCTTATATAGCCCAGGTCTACCTGCTTAGGGATGGAGTGGGCCCTCCTACATCAACTGACAATCAGGAAGATGCCTCACAGACATGCCTACAGGCCATTCTGGTGGAAACAAATCTTCAGTTGAGGTTCTTTTCTCAGATGCGCCAACTTGATGACAAAGATTAGTAGGCTGCTCTGCTAATCCTGCTGAATTCATATGTGAATGGATCTCCAACACAGCAGAAAGAAAAGAGGAAAAAAAAATCTCAGATACAGTTGGGATCAATCAGGATCCTTGCTGGATTTGGGGACACTCCTTGTTTCTATCACTGGGGAGAGACTCCTCTGCCACGGACCCCCAACATCCTGTAAGGCCTTAACCATGGGGAGCCTGGGGCACCCCAGCTCTTTCTTTTCTTCTGTAGCAGTGGTCCTTCTCTTACTTAGTATTCCAGTTGGCCCAAATGCAGAATCACACCTCATTTCAATGTGAGGGAATGCTGAGTTTAAGTCTCAGAAGCGCAAGGTGCTGTGGACACTTGGCCCTGGATAAAGCCGGAGAGCCTACACTCCTGGGCGCGGGCCTCTGAAGACCCTGACTCCAAGGATTATGATTCTGTGGCTGCTGCCTCTCTCCCTGCTCTCTCTGTCATAGCATCCACTCTTAGGCCTTCCTCTTGTCTCTGAGCAAATCAGGTCATGTTGTGTTTGGATGCCAGGCACACCCCTGTGGCTTCTGTTCAGAGTTGCACTATCTTCACAGCGACACAGCTGACGCCTGGCTGCCACCTCAGATACGAGGCTTTCTTTCATGTGCTAGCTTGACCACAGACCTACCCTCCTAGCTGCTGTGAGACCTGGGGCTCTGTGATAACACCCCGAGCGCCGAGCGCCGTTCTGATCCAGCTCTTCTGCGGGACAAACCCACCCCCCTTTTTTTTTTCTAAAAGAATTCTTGAAATCTCCATAACTCTCTTCCTATTGTCCCCAGGGGCAGCATCCCAAAAGGATGATGATTTACTTTTATCAAGAGCTTAAGTGCCAGGCTCATCCAAGTCCATATGAGTGTTACTTCATTTAATCCTAAGAACAATCCTATTATTAATCACCCGGTTAACAAATGAAGGCTGAAGCCCTGGAAGGAAATTGTCGAGATCATATATCAAGTGGCGGGGTGAATGGCGATGTGACTTGGGCAATCTGGGTCCAGCTGATCGTTTTGCTGATCTCCATTTGATCATTCAAAATCACACTTGCAGGTCAAAGGCAGCTGCTTTCTATCTTGTCTGGGAAATCCTCACTTACTATCTTTTTCTTTTTTTCAAATTTACTATAGTCTTTTTTTTATTCCTCCAAATGATGAAGAGCATATTTATTATAGAATCCTCTGACCACTAGAAAGACAGGGAGAACTTAAGTGTGTTTGCTCTGTGAAAATTTATCAAAAAAACAACAATGTGTGCTGTGTGCACTTCTCTTTTTGATTACTCTACTCCAACCTAAAAGTTTCCAGAGAAGAGGGTGTGGACGCATGACTTAGTGGTTAAGAGCACTTACTGCACTTCCAGAAGACCCAGGGTCAGTTCCCAGGACCCACAGGGTAACTCTCAAACCATCTGTCTCTCCAGTTCCCGGGGATCTGACGTCCTCTTCTGGCCTCCATGGGTACTGCATGCACAAAGTACACATACACACATTCAACCAAAACACTCTCACACATAAAGTAAAATAAACAAGCCTTTTAGAAAGTTCCCAGAAAAGAGACTTTCAGATACCTTTATTTTTTAACTTAGAAAGCCCACCTTGCACTTTATTTGAGGACTGCAGTGCTTGAAGCAAGGTGAATTTTGCAGCAGCATTTAGTTAATATAAATGCTCAAGGAAAAACACTGTCGTAGCTGGTCAGACTAAGCCTGACCCATAAACTTTGTGTGCATTGTACCGAGGTGACCAAAACTGACTAGACCATTATTTCAACGAAGGGGGAAGTGTAGGATAGTTCACATACTTGATTGACTGGGAAGACAGCAGGTAGACACACGTCTATAATGCTGCTGCTTCTGACTGGAATTGGGCATGTGGCAAATTTGAAAAAGGGCTTCATTACTTAGTGTTTCAGAATTCCAGGTGCCAACGCTGGCAGAAAAGAAATAACAACGAAGGAAGTGGTAGGCTTTGTAGAATGTGATTCGATTTAGCAAAGGACCTCCCTAACACTGGCCATGCTTGTCCTCACACTGGCAGCCTCAAGTTTCATAGCAACTCTACAAACCTGCACTGGTCCTGCTGCATTTTGCACATCAAGAAACTACAGCTTACATTAGCGCATCATTTGTCCAAGGCCAACACAGACTATAAATTCCAGAGTTTAATTCCTCAGGAGTAAGCCCTGCTGCTTCTCACCAGCATCTTGGGGCCCCATGGGCTGGCCTATTAATTGTCACTTTCTGTGCTGGACACTGGAATAGGTGCAACGAGAAAAAGTGGTCACTTCCAGTTTGCAGAACCCAGGCCCCAGCTCTGACTCTTCCATGCCAAATTTGGGAGCACTTTATACTAGATAGTGCCTTTGCACCAGCCCACAGCATAATTTATTTATATTGATAACAGATAAGCTAAAGGTGGAAATAACAAGTTGATAAAATTCTTTCAACATTCTCAGGCTTGGAAGAGCGCCCTGTGGTACTTTAGTGGCTCCAGCAGCTGTAAGGCTCTGATTGAGATCATTTCAGGTTCTGAAATGTGTGTGTGTGTTGCTTGTGTGTTGTTGTTCCTGGGTATTGTCCACCTCGTATTTTAAAGACAGAGTCTCTCATAGCTTAGAACTTACCAGTTCAGCTAGCCTGGCCGGGCAATGAACCCTACCAATCAGGCATATGCCATTGACCCTGGTTTTTTAACTCAGGTTTTGGGAATCAAACTCAGGTCCTCATGGTGGCACAGCAAGCTCTTTCCTGACTGAGCCCTCTCCCCAGCACCCCACTTCAGTTTTTAATGACAGACTCCCTGATGTAAACAAGTTGCTTTTTAAAGTTATAACAGTGTTTTTAAAGTTATAACTAAACATGCACAGATACTGGGGTGAGTCTATCAGGGTAGATACAGGTAGATACAGGGTGTTGGGTCTAGTTCAGTGGTTTCTTCCATCCTTGGCTCCTCACCCCAAATTCGGTTAATTCCTTATTCCTCTTCTCCATCTCCTCTCTGTCTTTCTGTCTCTCTCCCTC
>NW_004949096.1:18574109-18579761 GCF_000317375.1 Microtus ochrogaster | reverse complement strand
CACACACACACACACACACACACACACACACACACACACACACCCCTTAAGCTGACCGTGGAATTGATAGTATTTTTCAGGGAGCGGACTGCTTATTTGTCTGTATCTGTTTTTGTTTGTCTCAAGCTTACACCTGTTGCTTTTCCAGACCCGGTCTGGCTCCCCATAAATACACAAAGCTTCAGTTAAGGCAAAGAATTTTCAGACAGGTCTCAGCACTTCGGGGTGGGGAGAGAAGGGTCAGAGAGTTCCAGGCCTGCCTGGGACACATGACATTTCCTTTCTCTTCCCTCTCTCTCTTACACATACGCACACATGTAAAAAGTTTTTTTAAGTGTTTTTTTTTTGTATATATGTTCATAGCACATGAAGATTGGAGGTCAGAGGCCAAGCTGTGGGTGTTGGGGTTCTTGCTTTTCTTCCTGTGGGTTCCCAGGATGGAATTCAGGCTTGACAATAAGTGCCCTTATTTGCTGACCCTTCCTGATGACCCCAAGCAGTGTCTCCTTGATTTTCTGATTTTAAAGGGATCTCTTCCTGTGTAATTGTCTCTGATGTTCTAGAACTTGGCAGAATTTCAAACAATAAAAACATACCTCCCCACCCCTGCCAAGAACTAATTGGCAGCTTTTTCATCCAGTATTGGCCCTCTCTCCTTCTTACACAAGCACTATGTGTGTGCGTGCGTGTGTGTGTGCGCACACACATAGAAAAAGAGAACCAGTAACTGTGCAAAACACTTTCTGGGCTGGGCAGTGGTGGCGCATGCCTTTAATTCCGGCACTCAGGAGGCAGAGGCAGGCAGATCTTTGTGGGTTCGAGGTCAGCCTGGTCTACAAAAGCTAGTTCCAGGATAGGCTCCAAAGCTACAGAGAAACCCTGTCTCAGAAAAACAAACAAACAAACACTTTCCTGAAGTATTTCATTTTTTCCTGCAAACCTATGAAACTAGTATTATACACACACACACACACACACACACACACACACACACACACACACTCCTATATGGTTTTCCCATCAAAATGAAAATTATGTAAAATTCTGTCTATTATTTAAACAAGGCATTTAAAAAATAATTGTAACAAAGTAAATATAAAAAAACAGAAACCATAGAACGCAAGAAGCTGGGCATGATGGCACATACCTGTAATTTCAGCCTTTGGGGGTAGAGGCAAGAAGAGCAGAGATCACCTTTGGCGTGGAGCCCAGTCCGTCTGGGCTGTGTGAGATCCTGGCTCCACAGACAAGCAAACAGATAAGCAACTGCTCAAATTTTAA
The DNA here is from genome assembly GCF_000317375.1 of Microtus ochrogaster. Classification (NCBI taxonomy): domain Eukaryota; kingdom Metazoa; phylum Chordata; class Mammalia; order Rodentia; family Cricetidae; genus Microtus; species Microtus ochrogaster. The sequence continues at coordinate 18,578,480 of NW_004949096.1, read as the reverse complement.
AAAGAAAAGTTTAGGATTTTTCTAATTTTGGAGATTGGAACATTGAAAAGATGGGAACATATAGGAAAATAATTATTTGACAATTTGTATGAAAAGTAAAAACTGCATGTGGTGTTTAACTACGTTCAGTGTGAGGCCTGGCAAGTGACTGCCGGGTAGGGAGCTTGCACCCAGCCCGAGCTCAACCTCTGGAAATCACAAGGTGGAAGGCAGGAAGCAACTCCGCAGGTTGTCCTTTAGTCAGGTGCATATGCAAATATGCACAAGTTAAAACTTTTAATTTTTTTACTTTTATTTTTGTTCAGTGGGGATATGGCAGCAAACTTGCCCTTTTCTTTTTTTTTTTTTTTTTTTTTTTTGTACTGAGGACTGACCTACCTCATTCTAGGCAAACAGCCTATCACTAAGCTGTATTTTCAGTCCTTTTTTTTTTGAACAAGGTCCCATTAATTTCCCAGCTGGCTTAATACTCATGCTCCTTTACTTCAGCTTACAGCGTAGTTGGAGTAACAAGCCTGAGCCACCAAGCTTGGATGAAATTAAACATTTTCAGGGGATAATCAGGCAGTGACTATCCATGTGTGGTCACTTTTGTTAATACTTTTGTTGTGCATATGCATGTTGGAACCTCACTCCTAACTCAATCACCGCCTGGCCCACTGCTCACTTCTGAAAGCTGAATGACTTATGTCAAGGGAGATCTTGGTAGCAGACTTTTAGCTTATGCCTGAGACTTTAAGAGCACTTGCTGCTTCCTTTCGGCTTGTAATATTCCTTCACTGAGTCACTGTAGCATGTAGGAACACCAAGGTCCTGCGAGGGCCACACAGCTAGTGTGTGCCAACTCAGTGCCCCAGGCATGACAGCATCTCTGCATCTCAGCAGGTTGAGGAAACCTGAGGCACGCTGAGCCTCTAAGTGATCACCGCGCTGTCGAGGCGAGGCAGCACACTTGTTTGCCTTCCCAGCCATGCAGAATGAACTCCGTGGCACAAAGAAAGACGTCATAAGCAGTCTCACGTACTGAGAGCACTTTACTGAAGTATCTCAATTAACCATCTTTTCTTTTGCTTTCCTTACTCTCTCTTCTTTACTTTTCCCCTTTGAGATGGGGTTTTTCTGTGTAGCCTAGGCTGTTCTGGAACTCCTTCTGTAGACCAGGCTGGCCTTGAAGTCACAGACATCAGCCTGCCTCTGCCTCCCAAGTGCCTCCCCAACCTCGTCCAATCTGGGTGCTAACGATTGAGCCCAGTGCCTCCAGCAAGCTCACCATGACACTCTCTGAGCTACAAGCCCAGCCCCCAACACCTTCACTGCACATGACAACTACTGAGGTGGTGGGGAAGCCAATTAATTTGCCCGTAGCTTAGTTGAAAAAGAGAGGTAAGTTCTTAGGCACTAGAATCCAGGTTTGCACAATCCCATTATATTTTACTCTCTGAGTATAAAATGGAAAGATTACCTGTCAAAGAATCACAAGGTAGAATGTTCTTTTCCATAAATGTTGAGAGCCTCAAGAAATGTTAGACATTACACAGTTAAAACATTTGAAACCCAGAGTGGCGGCTCATATCTATAATTCTAGCACTCTAGAGGCAGAAGCAGGTGGAGGCCAACCTGGGCCACAGCGTAAGACCTTGTCTCAAAAACAAAACAAAACACCCCCAAATAATCCTATGCCCAGAAATCAAAACAACAAACGAGAGAAATCGACCTGTAATCTGTTATTTTAGAATTCTGATTTCTAATTGCTGTACAAACAACTCCCTGATGGAAGTTCGGTGACGACTCAGTCTGAACCCTCCTGAGAAGGGGTGAGCACAGCACAGTAACTACACCCCATCCTCCCACAGCCATCCTGAAAAAACTAAAATTTCCTCTGGCAGTGGTGGTATGTGCCTTTAATCCCAGCACTAAGAAGGCAGAACTCTGTGAGTTTACTACACAGAGAAACCCTGTCTCAAAAAAACAAAACAAAACAACAACAACAACAAAAAAAAAAACCCCAAAAAACCAAAAAGCTAAAATTAAAACTTTTTTTTTTTTTGAGACAGGGTTTCTCTGAGTAACAGTTCTGGCTGTCCTGAAATTAGTTCTGTAGATCAGGCCGACCTCAAACTCAAGAGATCCACCTGCCTCTGCCTCCCAAGTGCTATTAAAGGTGTGCACCACCACTGCCTGAAGTTTTTTGCATTTTTTAAAAGTTAAAAAAAGTAAAAGAACAAAACACATTTCATAAGATGAAAAGCACATGCAAGTCAAATGTCAATGTGTACGAATAAAACTTTATTACAACACTCACGTAGACACATTTGTTTACATATAGTCTGTGGTGGATTCTGTTAAAGGAACAGAACAGTTGAGAAGCTCTTGGTTGACTTAGGCACACACAAAAAAAAACTAAGACACGATCTGGGCTTTAACAGAAATTTTGCTGATCTGCTGTATAGGGTTTACACATTCATGCCCAATTTTTACATGAGCCACCCCCTCCCCATGTTTCTGAAAAAATTTAAAAAGTTTTCCCCCAAAAAAGAACATTAAGGGTGCCTTCCTATGGAAAAGTTGACATCTTACCCCTTGGGATGATCTGAACCCTTGGCTTACTGTTCCGGAGACCTGATGGTGCAGCTGAAGGAAGTACACTGGTCGGTTACCCAAGTGCTGAAGCTGGTCTCTGTACACAACTTGTTCCTCTGTTATTTATCTTGACTGCATAATAGGCTGAGTTTCACACTATGAGTTCGTCCAGGCTCCTTGAATCATTAAGAGGGTCTTTCATTTTTACTTTTAAACTCTTAACACTTTCTGCTGTGAATTCTTCTTAACATAAACTACGACTTACCGGCCTATATATGTAAAATAAAGTTCACTTTTTTTCCTTTTAAGCAATCAGTTTTATTTTTTTTTTAAATGCTTTCTCTTGAGAAGCTAAATTTAAATTTTGCAGCTCACAGAAGAACATCTCTTCATATCCAGTGATTTCAGAGTCCCTCTGGTAAGATAAAGAATGTGCGCTTATTTTTAAATACTATTTCTTGGAGAAAATATTACTTAATGGAAAAGATGTGACTAGTAACAAATCAAGTCCAAGGCTCTTCCTGGTTCTGCCTATGACTCACTTTCACTTTGGGCGAAGCATCTCACCACTGTTGCTCTTCATCTGCAAAAACTGGACTTCATGCCTATGGGAGTTGCATGGTTAATCAATGCCTGGAAAATGCGTAGTGGCAGATGCTACAGAAGTGCTGAGCCTTAAAAACCAACCACCCCCAGCCCCCTTTGTATTCCGTTGAGGTTGAGGTTTGTTGTTATTTAACAGAGGAAAGCTAACACTACGTTAAGTTCAGCATGTAGCTCAGAACAGAGATCAGTGTCCAGATGGGATTTTTTTTAAGAGCTAGGATATTTTACTTTTTTTTTTTTAAATTGTGGTTGGGGGTTATTTTACAACCCAACAATTCACTCGTGCAAAAGTATTAAGTTTTAAGTTGAAAACTATTGATTTAATAATTTAAATGAACCTCCTCAAAGATTAAAAAAAAAAAAAAGAGGTCCTCCCTCTCCCCGCCAAGAAATCTCTGAAAACAAGAATTCTTCTGATGTCTCCCACCCCCTGCAGTTCTCCATGTTACAGTCCTTGGAGGTGGACCAGGCATAAAATACTTTCACTAATAAAATATGACAAACCGCCGGATTATACGTGGCCGATTCCCAGTGACTGCCCTGCTACACAAAGCAGAAAAGTAAATGCCATCATCCCCCTTAGAACAAAAGAACTTAGGAATAAAAAACATGGAGAGGGGGGCAGAAAGCAGCAATAAATAAAGGTGAACGAAGAACCCCGTCCCCCGCCCCTCCCCGGAGCTAGTGTGGGACTCCGCAGGGCTAATAAAGTGGTTCAAGGGTAGTTATTTGCAAAGGGGGCGGGGTGGCCGGGGATTGCATGTTGCATTCGACTTGAGCTTGCATCTTCTCCTGTTGCCTGGACCACTCGCTCCCCCATTGCAGTGCTTCCTCCTCGCTTCTGCCTTCTTTCCACCCCCACCCCTGCAAACTGCTGTTGCACTGGTGGGAGTTGGGGCTGCTCGGGAGCCCCCTAGCAGCTCCCGACGGCGGGAAGGGACCGGGGCTAGGGCCTGGCCAGGCTGCGGCGCGGCGGCGGGCCGGGAGTTTGGCGGCCGCTCGGCCCCAGCGCCGCCGCCGCTGCACCGGAGTTTGGCTGCTGCTGCCCTACTTCACTCTAGTTTAGTTTCACTCACTTTACATCCGGGTTTTTTCCCTAGGCAATGGGTGCCGCAGCACACCCCGTTCCTTAGGCAAAGTGAAATAAATTCGCCGCACCGACACGTCAAGTAGTCCGCCCGCCCG
>NW_004949096.1:18564226-18573484 GCF_000317375.1 Microtus ochrogaster | reverse complement strand
AGAGAGAGAGAGAGAGAGAGAGAGAGAGAGAGAGAGAGAGGAAGAGGAGAGAGAGTGAGTGAGTGAGTGAGAGCGGAGAGGAGGAGGAGGAGGGAGAAGGGAACAACCTACCATCTTAACACACTAATATCTAAAAAGTGCGAGAGGCCCAGAGCAGCAGCAGAAGCAGCAGCAGCAGCTCCAGCCTCTTCCCTCCCTCCCCATGAAGAAGAGTTCCCTCCTCCTCCTCCTCCTGCTTCTCCTGCTCAGAGTTCCTGCCTCCAGCTGCCAGGGGGGACAGCCAGCCAGCAGCAGGAGGGTGCAGTATCCCAGCTTTTCCATTCTCTTTTCCTCACTCTCCTCTCTCTTTTTTTTTTCTTGAGTAGCTCTATTTCCCTTCCCTCCCCCCTCCCTCTGTCTTGTCTCTGGTGTTTGTCTCTGGGAAGGAGCAGGGGCTGCTTGCTTGGAGTTTGTTGTGGGGGGGAGGTAGGGGGAAGGGAGGGGTGTGTGGGAGGGAGGAGGGAAAGGGGGTGTTCTCGTCAGGACCCCTCAGTCAACTTGAGGTTTCAGCAATAACTTCCCCTTCGGGGCGGCCCCCTGCGTGCCCTTTTCCTATTCCTCCCCCCCCCGGAAAAAAAAAGACAATGGGAATACCTCGTCTCCCCCCTTCCTTCCCTCTGCCCTCCACCCCTCCCTAGGATAGATTGGAAGTAAGTTTATGAGCAGCCTCGGGAGCCTGGGCGCTGAGTGCAGGGCCGGAGCGGGTGACAGGGGCGGCGCGTCGGGGGTGGCGGCGAGGGGGCGACACAGCGTCCCGGCGGGGGGTCGAGCTGGGGGGGGCGCGGGCTGAGGCCCCCCCCCGCGGGTGCCTGCGGCCGGGGGATGGCCGCCTGGGCCCCTTCCCCACCCCCACACCCCGGGATGCTGTCGGGGGGAAGTTTTTATTATGGTTATTTAATTTAATTTTTTTTTAATTTTTTTGGAAAACCATCTTGTTTGGTGACTGAGAGATCTGGTTTAAAAAAAAAAAGAAAAAGAAAAAGCTGCGGCTGCTGACGCTGCCGGGCCCGAGTGTGTATGAGTGAGTGTGTGTTGGTGCATTTGTCTTGGGTGGCCGGAGCAGCGTTGGGGAAATTCCGCTTATTCTTCTTCTTCTGCAACTTGTTATTCCGAGGAGTCCGCCTGCACCCCTTACCCCGGGGCGGCCCTCCCGCCGTCGCCGCCGGCCCGCCGCCCCGGGACCCCGCGCGGGCCGGGGACTCACAGGCCCCTCAGAGAGGGGCCGCGGCCGCCCCTCCCCCCGGGCCGCGGGGGGAGGGGCGCGCGGAGTGGGACTCTTTCCGTTTGGTCCAGCCCCGCGGTGCACGCAGTTCCCAACACTTCTCGTCATCCTCTCTCTGCTCTCTTTATTCTGCTGAGCGGTGCTGTTAGGATTTCTTTCTCTGTTTTTCCCCCCTATCTCCTCCTCCTCTCTTGACCACGCTCGCAATGGTGGGTAGCTGCAAGGTGGCCCTGGCAGGGGAGGGGTTTGATGTGGACATTGGGGCACCGGGCGAGAAAGGTCTCCTTTCAACTTTGTCTTGTGGCTTGCACCCCGGGAGGAGGCCACATGCCGATTGTGGGGTGTAGATGTGCTGGGAGTGATTTCTAAGTAGTTTAGTTGTTGAGATAGGGTACGGCGGCTAATGGTAGGCAGGTTTTGTTTTCATGGGTGAATCCGGTGTCATCATATTCCGGTCATATGTTGAAATATTCTTTGTTTAGGTCTTGAAGTAGAGGATCTCCCTCTGCACGTCCACATTGTGTTGTTTTTGAATGATGTCTTTGGGAGTGTGGATTTCTAGAATCTCAAATGTGATTTTTAAGGTTTCGGCATGTGTGGGCCTCAGCACTGGCCTTGACAGTGAACTTTGTGGCTTTTTTTTTTTAACTTCTAAGATTTTACTCCATAGCTGGGATGCTAGTTATGCTTGATGGTAGTATCAGGAATGTAGAGTCTTGAGCTGAGGAAGTTAGAGAGGGAAAGGCATTTATTTATTAATAATTGATAGCTCAATGTTAGAATCAGATTCATTTGCACTGGTTGAAGGTTTTTTCCTCCCTTTTTCCTTTAAAGCAGTTGTGCACTCTAGGAAGGAAGCCTTTTGGCAGACACTCTTTATGGTGGCTTTTTGGGGGCATGAAGGGGGGTATCGCCTTTTACAGAGATCTCTTCAGCATCATCTGTAGCTTTGTCGAGGGCCTCTTTGGGGGGCTCAAATTGAGGCTAAGAAGTGTAAGGTTACTTTTTGTTCCTTGTTTACATTTCATGTCTCGCATTGGGGCAGTGGAAATAAATAGGTCAGCCCCCTCCCCCTTTTCAAAGTTTTACCATCTACTTGGTTTACAGCCTTGTAGGAAAGCCTTACTGAGATTTTCCTGGGAATACTGTTACTCATTTTAATTTCGGTAAGTTCCTTTCTATTTTCTTCTCTCTTCACTTGTGTATCTGTTGTGAGCTTAACTCTAGCTTACTGAGGGCCATTTTACATGTCTTAGAGTACATTTTAAAAAAATTCAGGACATGTTTTGGTGGCAGAGAAGAATGTTGAGTGTAGGAATGTACATGTTTATTAAATTTTAAGCACTCAACTCCTCAGTATGTGTACTGCCATCCTTAACGTGAAGACTCTGGGAATAGTGCAGGACAGTTTGAAAGCCCAAGCCTCTGACTGAAGCTACCCCAGGGGCTTTGAGACTTCCGATGTCGAACACAACAATGTACACCTTTGGACCGGCGTTATGTGCTTGCCTGTTCTGAAAATCTTTCTCTTTTCTTTTTTCTTAAGTGCTATTGAAGACATTTTCAACTTGAGATTTTAGTTGGCTTCACATTATTAAAGTGCTCAGACTTCGGACTCAGGCAAATCCGTATAGAGCTGGGAGAATAACACACTGAAAAGACACCTGCTGGGGCCATACTTTATTTTACAGGGATGTAAGTCATGGATGGGCCGCTATTTATTTCCTTTGGCTTTCATTGGCCAACGCTTGTTCCTGTTCCGTTTTCTGGAAGGAGCTGCTTCAGAAACATCCTTGTGTTTACACGAAGATTTCTGGTGCTATCCAGTAGGAGGCGCTACAAAAGTCAAAGGAAATCTCTAATTTTAAGAGTCTTGCTACTTACTGAAAGTCCCTTAGCTTATGAACAACAGGAGTAAAAGTCTGTTCTAAAATACTATTAATAAATAGCCTTTGTTATTTGAAGTTGGCTTTTTACCTGCCTATTATACTATGCAGAATAAGTTTATTATTGTGGATGCTGGGGTTAAGAGTAGGGTGCTGTTAGGATTATTTTCTTTCAAAGGGGAGTTTTGGTATTTATATGTGGAGTGTAAAACATAATTTGAAAAAAATCCTTTCAAGTTGCAGTAAGCAAAAATAAGTGGCATGATGTAGGTCTTTAGGTCTTATAAGTATGATATTAGTATAAATAGGATATACAGACATTGTTGGAAAAAAATGGATATTGTGTGGGGGAAGAATAATTTTTCTTGGGTTTTTTTCCTCCCTCTACCTGAATCTGTGGACAGTGATTCTAATCTAGATGCCTTCTTAGACATTCAAGTTTATAGATACAGTTGCCATATATAATATAAATATATATTTTGGTGGTTTGTTTGTTTGTTTGTTGTTTTTGTTTTTTGAGAGAGGGTTTCTCTGTAGCCTGTCCTGGAATTCACTCTGTAGACCAGGCTGGCCTCGAACTCACAGAGATCCTCCTGTCTCTGCCTCTCGAATGCTGGGGATTAAAGGCATGCCACCACCACCTGTTATAGTTGCTATATTTAAGCTGGCTTTCAAAGACTGATTTTTTTTTAAACTATATGTGAAATTAAGTGGCGTGCTCTGTAATTCCAGTACTTGGCCTGTAATCCTAGTAGGCTTTTAAGCAGGCACTTTAAAAGTCAATGGCAGCCTGGCCTATATTATAAGACTTTATCTCAAGAAAAATAAACTTGAAGAAAAGTTACACCTGTGGGAGTATATCTTTGTTGGCATGTCTATTAGTAACTTTTAACAATGCCTGCAGAAGGATAAAAGTAGTTACTTTAACATTTTCGTGGTATTCACAGTACATGGTCTTTTGAAATTCTTAGTGTTAGATGAATTGAGTCAAAATAAGCTACTGTGATTGCTTGTGAAGTTTTGTATCAAAGTTTTGAAACTTAGAAACACATAGAAAATTTGATGGACCTGCTTTCAGTTTTGTACATGTATCATTGTATTTTTTTTCAGCAAGATCAAATTCAATAGTACATGTGAAAGTTCTTTGTAAATTGTCAGAAGCCATGTAGACATTGTTGATGAGCTAGATAACAGATTCAGATACAAGCAAAATTCTGCTTTAAAATGCTAAGTTCTTCCGTATCAGTTAGGGAATTAATGAATTAAAAGTACATGCTAGATATTATGTATTTTGTTTTTAAAGTATTGCTCTGTTGGCGGGGCGATGGTGGCGCACGCCTTTAATCCCAGCACTTGGGAGGCAGAGGCAGGTGGATCTCTGTGAGTTTGAGGCCAGCCTGGTCCACAAGAGCTAGTTCCAGGACAGGCTTCAAAGCTACAGAGAAACCCTGTCTTGAAAAACCAAAAAAAAAATAAAAAAATAAAAAAAAATAAAATAAAAAAAAATTGCACTGTTACCCAAATCTCTGCTATACTTTTGAAGCTTTGTTTGAAAAAGAATGCCTGTGAGATGGTGGCATAGGACTTTAATCCCAGCACTAAGAGAGGCAAAGACAGGCCGATCTCTGTGAGTTCAAGGCCATCCTGGTCTACAGAGTGAGTCCCAGAACAGAAACCCTGTCTTGAAAACCCAAAACATAAAAAAAAAAAAGAAAGAAAAAAAATGCTGCTTAGGCAGTTTTCCATAATTAAACAAAAGCATTTTTTCCTTTTGAAGACAGTATGAAATGTATGTCTCCTATTAAAAGTTTTCTTCCTTTTTCTCTTGTGTGGTAGTAATTGACTTTAGCGAATATTGAAGTTCCTGGACTCTTTGTAGACTTTTATTAATATACAGAGTAACAGATGTCCTGCTGAAGTTTTGACTGACTAACTCTCTGAAAAGTGCTTACTTGTTTCCTAGTGAAATGGGCATTGCTGTGTATTAGTGTTACCTAAATATATATGCTATTTTTGTTTCTCCTTTTAGAAGGTTATATGAGGGGATGACTACTCAGTTCTAGAGGCTTAAATGCTTGTGTGTGTGTGTGTGTGTGTGTGTGTAAAAATAACCAAAAAGTGTCTTTCTTCATAGACTCTGCTTACAAATTTGGAATAATAAATGACAAGTAGGGTTATTTGGGAATCCTTGTGTTTAGGAGTGTAGTGTTCTGAATTTTATAAATGAAATAGCCCAAGTTAGAAAGTAAATAATAAAAACGTGCTTTTGGGACGGGTGAGAAAAGCATTAAACTGTTTAGATTACAAGGAAACCTCTCATGATGGTGGTAGCTTTTTATGGCATGGTGAACACTGAGGTTATTATTTAGTGAAGAAATTCTTATGTTAAAATTACATCAGTGTACTTTTAAATTTTGTATACTTAGTGTTTTATTGTTGAAGGATTTTATGTTTAAGTTTTAGGTTTCTGACCTTTGCTAGAATTCCTTTATGTGTCTATTCAGATAGATGAAACATTTGAGTTTTCATATTGTTTTGTGCTGTTTTTATATTGACTTCTCAGGAGCATTTGCCTGTGACTTTTTTGTACCTAAGTCATCTTTAGAAGCATAGCAATATGTCTTGATCATATTACCTATATCAAGTGTATATTTTTGGCACTTTGGGATTTATTTTTAAGCGGTAGTTTGTTAATATGCATCAAACTTACTATAAATAATTATTTCTTAAAGGATTTATTTATTGTTATTTATGTGTATGTATGAGTGCCTGGTGCTGGAAGAGGCCAGAAGAGGTGTCAGATCTCTTGGTGCTAGAGTTATGGGCAGCTGTGAGCTGCCATGTGGGTGCTGGGAACTGAACCTAGATCCTCTGCAAGAACAGAACTAGTGCTCTTCCTACTGATCCGTCTTCCCCCAGATAATTATTCTAAAGAGCATAGTTTCTTCTTTGTATGCTCTCACGTTCTATAGACTTTTAGCTAATTCTTTGGATAGTTATCTGAAACAATGTTGGAATAGTCTTTTTTTTTTTCTTTTTGAGGTGAGGTCTTGCTAAGGAGCCCAGGCTGGCCTAGAATTTGCGGTAATCCTTGTGCTTTGGCTCCCTAAGTGCTGGGTTTGCGGGGATGAGTTACCATGCCCGTCTTGGGATAGGCTTTTAAGAACAACTTTCCCACCTGGCTATGGGTTAGCGGTGAGCTTTCCCATGTAGACTGTGGGCTTCACTCATCCTTGCAGCCTTGTGGGAATAATTTTCATTCACAGACTCTGGCATTTTGAATCTACACCCTTGCTTCTCTTCCCTATACTCTGCAAGTCCCTTTCCTCTATTCCTCTTACTTTTATTCATTAAAAAAAAAAAAGTTCATGTACAGTCTCAGAAAACTCTTACTGTATATTGGATCCAGTAATATGTAGGTGGAAGGGGTGGGGCCTAATAGTTTTATTTTGACGCTCTTTGTGGGCCTCAGGGAAAAACATAACTCAGACACAGGCCAAAAAGATGGGTTTTGTTTTATTGTTTTGGCTGCACTGAAAATACAAACTGTCAGTGCTTGAGGAGCAGGAGCAGCAGGAGCAGCAGAAAGGCATTGATTTTACTTCTCTGCTGCAGCTCCAGTGTTGTTAGCCACGTGCATTTCTACAGTGGCATGCTCACAAATCAGAAAGCACTGATTTCTCTCCTTTTTAACATTTAAGTCAGTACCCTAAATTTCAGGGTAATGACAATAATTTCATGATAAAAGTGGGTGAGAGTAACCATGGCAACTGCTGTGTCTGGCCTTATGGACAGTCTTCAAGTACTTTAGTAGCCTGTCACTTTTATGGTGAAATGGGTTAGCATACACTGCAGGTGACTTTTAGCTGGATTGTGTTCATCTGTGCCAGCTTATCTCTCCTTGTTAGTTTCTTGGACTGTATTCCACAGCATCTTTGTGAAGGTACCGTTGCCTGAAAATAACCCACCACCTGTGGTAGCCTCTTGCTGTAGACTGCACTTTTTTCTCAGCTGCTTTCCAGAGAGTCTTGGAGAATAGGGTGCCCACAGGAACCGTATATACATAAACTGCAGTTCAGATTTGCCAGCTTCGCTTTGGACATGTTATTAGTAGCTTACACAGACTTTTGTATTTTTGAAGGAAATCTGTGAATGAGAGAATTAGGCCTTCAGTTGGATTTTTTTTCTAAGAATTTTGTACAGAAATGTGTGTATAGAATTAGAAGTGATGAGTGGTGGGTATAACCGTTAAGTAAGGGTTTGACAAAAGAAGAACTTGGGTATTTTGTTGTGAGGATGTGTATGCATATTACTGTAAGAATACTTTCTTAGTGGGCAGTCCCAGAGTATAAGAAATGCTTGGTTTGAATTTCTTGAAACTTTTCAAGAAAAATTATTTAAAAATATATCTTGAATAATTGTTAAAAGAGACACTGTACAACCAAAGCTGCTTCTGTGGGGAGGGGGAGAGATGATAAGAATGTTGCAACTGATCCAACAAAACTTATTTTAAAAAGTTTAAATTGCATTTCTATCATACGAATTATATTTAAAACATTTTGTGCATATAAGATTTTTCTAGTGGGAAATATTAATGCTAATCAATACTTTCTCTAGTATGTGCTAGAGAAGCAGTACCAGAGCAAAGAATAAACAAATCTGGTCATTGATTAGACCCTGAAAATAAGACCTAATCAGATTGCGCTCCATAGTTCAGTCTTTCCTGAAACTTGTTATGAGAAGCTGGTTTGCTTACTACAAATCCCAGGGTGCACTGCAGCTTTTTCTTAACTTCATATTAGAACATTGCATGCTGGGGCTTGTAGTTGGTTTAGCTAGCACCGAGATCTCTTCTTTCTTGCTTACTCCATTTTATACATAGGTCTCTAAGCATCTAAGAACTTTTTTTTTTAAAGAAAATTCACTAATTAATAAAATCATAATTATTCTGCTTCTGGAATTCTAGAGTCATTCTTCATAAACAGCTTAGTGTTCTGGTTTATCGCAGTGCTTTTATTGGCTTCTATAAGATTTAAATGCAAAATAACCTATTCCAAACTTGGGAATTTTAAGTGGTTTCTGTGCGTGTGGTGGAATAGGTTACAACAGAAGTCTGGTGTCATTGCTCTCCAGTGTGGGCAGTAGAAGCCTCTTTGACAGGCCTGACACACATGCTAATCCTTTTGCCCCATTGGGGACAGTTATTCAGCTGTTATTTTGGGCAGAGGGATTTTTATACCAGTGTTTAAAATCAGAGTTCTGTGTTGCTTCTCTAATAATTGTCATTTTAACTGAGAAAACATTTTCTGAAAATAAATGATTCAATATAATTGAAATATTTCATTTTATTTTTAAAACAGAATCTTGCAGTATAGTCCAGGCTGGCCTTGAACTCACAGTCTTGTTACTCCAACCCCACCCCACCCCCCTTAGTTTTGAGAGAGGCTCTCACTCTAGCTCTGCCTTGTGATCTTGCTGCCCCTGCTCTGGAGTCCTGGTTTTACAGGCTTACTCTACTCCACCCTGCTCCACGTAGATGGAGTACTAGAAGATGCAGCCTGAAAGGGAGAGAAAAAGGGAAGCTTCTTTGTAGAGTTTAAATTTTCATTTATAAGATTTCAAAACTTTTTTTTGAAAGTATCTTATTATCTCTTCGAGGGCCGTTGCAGGGATTGGGTGCAGAAGGCCACTTAGTGTAGTGCTTGGCATACAGTCAAGGCTCAGGAAATGCTTAGAGTTAGCAGCAGCCATTTGTATTAAAAATGCTTCCTTCACCTTTTTACTTCTTTTTATGTTGCAATTTGTTTAGAAGTCCAGGTGGTTTTTAAAGGCCCTGGGATTCTGGCTTATGGTAACAATGTGGCTTAGAACGATTCTGCTGTGCATTAAGTGGCCGTGTGCCTCAGTTTCTACCTAAAAGACACATGCCCAGAACAGGACAAATGAGCCAGGAGCAGGGTATTGGCAGGATTCAGTTATACCGTTAGAATTTTCAAATAAGCCGGGCGATGATGGCGCACGCCTTTAATCCCAGCACTCGAGAGGCAGAGGCAGGCGGATCTCTGTGAGTTCAAGACCAGCCTGGTCTACAAGAGATAGTTCCAGGACAGG
>NW_004949096.1:18559178-18563853 GCF_000317375.1 Microtus ochrogaster | reverse complement strand
AATAAATAAATAAATATTAAAAAAAATACTGGAGTGAGTGCGACCTTGGGAAAATCCTATTGTGGATCGAAGCACACACCTCTGAATGAGGTGTCAGGGATTGATGTAGAGGAGGCATGGAGGCATTGAACTGCTCCTACTCCTTATAAAATGTCATTTTAAGTCTGGGTTGTACTTTAAATGTAGGTTCAAAAGAATTTACATTTTAAGTGTTTACATTCTCCCCAACCCTCTGTTTTAAGGTACTGATGAGAAAGGGATGTTTCAAGTGGGACAGGGGTACTTAGAAATATTGAAAGATATAAACATAAATTTTCCAGTGTTTGTGCCTTAGTTGGGATGTGGAAGCATCAGGTAATTGTCTTTCTACCTGTGTAACTTGTATCCATTCCCTAACGTGGGCTTCTTAGCACAGTATCATAGACTACTGCTGAACTATTTACTGAAACTATTCCTTAGTAGTATCAAAGTATCAGTTGATTCTAATACTAACCTTGCCCTCCCATAGGAGGGTAAGATTTTTTAGAAGTGTCAAAAATATATGGAATCTGGCTGGATATGCTTCTATAATTGTTTTGTTTCTTTTCTATTACTTTTTTGTTGTTTTTTTGAGACAGGGTTTCTCTGTAGCTTTGTTGCCTGTCCCGGAACTAGCTCTGTAGACCAGGCTGGCCTTGAACTCCCAGAGATCTGCCTGCCTCTGCCTCCCGAGTGCTGGGATTAAAGGTGTGTGCCACCACCGCCCGGCTATTACTTTGTTTTTAAGTTAATATTAAAGTGAATAAAGTCAGCAGTTGCAAAAAATTGACTACAAATGAGTAATGATAGAAGATAGTCATGCTTCATGAATTCTCCTGTAAATGCTACAGCTTGCTTCCAGGCCTCTATTTCATCTTTGAGCCCCTGCTCTTAAGGATACAGAATGTTGTCCAAACTCTATTTTCCACAGATGCTTAGGAAATGAATTACTAAAGAAGTTTGTAATGTACTGAAATGGCCCCAAAATGCTGGATCATCTTAAGACTGCTATGTGTGTGGTGATGACTGCGTGGGAAACACTGGGATGGAGTGGACGCTTAGGCATTTAGGGCAGTGCCTGTCTCGGATGCTTGAGCAGGATGCCTCAAGTGGCGTGGGTGTGGCCTAATGTCTGGGAAGGTTGGCAGTCAGCACTTTAGTATAGGCTTTACAAATCTTTTTGGTACATTAATTGTTTACATTCATGATTTTAGTCTTTATGTAATTTATGGACATTTTAGAGCAGTAATAAGAACCCTTTCTCTGCAGAACTACCGTGAAAGTGGTCTCAGTTGGAAAGTCATTAGAGCAGCACGCATGCAGAGAAGAGTAGACGTTCTCCTGGTTCTCACCCTGCTCGTGTCCTGTGCATTGACTTATGTGTATGAGCACACATCTAACAGTGTAATACACTTTTGAAGTTCCTTCTTTCAGAAAGGTGGCCATATAAAAGCCTGCTTAGCTTTGAAAATAAGATTCTTGTAGAGTTGGGAGCAGGGTTGGGAGAAGAGAAACGGGTAAGACTTAAGTGTTCGATTATAAACTTAATGTCCCAGACTGTTCCCTGTGGGACAGGAAGTATCCTAAGTGTTTTATTTGTAGTTACCATTACTTATAAAACATTTCTTAAAAGTCAATTTAAAGTGACAGTGCTGTTTTCTGGACTGTGTTTAGGAGGCACCATATGAAACTTAGATTTTGTAGTTTATTTTGGAAGCCACTTACAAAGATAGCACTTGTATTTTCAGATGAACCTTCCAGTTCTGTTCTTTTCAAACTGGTAGTCTCTTTTCAAGCACTTGCTCCATATTTACAAAGGAGAGCCTTAAAACCAAGATGATGATCAAGTATTATTTTAAATAATGAACCTCTTTAGCTTAGTGGACAGAAAGAGATGCCGCCTGGGAAATTGTCTTGTGCCTACATCTTCGTTTGAGTAGTGTTGACTGCCCTACCCTGTCACCTGTGCCCACTCACTCTGTTACCAAATGCTATGTTGATAATGCCACTAATCTTTTAAGAATTTTTTTTAAAAGATAAATTATTTTAGTGCCGTTTGTTTGGACTCTGTTTTGAGTGTTTTAACTTGTTGCTAAGGTTATTTGTCATAATTCACCTTAGTAGTTTTTAAACTGGACATTTATTATAACTAATAAAATGTTTTTCATTATAGTTTTTTTTTAAAAAAGAATCTTTCTAACCCTGAAAATACACTCCTTCTTCTCAAGTGCTTTATGCTCCTTTAGACCCACAGCTGGTGAACTGCTGAAGCTTTACCTTAAGACTGGGTTATGACAGTGTCAGTGTTTCAGTAAGCAAAGGCAGGAGTGTTTCTCTCTGTTAGCATTCATAAATATGCTTTCATTTTGAGTGGCTTAGACCACGCCTGAGAGAATATTTTGCTCTTCCTCATAATAGTCTTATAAGCAAAGAGCTCAGGAAATCTCACTGGTTGTGAGGCTGAGGCAAAAACAAGAATTTGAGTTGGTTAATGGCAGAGCCTAATTTCCCATACTTTTAAATTCTTTTCCTGGTCTCCTTGACCCATTGTCTCCACCCCTTTTTAAATCATGGCTCCTGGCAAATGTACAACAACCTGAACTGGTATTTTATATCTTCTGTCAAACATACAGGCGAGTTGAAATTTTAAAAGGCTGAGATTTAAAGTATAATTTGGGAGTGGGCTTTCTAGAGATACATACCCACTTGTATACTAACTGCTCTGCCCAGGCCTTGTTTTCCTGCAAAAGGGGGTGTAGCCGTGGGGACAGCTGGAGGAGAGTTGGTAAAAGGTGTGGGGCTTTAAAATTGGAGTGACCTCTTGCAGCTCTTTAGTTTTAAAGAATCAGCCTTTCTTTCTTGTGAAAGCTGAAAGATTGAGAGTAAAGGCCTTAAAAGGTGAGCTTAAAAGACGGAAATATAAGCCTCATTTGCTTTCACCCGCGTTGACCAAAGGGAGGAAAAAGGCTTTCTCCCTTGCTAGCTCCAATCCCATAGAAATGGCAGTGCCTTTTTCCTGTTGTTGTTAGGCAGTTTATAGAACGCAGGATAGCTTGGTAAGCGTCTTCTCTGTGCCTGATATGACGTAACACTGTAGAGTATGCAGCATGCATGTTAAGTACAAGTGGTTGAATTTGGCTCGTTGCTGCCGCATTTTTGAGGATGTCTTAGGAAGCAATTATCACAAGCTAGGGTGGATGGCGTGCAAATTATTGAAATCATCATTCCACCAGGACCAAACTTTGTAACTTGAATGATTTTGTTTAGTATTTGTTTACTTCTTCCCCCACCCCCAACACTTCAGAGCAGAATTCTTTTTCTGAAAGGAACAGATGCTGTTAACTTATTAGGACTTGATACTAAAAAACCTACAAAAATCTCTGTGCTGTTTATTTTCTTTATTTAATCTATATGCAAAGCATATTGTAATTATTGCTGTTACAAGGTTTTTAAGCTGATGGCGCCTTCCCACCCTTGTGCTGAGGAGATAGATTAGGAATTCCAATTTCACAACTTGATATAAAGAAATGATGACCACTCAAATAAAACAGTTCGGATGAAAAGCAAACCAGATAGAAACGTACAATGAAAATGTCTTTTAGTAAAATGTTAGCATGCTGTACTTGGAGCAGATGCCACATTAATTCAAAAGAGAGCCCAGAAAATGTGGCAACTTTATGATGTCAATGGAGGGAGCTGCAACGGCTCCTGTACGCACTGTGTGAAGTTCTCGGCACCTCCTGGTCCTGTCCTGTCCTGCTCCACTATGTCTTATTAACACTTATACTAAGTGTTAATATACACATTCTTAGTTCATGGTATAGATTTTATTTATGTAGTTAAATGTACTTTCATTCATTTAGATATTAGGTTAAGGAGCCCAATAACTTAAAATACAGCAGTGTTTTTTTGTTTTTATTTAAGTGTGCATATCGAGATACGTAGACTCTGAGGCAAAAATTGACTTTTCTCTGTACCCTTCCAGTCACTTTCATAATAAGCTTGTTTAAGAATTTAGTCTTTTGAAGAGGCCCAGTGCTTTTCAATTGTAGGATTTGGACAAGTTACAGAATTATGAGAGATTTTTGCATTTATTTTTTTCTCATTTAAATTTATAGTTATCATTGGACATTTGTTAGAATTTTTAAGTAGCTTAGACTCATTCATTCCTTCTGAGTTTTTATTTTTTTATGGTGTTTTGGAAGGAAAAAAGGTGATAGAAGGGTACTGTACATACTCAGATGATTCAGAGTGACATTCATTTTATAGAGGATTGCACTGGGATGTCCCTAAATTGCCTATTTCTTGCAGTGCATAGCCAGTGTGGTTCTGTGTGTAGAGAGGGACGCACTGGGGGCTTTACAGATTTACAGTGTATAGCTTCCTGAGCAGTGCAGTGATCTGTTCGCCAGGGATGTACGCATGTGCCTCTCGAGAAGTCTGGCTCACAAGCCTAGAAAGCACTACCACCTCTCTCTCAATTAACCTAAGCATACAGTTTGCTCATTTGGTGGAAGGTTGAAAGTTTTGTTTTCGTGTAGTTCAAGGCAACTTTGAGCATGGCAGTAGAGTGCAGTTGTTAAGATCTTCGGTGCTTGAGCCAGTATGCAGCAGGCTTGAGTCTTGGCTTTGTCGTGTGTCAGCTTATGACCGTGGC
>NW_004949096.1:18556347-18559078 GCF_000317375.1 Microtus ochrogaster | reverse complement strand
AGCTCTGTAGACCAGGCTGGTCTCGAACTCACAGAGATCCACCTGCCTCTGCCTCCCGAGTGCTGGGATTAAAGGCGTGTGCCACCATCGCCCGGCTTCTCAGTTTCTTCATCTGCAAAGTGTGCATAGATAACACTCTCCTTCTGAGGCTGTTGTGAAGCACACGTGAAGAAACTGTAGACTAGGGAAGTGCTGGGTAAGTGTAGTAAATACTACATGGTGTTTGTTGTGCTCTGCTCCTTTCTCCTCCCTTCCCATAACTGAGGCAAATGTTACACATTGGGAAAGAAGCCTGGGTCTTGTGGCTTGCCCTGTAAGAATTTCGGTACAACTACTTAAAAACTAAATGTTTAATTTTTGACTGTTTAAACTGTGTAAAGATGTATCTGGTACCTGCCATATACAGTCTACTGTACTGGTCAAGTGGACTTAAGTTTCTTTGTCTATGGTACGGGTGTAGTAATAGCAGCCTCCCTAGGATTCATGTGAAGAAAGAATGAGGGCATCTCAAGACACTCAGTAAACAATGCATTATTGTTGTTGATATAGTCTGGCTAAAAGTTTGTAGGAGCAGTATTAATATGGAACACTTTAGCTGGGAAGCAGTACCTCCCTCCCAAAAAATGCTTTTTTGGAAAAAATGATACACCATAAAAAGTGTATTTAATGAGTTCTTATTTATGAATACTCCTGGGAGAAATAGAATGCATGGGAATATGTTAATTTTAACTGAATCTTGTAAAAATATTTCAGAGTACTTTATTAAAACTAGTAGTAGTAATGCTGTAAGCCTCTCCTCTGCCCCCTAGCAACCAGAGACCAGCAGCATGATTGTGATGGAGTTTATAGTGGTCCCCTCAGCATCACTTAACATCAAGTCAAGAGTAGACTATTCTGAGGTGCTAATCAGCAGCTGTTGGAGTTGACCAGTTATGTCTTCAGCCCTTAATGTACGCTCAGGGGGAAGACCTGACAGGAACAGCTGTGGACCTGGCGATGTGAAAGGCTGCACAGTGCTTTCCAGGAGTGACAGGCATAGTCTCTTTGCTTTCTCATTGGGCATTTGCCTTTGTGAGATCCCTTTTCATCTGGTATCTGCTCTTATGCCACTTGTTATGTTCTGTTTCTTTCTGCAACTGTCATAAGCTGCCTGTGCTAAGCCTAGCAGCAGGATGGTGACAGGTTGACCATCAGAAAAGCCACAGTGACCTCAGAATTAAGGGCTTTTATTTTTTAGTGGAGAATTGAGTTTACTATATTATTAGAATGTTTGCATGACTTTCTTCTCCCCAGTCCTAGTAATTGAAGAAGGGAAAAAGATCAAGTATGGAACAGATTTTTATTTCATTGATTTGTATCTCAAACATTGGTGATGTGCAATCCCTCCAGGATTCAGCAAGTGTAATTTGTAGTAGCTTACACAGACACCTGAATATGTGTGTAATCTGTAACCTAACAGCACCCATTATTGTTCTGTTCTCATTACCCAGCTGTACCATCTGATGAGCGCTTGGTAGGTGAGTCAGTGTGTTTACTATATTTTATTTTGTCTGCATCCCTAAAACATTGTTTTTGCTTTCTGAATAGAAATTTCAAGTTTATTCCAACCCAGTGCTATGCTTTTGCCCAAGAGGTATTTTAAAAATTAAGCAGTATTATAGAAGGTATCTAGTTTCTTTTATTAAAAAAAAATTACAGCATCACTTTATAGTAAATATGTAAGTAAAGTTCTTTAGCTTTAAAATTAGCATAAAGTAAGTCTTAACTTTTGGTTTTTGTGTGTACATATGCATGTTTACTTGCATGCCATAACATGGCAGATGAGAAGACAGTTTTGGGGAGTCACTTCTTTTCTTCTACCATGTGGGTTCTGGGGATTGAACTCAGAGTGGCAGGCTTGGTACCCTCTGAGTCATCTCACCAGCCCTGCTTTGTTAGGGGGGGGGGGCAGGTGGTTGGGATAGCACCCAGTCGTGGGACCTGCTAGGTAAGTGTTTTACCCCTGAACCATATTCAGGTGTTTCCTTTTGCTGTCCTTAAGATTTTTATCTCCGGGCCTCCTGCTTTCTAGACTAATGCGATTCCACTGTGCCACAGCCCAGCCTCGGTGTGTTGTTTCCTTCCTTGAGCCGTATGCAGGGTGTCTGCAAGTTGTTTCACATGGTTGAGTGAAAATTTTAGACATTGGACATTTTAGAAGTGAATTTCATTTTAATAAATATACAGATTAGAAATAGACTCTATATATGTAACTGTGGTTGATGCTTTCAGAACAGTTTTTCCCTTGCTTAATTTGTGGAGATTGGTGTCCCCTGTGTTGGGTGAGCACCTGCTCTGACCATACCAGATCAGGTGCTGCTTAGGCCTACATGCCTCACACAGTGTTTTTGTGCCCCTCGTCCCTATTTCCTTCCTATTGGCTTCCATTGCCCCTCTCCAAAGCCATCATTTTTATTTCTTTTTCTTCTGAAAACAAAATACTGTTGTAATTGCAGTTTTTAAGTAGAAAGCCATTATCACAACCTTAAAGCTGTGGTAGTTTGTGAAATTCCATTCTCCAAGTTCAGCCCTCAACTGGGCTTTGGATAAGTAACTCAAAATTATTTGCAAAGTAACTGAATATTGGCGAACCATTCTAAGACTGAAGAAAGGGAGAGAATGGAAAAAGACCTTAAAACTGGGCATAGTAGGGCACACCTTTAATCTCAGCACTCAGGAGGCAGAGGCAGAG
>NW_004949096.1:18546380-18556247 GCF_000317375.1 Microtus ochrogaster | reverse complement strand
GGGCAGAGGGGCAGAGGGGCAGAGGGGCAGAGGGGCAGAGGGGCAGAGGGGCAGAGGGGCAGAGGGGCAGAGGCAGGTCTCTGTGAGTTGGAGGCCAGCCTAGTTACATAGTGAGTTCCAGGACAGCCAGGGCTAACTAATGCAGAGACACTATCTCAAAAAACTTTTTACCTCAGAGATTGCTTTATTTCTGGTAAGGGGTGAGGTTCAGGACAGTCATACTGCTTAAAAAACACTTTAATGTATTAGATTGCTCTCTAGTGCTAAAGACCTAATAGGAGAAGAAAAGAGACATTTTTTTAATATTTATTTATTTTTATTATGCATACGATATTCTGTCTGTGTGTATGTCTGCAGGCCAGAAGAGGACACCAGACCTCATTACAGATGGTTGTGAGCCACCATGTGGTTGCTGGGAATTGAACTCAGGACCTTTGGAAGAGCAGTCAATGCTCCTAACCACTGAGCCATCTCTCCATCCCCGAAAAGAGACATTTTTAATGCTACTGATTTTGCAAGTATTTTCTCTTACTAATATAGAAATTATAGTTGTTTTGGTTCGCAAAATGCAAACTAGGCTTATGTTGCCTTACTATTGTGCATTGGTAAGTTATGGTTCATTAGTTGATAGCTGCCAAATAGTAGCTAATGGTTTTTTGAAATTTTTTTTATTTGTTTGGGTTTTTTTTTTTTGTTTGTTTTGTTTTTTTGAGACAGGGTTTCTCTGTGTAACCTTGGCTGTCCTGGAACTCACTGTGTAAATCAGGCTGGCCTCAAACCCACAGAGATCCACCTGCCTCTGCTCTGAGTGTTGGGATTAAAGGTGTGCACTACCACACCCAACCTGAATTGTAAACTGTATTGTTCAGCTGGAAAAGTAAAATTTGAAAATTTCATTTTATTATTTTATACGTATGGGTGTGTTGCCTACATGTATACCATTTGTGAGCCTGGTGCCTAGGGAGGCCAGAAAAGGGAATTGGATCCCCTGAGAATAGAGTTGTAGATGATTGTGAGCCACCTTGTGAGTTTGGGAATTGAACCTGGGTCCTCTGGAAGAGAAGCCAGCGCTCTTAGCCTTGGATCCATCTCTCCAGTCCCTAAAATTTGGAAATGAATTGTGATTATTTAAGTTAATGATTATGTTGGATATGAATTCAGTAGCTTCTAAGGCAGTGGTTCCTAATGCTGCGACCTTGTAATACAGTTCCTCATGTTGTAGTGACCCCAACCATAAAATTATTTTTGTTGCTACTTCATCACTGTAATTTTGCTACTGTTACAACTCATAACAGGGTAAAAGGGTTATTCACTTGCCAAAGGAGGTCGCAGAAACCAGGTTGACAATCATGGTTCTAAGGTCTATATGAGAATTTTAAAAAATAGGTAGTTTATTTTATTCTTCGAGAATTTTATACATGCATATATGTATTTTGTTTATTTATTTTTTGAGACATGGTTTCACTGTGTAGTCCTAACTGTACTGGAATTCTTGAATTCGTAAAAGATTTGCTAGCCCATGCCTTTTCAGTGCTGGGGTTAAGATAGCCACCACACCTGGCTGTCTTAATAGTCACTGCCCACTCTTCCAGGATCCACCCCTTTACTTTCTAGCTACCTGTCCCCTAGCTTCATGTCCTCCTTACTCCCTCTTCTCATTTGCTGCCTGTATAGGCATGGTGGTCTAGCCATTCCCTGAGCATGGTGACCTGACTTTTTTTAAAGTAAGTTTTAAGATTAGTATACAAAGTACATCAGAATTTTCTTCTGTTACTTAATGATGCACAAATAAAAACATTTGAGACATTACAGCATTAAAAAAATTATAGAAGTTTAAAATCTTATAAAAGATTGTAAAAATGTAAAAAAAAAAAAATTGCCATGTACCTATTACCCCAACTTGAACAGTCACCAAAATTTTGCCACTCTTTATAGTGTATATACCAAGAGGGGCCAGTGAGATGGCTTAGCCAGTGAGGTACTTGCCACCAAGCCTGATGACCTGTGTTTTGCTGTGTGTGATAACTAGAAACTACCCCTGAAAGTTGACCTCTTAACTTCCACATGTACACTGCTGTGATATGGACATCTCCATCCCCTCCCTATGTAAATGTGAAAAGCAAATAAAAAATGTGTCAAGAAAGAAATGTTTTCAAAACATGTAACATATACATGTATTGATATTCTCCAAGGAAGAATGTGTGAAGGGTGTTCTCCTTGTTAAGTCTAGTGTTGGCAACACCTTCTATGGCTCTCAGCTGCCTTTCATCTTAGGAAGATGGTTAAGCCACTATTAGCTTAATGAAGGACCATTTCTGCGGGAAAGATGTGAACTTTTCTTACCCTTTCATTCTTTAGAAATTCTTCAAGACTAAAAGATATCATTTATTTAGTCTGACCTCAAATTGGATATGTATGGTAGGATAACCTTGAACTCACAGAGACCTGTTTGTTTCTGCCTCAAGAGTGCTGGGATTAAAGGTGTGAACTGCTGTACTCAAAAACTTCCTGTCTTGTCTCCATATCCTGGGTGTTGGAATTTCAGGTGTGCCCTCTCATGTGGTGCTGGCCAATGAACCAGGTCGTGTGTTACTAATTGAGCTACATCTCCTACCCAGACCTTTAGAAACTCTGATAATTTTAAATTTATTCTACTTACAGGTTGCATCTTATTTTATATACTCTTGGCTGTTGGCGACTTTGTATTTGACACCTATAATTGTCATTTTTAGCAAGTAGAGAGTACTGTATGACAGAGTTGTACATCGCCCAGTCTTATGCGCTTCCCTGTGAGCGTTGTGTTTGTATGCAGACTGATAATGTGTTGTGGTGTTCCTGTTATAACTTGTAGAGTAGTTTGCTGAGGCAGGAGTTTGTACTGTTGACCTTAGACCAGGTACCAGTGGTGAGGAGCTTAGTTATCAGTTCTCTGTCTGCTCCTCTCTGGAGCAGTAAGTTGCACGTGTCCCCATTCATTACCAGTCAGTAAAGGTGATGCTAGCCTTACTGAATTTCTTTCATTTTATTAGTTTAAATTAGACCCAGAGGGGTAATTATTCCACCCCAATGCATGAAGAAGTCTAGTCAGTGCAAGTTGTGCATTGAAACCCCCCTGTGCAGTACATAGAAAATACATCTTTAATGTTATGATGTTGTTTGGCATATTTAGTTTAGAGCAAGAGGCATACTTACTTAACAGGACCTTTAATAAGCTCCCTCTACACCAAAGATATATTTTTAAAAATTATACTTTGTAGTATTCCCCAATAGAGTTCATCTAGAGCAGCAAAACCTTTCTCAAATAAAACTTATTCCTTTAACCGGAATTCGTTTAAGTGGGTTTCTCTGTACTTGGTTTCCATGGAAATGGTGAACAGCTAACGTTATTTATAAGGTGGAAGTAAAATAGGGTGTCTAATGGGACCCCATGCTGCTCTGATGAAGAGACTTAGGAAAAAAAATTCATGCTCATGGGATTTTTTTTTTTTTAAACAAGGTTAATGGAAGCCCTTATTTCAGTCTTCTGTAACAGAACATATTTTTGGTTTTAAAGGCTAGCATTACCATGAAGCAAACAACTTCTTTTGAGGTCTGTATTGCTTTCACTTTCAAGTTTTAGGACTGCTTAGCAGGATAGAAGCCGTATGCTTCACACTTCTGTTTCTTGGTGGTTTTGTTTCAGAAGTTAAGAATCCTAGCCTATAGTAATAGTTTCAGTTTCTCATCGGACGTCTCAGAGTACAGAGATGATGAATGTTCATTCGTACGACAGTGATGGTAAAGAATCAGTATGTTAACTACACAAGACTTTTAGAAGTAACTCGCACAGGAACCAGCTTTAGTCTTTAGGCCTAAGTCAGGGCTCTGTGTATGTTGCTTAACTTAGTAGGTGAAAAGATTCTGATTTTTCTCTGGAGACAGACACAGGAAAGATCTTAATTTCTCTCTCTTTCTGAGAAAGTGGGTTGTTACCAGTGCCGATAAGCTAAAATAAATGTCCCTTCTTTTAATCTTTGGATTTGGGAAAAGCCTCGGTTTTGGCCTCACTACTTCAGTAAGGCCTGCTCTTAGTTTCCTAACCCATCCCAAAGTCTTGCCTTTCTAAAGCCCTTCAACTGAGAGCATATCAGTCCCTTTGTGTTTGTGTCTGTGGTTGTGTCTGCAGAGGGAGGGGAGAGGGGAGAGGAGAGAACAAGAGAGGCAGAGACAGAGACTAATTTTTCCATAGCCTGAAAGGCACCTGCTCATCTTCCAGCCTGGTGAGTTCAGCAGTACTGCGCTGGGAGGAAGGCAGGGTGGCACTCAATAAGGTTAAGGTGCTCGTGTTTTTATTTAGTTTGCTTTGGCTGTCCTTGGCAGCTTGTGATCATTATCCATTTGTCTGGGAGGCTCTGATTTTTTTTGACTCTCAGGACTGCAGGGTTTCTTCCTTGTTTACAAATAGGGCTGTAATGTACCTGGGGTTCCTCCAGGGAGGAGTTCTTGTTTTTTTGTGGTGTGCATGTTTCTTTGGCTAAGCTTCTCACTATGTTTGAAATTACTGTGCCTTAATCAGAAAACAAAACCCTTGGTTGCTTAACCCTGTCCAGTTTATTTTCATGTCACATGCTTCATATCTAGAAAGTCACACATCTTTCTGCACATATCCATATTAATTTGTAACTTTCCCTTAGTGCCATTTTTTTTCCTTTAAATGTAACCCCCCTCCTCTTTTTAAAATCCGGTGTTTACTAGTGACCTTCCTTAGTGGCTTTTATTTGAATTTTCATTGTGCTTTAGAATTTGGGTCTCTTGCCCCATTTCTGAGAGAAAAACTCCCAGGAGTTACAGTTAGTGTGTTAGCAGGGCCTCTGTGGTCTCCGGAGAGCTGGGCATTCGTCCTCCTCCTTGGTGCTCATGGTCTGTGCTCCAGACTCCCATTAGTGTTAATAAGAGGCACTTGCCTAAGTCCCTGTATAGCAAGATAAACCCAGGCTCTTTTATAATGCCTTGTGTAGATACCTTGCTTGTTTTTGTTGATGATGGCAAGAGTTTTGATCTTGAGGTTAACTGACTATTAAGATTGAGTTTGAGTTGCCTTGGGATATGGAATGAATTACTAAGTCTGATCTGTAATTAGAAGTTTTCATTGTGATTAGACTCAAAACATTTATAGCTTGTGAGCTGTAGAAACTTTTAGTGCTTTTTGTACTGTGATGAAACAAGACTTTTCTGTTTATTCTTTCTACTTCTTTAATCCCAAATAAGTGATTATAGCAGTTTTGTGAATATTGAAGAGAACTTGGTAAAAGTCATCATCATCATCACTTAGAAGCATTTCCACACTCACTCTCTGGGCTCTGAGTCTTTAGTCGGCTAGTGTGGGTCACGCTGCAAGCATATTGAAGTTGCTGTGCACTACCGTAGAGCTTAGACACTGCAGCCACTGGTCACTACACTTTTCTGTGAATTAGGGTTTCTTAGGACATTCGTTTATGTATATTTAATTTAAAAGAAGATTTATTTCTTAGATTGAAAGCAGTGAGTCTGGAGTTTAGGCTGTACTTTGTTGTCCATTATCTTTGTGGATTTTTAGTTAGCCTCTATGCTATGAAATGAAAGTGGTGCATTGATTCTCAGAAGCGTCCTTTCTAGTTCAGGCTTTGAAGGCACAAAAGGCAGGGGAGTACTGTAGGGTAGGCAGTGTTTTAGGTAGGCAGTGCTTTCTGACTTGGCTGCCCATCAGGATCTTCTGGGAGAATTAGGGAGAAAGCCAAAGTGTTTGGGCTTTAAATTATATATTCTGAATCCAGAAGCTTTAAGGGTAAGGCCAGAAAATCTATGTGTATTAGTTTATTTGTGCTTTAATTTTTTTAAAGATTTATTTACTTTATGTATATGAGTGCTCTATCTGCATGTATGCCTTTATGCCAGATGAGGGCACCAGATCTCATTACGGATGGTTGTGAGCCACCATGTAGTTGCTGGGAATTGAACTCAAGACCTCTGGAAGAGCACCCAGTGCTCTTAACTGCTGAGCCATCTCTCCAGCTCCTCTTTGTGCTTGTAATTTAGGATTGAGAAGAAATGTACAGGGTATCATTTCTACACGTGTGTGTACACCTGTGTGTGTGCATGCATCTGTGTTTGGATATATCTCTGTGTGTGTGTGTGTGTGTGTTCACATGCCTGCATACATACGTGTGTGTGTGTGTGTGTGTGTGTGTCTCCCTGTGTGTGTGTATTTGTTTGTATTTATGTTAGGGACATAAAGTCATATAGATTATAACATAGGTAGTATGTGGTTAAATTTTAAAATGGCAGGGCCTAGAGATGGAACTCAAAGTTCAGCACTTGCCTAGGAAGTGCAAGATCCTGTATTCTGTTTCCAGCACCAGAAACGAAAGAAAAACAATCAAGAAAGGTGATAAGTATTGTGGGAGTTTAAAGAAAGAGTGACTAGAAGTAAGGATGGAAGGGAAGGTCTCTGTCAACCTGTGAGTCTTTATCTGGACTCTGGCTGAACTTTGGTTTCTGAATGAGATTTGCATAGTTAGACGGTAAAAGGATATGCTTGGTATAAGAAAGAACGTGAGGATGGGGGGGCAGTTATGATGACAGTTTTAGTTTTTATGTTAGTGTCCTCTGGGACTTTGGTAGATTTCATGAAGACTTTCAGGAGTGAGCTATGATAAAACTTGGAGGAAGAGAGTGTGCTGACTAGTAGGAAAAAGAAGTAGGAGAGCCCTGAACAGGGAGTGCAGCTTGTACAAGAAGCCAGTATTGTAGGGGTGGACTGAGCCTTGTGGAGGCAGGAAGCTGAGGTAGCAGAGCCCAGGTTGATGTGGGAGTCCTCTGTTTTGTGGAGGGACCTGGTCTCCCGCAACACCAGGTCACTTGATGCAGAGCCGTTGAAGGATTTTAAGTTGAAGGGCAACAGTCTATCTTGCATTTTGACAAGTTGTTGAGAGAATAACTTGTAGTAGTGCTAGGGTAGAAATGGGGAGACCAGTGAGGAGGCAGTGACAGTAATGAAGGTCAAATGACACTGGTGAGTTGGACCAAGGAGGTGGTAGTGGAGCTGAGACAACTGGTCACAGTAGGGTAACATTCTGAGGGTAGAGGCAGCGTGGCTAGTTGTTGTATTGGATGTGGGCTGTGACAGTATTCTGTTGAGACACTGGGGTTTCCATTATGGAGATGCCAATGGCTGAGGAGGAGGCTGGAGGTAAGGGGGTCAGGAGTTTAATTTTGTGTCTGTAGAGCTTAAGATACCTCTGTGTCAAGTGTTGAGGGGTGGACACGGAGCTAGGAGGCCTAAAGGACTTGCCATCAAGTGGAATTCTGCTTTTTCTTCCAATCATTTGTGTGTTTACGTTTATTACAAACTTAATGTTCTTCCTTTCCTCTCCTTTTTTCCCTCTGTGAAACAGTCCTGGCTGTCCTGGAACTCACTTTGTAGAACAGGCTGGCTTCAAACTCACAGAGATCCTCCTGCCTCTGTCTCCCAGGTGCTGGAATTAAAGGGGTGTGCCACCACTGCCTGGCTATTTAAAACTTAATGTACTTTCTGTTAGGAGTTAGGAAGGGCAGACAACTGTAAAACCTGTATATATGACTTAGTTATTGGAAGACTATCAGATATCATGAGGTAAGAAGAGAGACAAAATCTCCTAGGTGAGGTGACATTTCAAAGTATTTTTGAATAACAATTACCTCTGCTATTCTAGTCCCTGATCAAAATTTATCATTGAGCACAGGCTATAAACTTAATTGTTGGAAATTTGTAGTGGACATAGTAAATTTTAGCCTAATTTAAAACATGATCTAGTGTTAAAATTTTCTCTGCAAATTTGTTTATTTAATGTAGATTAGGTGCAAAGCTCTTAAGATGCTTTACAAAAGGTACTTAAGAAGTGGCTATTAATCATCATTTAATTATTGATAATGTTTTAAATTTTATAACCATACCGGAAATCTGAATGACTTGATTCTTCGCCTGCTCTGTGAAGTTCTGTAGAGGGCAAGTTTAGGAAGAAAAAATTGTGTGAATTTATGTTAGCAAAATAATGTTCATCTCTAAAAGCAAAAAATAATGTATTTACTCTAACAAGTATTTTTTTTTGTTTGTTTGTTTTGTTTTTCGAGACAGGGTTTCTCTGTGGCTTTGAAGCCTGTCCTGGAACTAGCTCTGTATACCAGGCTGGTCTCGAACTCACAGAGATCCGCCTGCCTCTGCCTCCCGAGTGCTGGGATTAAAGGCGTGCGCCACCATCGCCTGGCTCTAACAAGTATTTTGAATGCCATTTTGTTCACTTAGTTGAAGCACTGTGTAGCCCAGGTTTCACTATGTGGCTCAGACTAGCCTGGAATTTGCTATGTTCATCCAGGCTCTTCTTGAACTCTGAATCCGCCTGTCTTAGCTGCCTTACTAGTTGGTAAGATTGCAGGCACATGGACAGTCTCCATGTCCAGCTCTTGAGTGTATTTTCAAGAAGAAATCCATATTTAAAATATCTAAGCAAATTTAATGAAGGTTTTGAAAGACCTCAGTTCTAAGTATGGAATGTGGTGAGAAATGGACAGACCCTATCAGCTTGAGGTGAGGAAATGAGACTTCAGACATGAGTACATTCTACACATGGATAGTGTAAAAAGTGCAGACTTACATGTCACTCTTCCATTCTGCTGCTCAGTATCACTAAATTATAGAAAAGAAATCTTTTCTTTTTTGGCTACTTTCCATTTGGTAGTCAGTTTAACAATCAGTCTTCAGAAGAAACCCTTGAAGTGTTGATCTTTAAGATGTTAGTCTGAAAGTATTTGCTCTTCTTGGGTGTCTGAGTCTCCTTGCGGGTCTGATAGATGCTGTGGACCCTCTTCCCTGAAGCTACCCCTCTGCTCACGCATACAGAATCTGTTAGAGGTGGTAGCCTTCTGAAGCCTACTCATGGGTATCCTTAAGCATAAAGGATACCAAATTCTAAATCTTGCCCTAAGTAGCTTACATGTGATTTTTTTCTCTCTAAAACTTTGCTGAAACGATTTCTCCATGTTTATTTTTGCTTATTTCTTAGAAGAGCTTCAGTAAAAGTGACATCTGGTGGAGGAGTCCACTCAGAAACTGGGACCCCAGGCCTGTAAGATCTTTTCTCCTTAACCCACCAGCTGAGTGCCCTTTGAGAAATGTCCCTTAGACTTTGCTTTCCTGTGTGGTTTCTGTATTCCTTATAAGCAATTTATAATCAGTTTCATGATCTTATGACTTCATGATTTTTGCTTTATTGACTTGAGATTGGATCTATCATTGAGTTTTGGAGAAAAGGCCTGGGCAATAGATACACATGCATACATTGACTGTCTTTCTGCTGACTTCTCAGAAGAGTTTATGTCAGTAGACTTTTCTTGATGCTGTATTAAATAGATGTTAGAACCATCCTGTCCTAACCATGTTTGAGTATCAATGGATTTTATATATATCCTGGGTATATGTATTTTTTTTAAAAAAAATATATATATATTTATCTTAGTTCTTCAGCTTACCTTTTCAATCATTCTTTTAAAAGTTTATTGCATTTATTCATTTACGTGTGTGGACATGAGAGCCAAAGGAAGATTTGCAGGAATCATCCAATATGTGACTTTTATAGTGTAAGTCCTGGGGACCAAACTCAGTTATCAGTGTTGGCTCTAAGCACTTTGACCAACTGAACTACTTTGCTGGTCTTCATGTGTAGTATGAGCTGTGGGCCTCTTCCCATAGCCTGGCTCCTGGCTGCCTGGCTAGCTTATACCCCGAAATAACAACACACAAACTGTATTCATTTAAACACTGCCTGGCCCATTTCTATTAATGTGTGTGGCACCGAGGCGCGCTTACCGGGAAGA
>NW_004949096.1:18544439-18545491 GCF_000317375.1 Microtus ochrogaster | reverse complement strand
CCAGTTTATGCAATAGTCCAGGCTAGAGCAGTTTCTTGCCCAAATGGCTATCAACCTCCATAAGGATCCTCTTCTATGCCCATCTTCTTCTTGAAGTAGATTGGTGTTTCCAGGAGCAGACATGTCTCATTGTCATGAAAAACCCTAAGTTATTAAAACATTAAATAGCATATTCCTTAGTCTTTGAAAGATATGAAGAATGCTGATGTAACTGAAATATATATCTATATATCTAGAAAATCTAACTAACATGGCTACAAACTTGACTATTATTAATGATTATCCATTAACAACCTATATACTTTTACATTTTTAAATGAACTACACAATCACAATACCTTAATCAAGATCAGAAACACATATACATATAACAAAATTTAAATCACTAAAGCAAAATCCATATCAATGTAAATTATTCATACCTATATCATATCCCCATTTAAACGTAAAAGAACATTTATAAACAATATTTGGGAATATGGGCGCAGTTATTTCTCTCCAAACTGCTTCCTGCTGTATGGGGGCGCTGTTAATCAGATATTTCAGGGTATAATATGTCTGTTAGGTTCATCTCAGTCGTCAATTGAGTGAAGTAATTTTTTGAGGATGTTCACAGCAACCTTTCAGGAGGGCGTGGTCCATCATACCATATTGGGATAGAAGCAATCCACAGGGTTTCATCCTCTGTGAAAACAAAGGAAGAATCTCTTTTCCAAAGTATCATATCCTTAGATCCAAATTCTGAAGTCAAGGTATTTTCAAAATATCTATGTTGGATTAGTTCAGCAGCATTTATAAACAGATATCTTTTAAGCGGCTGTTGCTCCTTCCTCAGCATTCAAACAATTCAAAGAGAGCATAATAGCATACAGTATCAAAATTCTCTGTTTATTTTCTCTCTTTGTATGGCTTTATTTTAACTCTATTTTGTTATTTTTTACTTTTTGAGACAGGTTTTCTGTATATCTTTGTCCTGGAATAACTCTAAAGACCAGGATGTCCTTGAGCTCTCAGAGATCCATCTGTCTCTGCCTCCCAGGCATTGGGATTAA